>NC_139643.1:29723375-30225875 GCF_964638095.1 Poromitra crassiceps | reverse complement strand
AGTGTTACAGGACTAGCCTGCGGGCAGGGCAGTGTTACAGGACTAGCCTGCGGGCAGGGATTAAGGAAATGAAAAGGGTGCATGGAGTTGTTCTGCTGCTGTACCAGACTCATTATCGACCACACACCGAAGAGGATGACACTTTCCTGCCAGCACCTGTGTCCTCACAGCCACACGAGCTTCGCCCATCACTCCAAACAACACCAGTGGAGAAGATTAGAAAACTGTAACTGAACGACCGAGGGGAGTATAGGCACTGTGGCAAGAGAGGAAAACCAGAGCTCGGTAAAACTATTTTATTCCAGGGGTGTCCGGGTAGTGCAGCAGTAGATTCCCTGCCTACCAACACGAGGGTCGCAGGTTCGAGCCCCCGTATTACCTCCAGCTTGGTCTGGTGTCCATACAGGCACAATTGACCGGATTAAGGGTATGTGTCCTGGTCGCTGCACTAGTATCTCATCTGGGCGGTCAGAGGGGAGAGGAACTGGGGGGAATAGCATCCACCCTCATCTCCCATCCATCCTCATCACTGTCAGGTGAAAAGAAGCGGCTGGCGACTGCACATGATGTGTCAGAGGAGGCATATATGTATATATATATATATATATATATATATATATATATATAGAGAGAGAGAGAGAGAGAGAGAGAGAGAGAGAGAGAGAGTTTGAAGTACATTTTTACAGCAGTAAGACACTTCCAGCTACTGTAAGTATTCTCAGGGTAACACCTACAGTAGTAGCCTGGGTAAACCCAGCCTCCACGTGACCTCTATGTGCTATCAGTCACAAAATGTATGTTACAGGCATAGTCTGTGACGTCACGTTCACCCAGGCTAAACACCTAGCATGTCTATTTAGTAGGAAATATTACTCTTTCCACCATACTGCATCACTTCACATTAGATACACCTATGATTTCTCCATCTGCTAATAATAAAAACATATGATGAATTGTAAAATCTGAGGAAGGATTTTAATTCATTTTATTTTGTTTGTTTGTTTGTTTGTGTATTTATTTATTTTGTCCATATTGCTCAGCCCTAAACACCACAGTAAGCTCTCCACAGTACAGAATATTTTCTTGTAAGCTTGGAAGTTGCTACTCAGTTATTTTGGCAAACAGCCATTTAAATGTATGCCATGAGTAGGTGGAACTTTGGAAAGGACACGATTGGGTTGTTGCACCAACTCCTCCACACATCTGAAAGGTTTCTCCTGTGTCCTCTGCAACACAAACGTGCACACAGTAGCTACAGAGTTGCCTTCTGCAGATCGGAGTTTTAGTTCAACATTTGTCAGAGCTGCTATGGAGGAAGACATCTTATAGTTTGAGTTAAACCTCAGGGGGTGGAGCTAAATAATAGCAGTTTTTGGAGTGAAAAGTAGCTAACTGGCAAACACGAACAGCATTTTTTCTTCTTCTTTTCTTGTCTAAATATAAATAATAAATATACAAACGGCAATGACCTTTTTTTCCATTTATTCAGTCCCATGACATCCATCCATGATGTTTGAAGTCAGCATAGACTGCCCGAGTCGCGCCCTCTTACCGGGTCCGCCATGGGGCCTCAGGGAGTGAATTCTTATATTCTTATGTAATCCTATGAAAAGAGTTTTACTTGGCCAAAGCAGCGATTCAGGTACAAGATTGTTCACGAGTGACCATAGAACATTTGACGTGGACCAAAACAACAACAGCACATTTCCAAAAGATTGTTTGCTTTCTTTTCTTGGTCCAAGTCAAATGCTCTATGGTCACTAGACAGAGCACACTTGATAATATCGCAATCCATTCTGTTAAATGACTTTAAATGAATTGAACTTTTGACAGAGCACAGGTAAACATCATCTACTTATTCAGCCAATATTTGTACAGACTGCTGCAAAATGTTTGGAGGCACGCCCACAGCCACGGAACCTATAGGTGCCGTCAACGCCAACTTCTCTGGGAATGTGACAGATGACAAATGTTCCCTGTGAACGCCGCCTTACTACTTTGCCCTCTTCTAGCGCTACCTAGCCTAGAGAAAAACTGCTTTAGCTCTACAAACGAGATTATTTCTTCCTGCAGACCAGCTCGTCTCCAAGAAGTTTGTCGAAGGAAAATACCAATCTGCCTACTACATTCTCAGCAGTCAAGGAGGTCATTTCTCTCCACTGAAAAGCACGACGTCACTGTCCAATGAAAACCACTTACCTCCAAAATGTCAACTTTTCAGGAAGCTTGATCACACAGCATTTTTGGCTTTATGCTGTGGCTTTCCTTTTGGTCTCATAAGCCCAGGAGGTTTTTCCTCATTTATCTGAGGAGCATCTACGCCTACTCCATCAAATGAAGTGAAAACATGAAAATCACCAAAATTGGAGATATGTGGTTTTCATTGGACAGCGACGATGAGCATCCCGTATTCTGACTTCATAAGTAAACTGACATTCAAATCTATGGTTACCACAGCTTTCGTTACGGGGCAGTGCGAGCTGGTCTGAAGTGTTCTGAAAAAAACGAGAGAGAGAAAAGTAAGTCCTGTATGAATGATATAGTGGTTTGTGCAACAGCATCTGGGCCAACCCCGCCGACTGAAATGCGGCAGAATGCACGGGCTGACACAGACCTCCATCTCCCATGGTTCCAGCCAGAGCCAGGCTGTCAGGAAGATGAAAATATGCCTGGCTTCATTTAGTGCTGTGGGGATCGTGTGGAGAAAAGGGGCAGGTAGAGCTAATGGACTACTCTAGCACACAGCGGGGCTGTCGACTCAGCAACGCCGCCGGCTGTCTCTTCAGGACCCGCCATTTTTATGACAATCTCTCCGGGGCCACGGCAGGCGTGCAGGGGGCCCAGGAGCCATCACCTCTGTGCCCAGATTGTGCAGGATTTACTGTAAACAAAATCCATTTGGGGGAGATTTCAGATTATTTTAGAACCTGCCGTGTTGACATAAATCATACAGTACGGGCAGGTCTTTTTTCTTTTACACTGCAAAAAATATCCATTTCAAAAATGCTCCTGAATCGGGTGGCATTATCTTGATACTTGTGTAGTGATCCACCTGTATTTCAAGATGTATTTTTTTCCAAGAAAATTCTTAAAAACAAGAAAATGGAAACGCAATGGAAATTTATATTTTCTTTTCAAAATATTTTAAGACAGAGAGATTCCCCCCCCCTCAGCATAGCCTATACACATGTACTGTAACTCTGTGTGTCTGTGTCTGTGTCTGTGTGTGTGTGTGTGTGTGTGTGTGTGTGTGTGTGTGTGTGTGTGTGTGTGTGTGTGTGTGTGTGTGTGTTCAATATTCTTATTGTCACTCCGTGGTAAAAGTACGCATGTGTGAAATTCTTATGCTGTAGGCTCCGTTACAGACAAGGTGCAGTAGGTAAGTGTATGCGTGTGTGTGTGTGTGTGTGTGTGTGCGCATGCGTGTGTGTGTCTCTGTGTGTGCGTGCATGCACACCTGCATATATTTGCATGCTCGTCGGTGTAATCTGCTGCTAAGCGAGGACTAGATCTATCAGCAGCTGTCAGTCTAGCCGAACCAAAGGAGAGATGGAGCAGCTGCACTGATTGACAGAGAGGAAATTGAAGTGTCACATGAGACATGTAAACCATATTTTGTTTGGTGTTGTCACCCACTGCCACATTGCTTCAGTCAAGCAACCAGAGCAGGCAAGACGTCAACAGCAAAAATCCAAGGAGAGTAAGAGCTAAAATGGAATGTTAGTTGCCGTGCATCTTAACTAGCGGGTACGGCTCCGCGATCGCATTGTTACGACTACATTGTTAATGTCCCTATATCTATGGAATGTATAGGGCAGCGCTCTGTTTCTCTGCACTGTCACATCTGACAACAACCTTTGACAGTGCTTACAATGTTACAATCTTACAGTATGGCCAAATAATGCTGGTAACAACCCAATCACCTATAATAAAATGTTGGCATTTTACAGTACTGTACGCATCTGCAAACCAGCGATATGTAGAATATCAACGCAAATTTCAAACAAAATGCCTGCAATTCGATTCAAAATACAATGCTACAGCATGCGCTGGGACGCGTCATCAGTGATGTTAACTGGGGTCGTAAGGTGTTTCGGGTCTATCCAACATCATACGCCCTCGCCCAGTAGACCCAGCCGAGGCCGATTAAGACCCCGACCCGCGTCCCGGAAGCAGCCGCTCACGGATCAGCCTTCCTACTCTGTCTGCAGCGTTGCCCGCGGAAGGGTTGATCGTGCCCAATCCGCTGCAATAGAGCTAGTGCTACACCGCAGCATTGAAAGACCCTTCGGTGCATGGAGGGCTAAGGCTCTGTGGGTTAATCCAGGCCGCGCTCCTCCTTCGTCTCACCAGACCCTCCCAAAAGGCAATCCTACTATGCTGCACCATAGACAAAGAGGATGCCTCAAGGAGGCCTGTGCGCTAAAGGAGGCCTGTGCGCAAAATATGTTTCTAATAGTGGCATTTCACGTTTCTGTAAACCTATACATTTGAAACAAAAGTAAAGTAAAGTAAAAACAAATTTAAGGTTAGGATTATGGTTTGGGTTAGGCTTAAATAATAACAAAGACGTTAAATGTGACTCATGGTTGACATGTGGACATGCTTAGACACGTTGGGATCGAACGCGTCTCTCTCCGGTGTTAAAGGCAAGTGTTTCCGCACTCCACACCCCAACACCCTTTTACTTGCCACTGGGCTATTTCAAGTAAGGGATAATGGATAGTGAGCCGGTGATTACTGGCGAAATAATGACCGACAGGTGATGATTGAGCCCGACGCGCAGCGGAGGGCTTAATCATTCACCTGAAGGTCATTATTTCCAGTAATCACCGCCTCACTATCCATTATCCCGCTTAGAACACGGCCTACAACTAAATCATTCAATAATCTGACAAAAATAATTATTCAAATAGATTTTTTAATAGCGTTTTCAACGACAAAGCGGTTTCATTCGTAATTGGCACACAAGACACCACAGCTGCAACTGGTTGGCCTAATTAGTAGTGTCTTGCTGACAAAAAGCTCTTACCAACTGATTAATCCAGGTGTGGCAGAGCAGCGGTCGGTTGTCGAGAAATAATGACCGGTGAATCTTGTTGATTGACCAATCAGAATCGAGTATTCAAGAGAGCCGTGTTCTAATAGAGGGTATGCACACCCACTGGAACACGCCCCCTCAATCGGGAATGAGTGTCACAATGAGTGTCAAGTTCCTCCCTGAGCAGCAGGTGTCAGTTATCTAGGCTGATTACTGCATTCAAGCTCAGTCTTGCTGTGACTCAGTGGGCGTGACCCCACAGTGACTTCTGCCTCTGTGACATCACATGCATACCCTCTATAGCAGACCCATAACCTTGATACACGTGTACCTCAACGTGATATGCAAAGTTTTGGTTCAAAAATGTCGATATTCTACATATCCGTGGAGTGCCGAAAACGTACAATGTCGACATTTTATTCTGGCGACCAGGCTGGGCTGTGAAAGTGAGGGGGGAAAACAAGTGTCTCTAAAGGGTACGCATCCTCTTCAGGCTGACAGTTCCCGGGGTAACACGTCGAAGATGTAGCTGCGTGTCACACATGGAAGTGAGAATTCGCTCTCACACCATGGCAGAAGCATCTGTACTGCCTCAGTGCATCACCACCCACTGCACATCATTAGCATGGCAGCTCCAGCGTGGAGATATAAGAGGCAGCTGTCCACTACTCTTGTCAAGCTCACCTGCTTCAAATCGGAGCTGAATTAAATTGGAGCGGACAAGAGGGGGCGCTGGTTTATTTAAACCCGGACAAAAGCGTCTCGGCTGCTGTTGTGCTCCGACAATTACAGATGACAGTAAGAGCGTTTTTGCGTGGAACCTGGCAGCTAAACTCCGTTAAATGAAGATGATTGTGAATGTCTGGGTGTGAAAGACGCATTCGCAGCGCATAACATGCCAACTGTGGGTAGGTGATAATGGAATGGATTCTCAGCAGCTAAAGGTCACACACTGTGTGGTTGTTTACTGTATTACGGGCACGGTGGCGCAGTGGTAGCGTTCTTGCATCACACTCTTGCCTCTCAGCAAGAAGGTCCTGGGTTTGATTCTCACCTGGGACACTGTTGGCACTGGGGGTATGTCTCCCCATGCCTTCGGTGCCTGGTGCCCAGGTGGGCTATCTCGTCGAAAGGGCCTTTCTGTGTGGAGTGCTCCCCTGGGGTTTCCTCCATATAACATCAATATGGACCCCCACTAAAAACATGCGGAAGACCGTTGTCTGGCCAGCGGCGGTTGGAAGAAGTTGGTCCCCGGGCGCTTCACTGCAGCTGCCCAGCGCTCCTGGCTTGACCATGGGGGAGGACGAGCCAGGATGGGTCAAACGCGGAGGACAAATTACATGGCGCCTCCAAAGCATGTGTGTGTGTGTACTGGCCGCCGTGCATGTGTGTGTGTGCATGCATGCCACGGTGGTGTTTGTGACAAATAAATATGGTGTTTGTCCGTCCGGTTTAATCTTTAATCTATTGTTGGTCGAGAATGTATACAAAAACGGCTCATTTTAAATTCTCAACAATGAAAATGTACCCTCAACAACTTCCCTTCCCAGCCTATTTAACATTTAAATTATGTAATTCATTCAGTGTTCACAAGAAAATAGTGAACTCAACTAAGTAAGACATAACAAATTCGCTGTGCAGTAGGCTACATAAACTCTGGGTCAAGAAAATACTTACTATTAAATATTTGTATTGGCGTTACTAATTTGAATAAAGTATGTAAAATAGGAAACGCAATTGTAGTGATAATAACGTTCTGAGGTGTCTACGGCCAGAAAATTGCTTCTAAATACAACTGTGTTCCTATAGTATACAGGGTCAAAGCAGTGATTACACACTGTTATCCATAAACATAACATATCATGTTTACAGTGATTCCAGCACTGCCACAGGGCTTAATTCATTGGAATTGTTATATTTTGTGCCCTAGCTGCTTTCCAGAGGGTTCAAGATATAAATAGTCTGAGCCAAAAGCAGATAGCACAGTGACTGCATTAAATAAAATGTCATCGTAACAGCATGCATTTGACTTTTTCATGCTCTCCCTCGACATCGCTTTCAATTGTTGTATGCACATTGTGGCTGGACTGCTTTGAACACAATGCAAGCCTGACCACTTTTATATCTGGTTCTAAATATGATAGCAATTTGGACAAAACATGATTTTTTTTGTACCTAATGATATGTCACTTAACATGATACTAAAAGTCAAATTGAAATTAAGTTTAACTGTGGACATGGTTTATAAATCAATGGACCAGGAATATGAAATGCATGCATTCAAATGTATTACAGTATTTAGTTGTATTTATTAGTCTGAAATATTTTCTGTATTAAAACATCATAAGATATAGGTCGACACTGCACAAATTTAACAAATCATTCTTTGTAATAATAGCTAAGAGATTCTTATGTCAAGTCAAGTGTATCAATAAAATACTAGTGACAGACAGTCATGCTGGTGACAATTCAAAGCAGTCTATATTTTCTGTAGAATGAATTTAAATGAATTAAATTACTTAATAACAAGGTCCATCAAGCCAAGATGTTGGGCAGTATAGCATTGCTGTACCTCAAGTAGATAAGAATATCCTCTTCTCCCTGGTGGACATACTGTGTAGTGCCCATGCTGAGTCTCTGTAGACGTCTTTCAATGCTTTACTCATAGGAGAGACGACCAGACAAGCACATCTCATTAATTATAGCTCAGTGGAAATATCAGCGCAGAGCTCCGAGCCAGGTGACGGCAGAATGCAATGAAGCCCCATGCACTGATGCTGCTACATGGAGGTGGTGTTGCCAGGTGGGGAGGAGAATCTGTGTCTAAGGCCGGAGCTCGGGTTAAATCAATCCGAGGCCAGGGAGAGAGCTAAAGTTAGGGCTGGGGCCGGGTGGGTTAGGGTGGTGGCTGGGTTAAGACACGAGGGGGAACACTCTATGGCCCATAAGAGACTCATCGGCCCGACCCAATTAGACCACTGCAGTCTGGACATTTTGTGCTGGAAAAGCATCCGCTTGGCGCGAGTGCAGCACACCGCCTGTCTTGGGTTTACCAATAATGCTGCCTGTTTGAAAGTGTCATAACAAAACAAAAAACTGCAGGGTTTACAATCTCGCTTTTGTCATACTCTCTCTGGAAAACGACAAATCGGTGATATGCTGCACCGAAGCATCTAGCCATATCATATCAGCACGCCCTCTGTATTTAAAGCACCGGACAGCCAGGATTATCAATAAACGTTTCCTAAATGTAAAGCATTGAGAAGGTCACGGTCAATTAGATGGATAAAGTAACAACGATGACATTCACTGTGTCACTAAAGGAGAGGCCCGGGCCCCCCGGGAGGGAGGGATGGCTACTGCCACAGCCACATCTGCAGGAAGTCAATGACTGATGCCAGCAGAGACAACCATGTTTTTGCCTTTGTGCAAATTGAAGAAACATAACCATAAATTTGCAAGCAGCCGATCAATAGTCCAGACATGGCCAAGCCCTGAGAAAGGTATCCAAGGGAAGCCATTCAATAATTCCGATCAGAGATGTACTGGTCGCCTGCCATTAATCTTCCATTACCAGCCACAGGCCAGTGGCCGTTGTGGACGAGCTGTGGACGTTTAGTGACCGATTCAACCATTAAAGGTTACAGTGATGTGTAGAGCTGGCAATCACACAGACTCTTTCTTGTATTATTGGTCACAATCACGGCCATCCATCAGATGTGGCCCATTACAGCGGTCAGGTTACAGAGGGCGGCACCGCAGCACTTTGCTCTCACCAGCACGTCTATAAACTCTATCACTCACTGGCCACTAGGCAAACATATTGATATGAAGTGAGTATTTCATTGCGTATTGCTTACATGACAGATCATTGATCCTGTGAGTTGGATTTCCAACATTGCCTTCCAGCCCAGTCGCCAGATTAAAATGTCTGTCTTACAAGCCGTCTTCGACTCCCGACGGAGACTTTCGGTTTTAACCCCAACCCTACCCCAGTCTCGCAGTAGGCGTCGGTACAATACATCTACGTGTGTTTGGAACACAACTCTGAAAAGTGGTTAACACCCGCTCCCGAGACAAAAATAAATCAAAGAAAGAGGTGTGACAGACTTGAATTGACCAACCATGGATGGCATCTTGGACTGAAACAGCCCAGCCAATCAGATTTTGCTGCACGATTCCTGTCGGCGGAACCCGGAAATTTGGCTTGTGACCCTCTGTCGCTGGAAGCATGCTGACGTAAGACGTTGGGTCTGACCATGTGAGACTACCCCAACCCAAACTATAACCCTAACCATAACCAAGTTGCTTTAGTTGCCTAAACCTATAACCATGTTCCTTGGTTGCCTACACTGTAAACTTAACAAAGTTGTTTTACTTGCCTAAACATACCCAAGTTGTTTTACTTGGCTAAACATAACCAACGTTGTTTTACTTGCCTAAACATGTCCAAAGTTGTTTTATTTGAGTTTAACGTTGGAAAGGCAGCAATGTTTTCTAAATTAACCAGTGTCTTAAGATTGTAGACTTGAACGTATTTTCGTTCACAAACGTTAATATTTTACATTTCCACAGATTCTAGAAACGTACAGTGCCGACATGTTATTCTGCCGATTGGGTTGTTCCCTCCATGGAAAGCATTTTATACTCTGCATTTCCCAAACGTATCTCTAATAACACAGTCATTGTAAACTAAAAGAATGCGCTCAGCTGGGAAACAGAAAAATATGTTTTTCCACGTTTTTTCTCTCTCACTCTAATGACAAGGACAGGCCTGTGACTATGCTTAATAGTAATGCTCCCATTACACACAGCAGTATCTCTGGAGACTTCCCTTAAATATGGGCCTACTCAATCATGACGAGTGAACCCATGTACGAATGAAATGGGTCATATGATACTTTAAATAAATATGATAATGAGGCAGACACTACCAATTGCCAGGGGGTTTATTTGTGTTATGTGGAGGGAACAGTAGGCTTCCAGGCCGTCTCAGTAGATGAGACCTGAATAATGCTACAGTGGAAGTGATGCTGGAGTTAACATGTGCTGTGATGTGTTATGCAATGCAATGCTGCCTGTGTGTGCAAACGAGCTTGTTTGGCACATAATAAGCATGTGCACTGACGTGTTCAGTTCATAGCACTGACAGTGCTATGAACTGACTAAACAACCAAAAATGCACTAGGTTATTTGTTTATTTAAAAGGATCCCCATGAGCGCCTAGACGACCGCTAAAATACACATTACATGACAGACAAAGAATAATATAAAATGACAAAACAGAACACACACAAAATAATGAAAATAAAAATAAAAGCAAATAATAAAATGAAAGAAAAAGAAACACAAATAAAAAGCAAAATCTAAAAACTAAGACAAAACAATATTGCAATCATAAGAAACAGGCTAAAAGATATAGGATAAATATCAGAATAGTGTATTTGAGTGTAAGTAGGATCCGAGTTCCCTTTTAAAGCAAGTAGTGTGATTTGATTTCTATATAAGTACATGTGTGTTTTATCATTCTCCATTGACTGACATACCACAATAGTGATCAACCGATTAAAAAAGAAGAAAAAAAACCTTTACGTTTGCTGTTCTAAACACCTAATGACTTTCCCGGGAAAAAACACAAGCACAGGAAGGAAGGAAGGATGGGAATCGAGAACCGTAACCGTTTAGAACCGGTTCCAAATTGTCCAGTTACTCAGAATTGTATGCCTCCAAGGTTATCAATTCCTTTGATCAATGCCGGCATGTTTTTCTGACAGTTGCACATGCGCATTGCAAAAACTCAATCATGACGTCAAACTCTTCATCAACGCTGCTGGAAACTTGCAAGGAGTCATGGCGGAGAGAAAGATGACAACAGTGCTACTTAATGTCTGTAACATTATCATTTTGAGGATGGAAACGCCAGCAATATGTTGAAACATGTAAAAAGAAAAAGAAAAAGGAACACAAATAATGAAACAGTTCTTCCACACAGAAAATTGGTCAGGAATCGATAAATAATCGGATCAGCAGAATCGACAATGGCATTAGTATCAATAAAATTGTATCAATTCCCATCCCTAACAGGAAGTGATGTGTTTTCCATTGCCAGTGTGTTTGGAATAACTAGAAGAAGAAAGTAGTGTGAGCGCCACCATGGCTGATCAAAGAACAGAACTCCTAGAGGAACTCAAACTGCATCAACAGTGTTTGATTGACAGGTGATCTATCTCTGGGAAGAGCAGAGGAAACACTATAGCAAATCACCTCTTAGCACCAAAGATGGCTATAAAAAAGAGAAAGAAAAAAACAAGGAAGAAGATTACCACTTTAACTTTAACAACAAAAAGTGCTTTGAACTGCTGTCTTGTGATGAACAAAAGATGGCTGCCGCTGGGCTCTTCTCTCTCAGCAGGGGGCCATAATTACGTCTCCCCGGGCGACCTCAGCAGCTCGCTGGAGGTAATGTACTCCACAACATGAGATCTATGACACATACTGTAGACTGCCATCTTTGGTGCTTCTCCTGACCTATAGGGGCACTGTGCGTATGGGGCGAAGGGGGTGATAACTCAAAAAGCTTTCGAGTGATGGCACTTTACACTTACTGATATGTTTGCATGCACCAATATTTTGCTTTTATTCAATATCAGTAGAGACATGGCATGTACGTCTGATATGATGGAGGTTCCTGCCTGACCACAGTAAAATCAGTCTGGAAAATCTAGATTTGTTTCTCAGCTAATCGTTCAATAAATGTAAATTCAATTGTAAAGTAATTCTTCTTTTAAAGGGAGTACCTAATGTTTTTTTCACCAAAAATGTAAAAAAAAAAGAAAGAGGCAAAGATATTAAATAATGGCATAAAATGTCGGCTATTGGCAGCTACAATACAAAAAATATCTGTATCAGCCTTCGAAAGCCCATCCATTATTTATATCAATGTTGCACTGCTATTACTGCATTACAATACAGCTACACAATTACACTATTAATATAATATTTCAAAGGGACAAATTATTTATCATTTAATTGGGCCTATAATTCTTGGCAATGCCCACATCTGGCCACTGAGCCTTCCCTTTGAGAGATTTACTGAATTCTGAATTATTGGGTAATGCAAAGGTCATAAAATTGATATACCGCTTCAGTGTAGATGCTGTCTAGTATAAAGGACCCTGCAACAAGGACTGCCTTGTTTTCTGTTTAGTAATCAATGCATTTTTCCCGCTAATTGAATGTGAATATGATGCATCTCATGCCTGCAGCTGTTTGACGTATACTTGCAGCACCAGTTCCTTGCTCACGCATGGCCATCTGCTCTGCTATTTTCTTCTCCAACTACCGACTTGGACTGACACTAGTGTGCCTCTGTCACATTTGGGCCAGCTTTCGTGTCTTCAAAATGTTGGATATGGCTGTCAGCGCTGGACCTCGAAGGCTCGCAAGACCCCGAGACAGCTCTGATTCCCGGCCCTGAAATGTGATCCACTGCTCCATGTGTCTGCCTGGCTCCTGTGTTCTTATCAGCTCCTCCAGCATGAGAAGCTGTCAATACAACAACCACAGAGAAAGAAACCCATCCCCCCCCCCCCTCCTCCTACCAGTATGGCCTGTCTTCACACTGAACCAGCCATGGTCAGACAGCAATTAAACCCCCCGGCTGTCCAGTGGAAGGATGGAAGCCGTGCGAACCGCTGATCTATAAGCTTGATTTCTATCCAGTCACCTCTCGCAGCTTCCCATTGACGCACCAGCACAGGAGGCGCTGCCTGTGTGGACTGCATGCTGGCTATAATTATGATCATCTTTGTCAGGGATACATTACATATGACAGCTAAGAACTGAGACGTGATACTCCTGCTCTCCTTCGTAATAAATAACCTGCTAAATAAATCGCTGCCCTTGCCAAAGAACAACAGGTTCTCTGAGCGCAAAATTACCTGGAAAAAATTGAATGGCAACATAGTCAAATAATAGAAATGGCAATAAATAAATGTTTACATTCATTTATGACTTGAACTTATCTTGCATAATATCGTACTGTATAGCAGAGCGCTGGCCTTCATAATATTACTGTCCTCCTTGCTTATGCTTTGCCTTTGTCACTGTATCTCCACAAACTGTAACCTCGCATCACCAGGCTCTCTCTCAAGGAGAAGAGTCTGGGATCTGTTACTGCTCACCTCTGAGTCTTGTGGTATGAGATCTGCCAGATCTGGCGCCAGATCCGGCGGATCTGGTGCTGCAATGTTATCATTCTGTCATGTAATTTGGGTTTAGTTTATTTTATTTTTGTGGATTAGCTACATAGCTAGATAACTCGCATCACATTTATTTACTATGACGCCCCTGTTTTTAGAGACGATTTTTTTCTTTCTTTTTTTTAGCACAGACCGTTTCCGTATCTGCCAGATCTGCAACAGCCATATCCGATTCTTACTGGTTGACCAGATGACCAGCTGTTAGCCATAGACTACAAAAACTGCAGTTATTTCATTTGGCCCCACCCACTGAAGTTTAACTCAACCAATATGACCAGTATTTCTGGCTCCAGGGCAGCTCTGCCTCCCAGAAATATTTGTATAGTTAAAACTACAATGGCCCTTTTTCACAGCACCCATGTTGTGTCTAAAAGGCAGGGTAAACACAGATGCAACCAAAACATTAATGAGGGCCCCAGAACTGGAACACCTAGTTGGGAACCCTCATTCAAGTTTTGGTTGCACCCAAGGGTGTAGCTCAGGTCCCATTTAGTGAAGCCGCCGCATGTTAGATCGCTGTTCTGGCGGCGCATGCCAGTATAGGTCACAAGGCCCGCCTTCCTCATGTTAGTGGATAGGAAAATGAACCAAACTAAACAATCAAAGTAATTTTTAAAGTTTTTTTTTTTTCCAAAGGTGGTTTGTATCATTTTAGATAGTTCTTATCACGCTAATGTCTGTGCAAGTGGTTGTTCTTCTGAGCAGTTTGTTTTTAAGTAGTTATTTGACAATATAAAAAGGGATGATTGACAGGTGTGGCAGCCAGTCTCAAGCCGTCACTGGCTGGACAGGCTGTTCACATTATAGACGTAGTTTACATACAGTGGCGCTGGAAGTACTTTTAGGTAGGGGGTGCTGCAAGGCCGTAGCCACCAATTCAACATTGGGGGGGACGGCTGACGGCTGACCTTCGGTCGCCGCCAAAAAAATGTTGGCCACTTTGTCGCCAGATTAGAGGAATATTAACATTAAGATTAGACTGTTGTGTCATTATTCAGTCACCTTTTCTCATTCACCTCCATGTCACCACTTGCTCCCACTGCTGTGTTGGAATCCTCATTCTCTCTCCCACCATTTTTGGACTTTTAGCCATATTTAGAGGAATATTTAATTTTAAATTAACATTAGTATTATACTGTTGTGATGTCATTATTCAGTGTCTTCTCCTCTTCTCTGCAGCATTACTCAATTTACCCTCAGGAATCAGGGACAGTGATAACCTACCTGCTATTCCTCCCATATCCAGGGCCGGATTAATAGTACCATGGGCCCCCGGGGCTATTCATTTTCTAAGCTATTCATTTAGCCTTTTAGTCATAAAGATTATATCTTCCAGACTGAAATGTTATAACAGAAGTGGAGTATTGGCCAGAATTACATGAACATTTGGACAATTATTCAGCGGGTATTTTGCATGTTGCGTTCAGGTGCACTGTAAAAAAAGAAAAAAAAAGAAAATTACATCTCTTGCCACCAGGGGGTACTGCAGCACCCACCGCACCCAGCTTCCCGCGCCCTTGTTTACATACTGTAGAACAGACGCTGCTTGATACTCCATAGACCAGGGGTGGGAAACATTTTTTTCCAGAGGGCCATACTGACATACATCAAGTAAGCAAAGGGCCACACATTGGACATCATACTGGCCAACACTCCTGATTTTTGCGGGCGTCTCCCTATTTTTAACCCTCTCTCCCGTTGTGATTGGTTATTTCTTGTTAATCTCCCAATATAACAGTGATACAAATCCAATGACTGTAGCAGATTAGATTTATAAAGATATTTCTGCCTTTTATTGAGTTTTTGGGGGTTGTTTTGGTTTTCTTTGAGGACCTTGGGGGCCGGATTGAGATGGTTCAGGGGCCAGGTCCGGCCCTGGGGCCGCATTTTGCCCATGTATACCGCATAGACTGTAGTGTATATATTATTGATGGATCGCAATAAAAAGGACATTGTTTTGAGAAAGGTGCGTGAGGAAGTAACGTTGGTTGTGGACTGCAGTGGTAAGTTCAGAAAATGTGTTTTATTACTCCCACTAATGTTATCGGTTCTTTTAATACAGCCATGGTTTGAAGCTGCTGCAAGCTAGCTTAGCTTGTAGCGCTAGACTTTCTTTGTCGGCATTAAGAAAACTAAAGTTATATAATTATTCTTATTGTGGAACTCACAAACACACTGAAAACATGAAAATAAAGTCTTCAAATTGTGTCACTGCACACACGGCTGTGCAAACAAAATTGATTCAGCAATATACTGTACAGTATTGCAATATTTTTCTGGAAAATCGATACAGCATAGTGGAATAAAATATTGCGATATTGCTGTATCGATTCTTCTTCACAGCTATTGTCTAGTGGTGATAAAAAAAAACGTGTCATGATTCCATATAAATTCCAAACATCTTCCCTAATGATGGCCAGAGAGAGGGAGAGACATTTAACAAGCAGCATTTAACAAGAGAGATCCACTCCCAGGTCAAACTTTAACAAGCCGCTTTTGGGCAGATCCCAGGTCAGACTTTAACAAGCAGCGCTGCCAATAGCAGGGTCAAGGAGCAAATCTGAGCCATCAGTTTTGGTACCAAACAGACAGCAGCGACAGAGTGATTTTATTACCAAGGAGAGACCGCCGCATAACTGCTTGTTATGAGGGGAATGCATCCTCACTTGACCCCGACTTTATGGTTTGGCTATAAGACTTAATGAGCATTTTACAGCCAATCGCAACAACGGCGACATGTCAACAGGACAAAAACACAACAAACACGCCGCATCTGGCGGCCATTAATGGAAATGAGGGGATGAGATCAGTCTGTTCAACATTCAATAAACCCACAGTAGATTTGCTTAAAAGCCGTCATTTCAAGAATCCACAAATTATGCGCCGCGCGCCGCATGCTCCGCTTTCATTTTTAACGAGTTTGCCGGCGTGCGATTCTTCAGGACAAAGAGAGGACGAGAAAGAGAAGGAGACGTCCCTGGGAGGGAAAAAAAATCTGAATACAATTAGGCTTTAATATCAGGCTCTTAAAATAGAGACGGGAGACACAGTGAAGTGAAGCAGCCCAGCAGGACACGAGGAAAGGTCTCCTGGCACTGGTGGTAAACGAGCATCCATCTCCTTCTCTCTCGGTACATTACAGGATAACTTCTCCTGCTCCAAAAACCCAGAAAATGCACTTAACTTTCATTTACTGATATCCTACTGCCCTTCACTCATTAAAGATTCATTCATACCAACCACCAGCACCACCACCACCAAAGCCTCGGCCTCTAGCTGTGTTTCATAAGGAGACCAGGACACTTAATAGCCTCTGTAACACACAAAGGAAGATTAATGCGATTCACTCAGGGTTAGTTATGAAAGGACGGCCACATTCTGAACTGTTTTGTGTCAAAATGACACTAATAGGTGTGGTGACAGAAGAATCTAACCTGGCCTGTTCTTCTTCTTCTTCTTTCTTTCTTTTTTTTATACAGTGCAATTTGCAACTCTTCTTCTCTGTGTGAAATACGTGTACAGGAAGAAAAGAAGAAAATGACTGGTTGCTCGATTATCCAATGCGGGTCACAAAAGCGTCGGGTGCTAAAAACAGACGATCCAGCAGGCACTCCAAATGGAAGAATCACACCATGGAATGGAATACTTAAAAAGCCTTTATAATTATAGCGGCTAAATAATTAAAAACGCCAACATGTTTTGCCTGATAGGTCTTCTTCAGGGCTTAAAACGCAGACAGCTCGGGTGTGGGCGGCCTCACCTATATAATAGCAACATCCAATAGGATGCGGTCACATGACCCGGGCTATAACCAGGTGAAACAAATGGAAAATAATGAAATAAAGTAGAAATACAAAAAATATAAACAAAATAACATGAGATGGGATGACACAAAAATATTCCAACCTAAATAGGAAATACAGTAGCCTATATAAGACTATCACAAAATTCTAAAATATTCAGTTTACTTGTAAAAAGTTTGGAAACCGATTGCCCCACTTTTACCCGGCAAACTTAGTCAAGTCAAAGTAAAGCCCAGAAGAAGAGATACATTTATAGGTCTCAACATGTTGTCGTTTTGTAACTATTAGCCACGATAATAAAGGCTTGTTAAGTATTTCCTTCCTCTGCATGATTTTTCCATTTGCAGTGCTTGGATTGTCCTGTTTTTAGCACGTGGAGTTTCTATTCTCTGTCGGTTTATTTGTGTTGTGCACTGGGCTGTTCTGACAGGCTCTCTTTTGAAAAAGAGCACTGTAGACCTCAACATAACTCCCCTGTTAAAATACAGGATCAAATAAATAAATAAATAAATAAAATACAAAAACAGATATGCCCGTCAAAAATAGGCCTAAAATAATAGGTTAGTCCAAGTGTATTAAGCCAGAGTTTTTATGGAGGCGGTGCAGATGACAGAGAAGCACTCAACACAGGAGACAGAGCTGGCTCTATTCTTCCCTCTTCTTCTTCTGCAGTACTTGTTGGGCTGGAACATCTGTGCTCAGCACACATGACTACACCAACACTGCCACTGGCTCAGAAAGGACCCAGGCATTTCCTGCTCTTATAGATCTACTGAGCGCAGTAGCCCAAGGGCCTGAATACATTTAATCTCGTAACAAAATTTTACGCTGTCTGCGGCACAATCACCGCATTCCGAGAGAAGGGGGAAGGGGGGGGTGGGGGGGGGGTTTCAACATGGTCAAGGTTGCCGTTTTCCCCCACAGTGCATCCTTTGGAATTGCGCCCACCGACAACAGTCTACTGCCATTGTTGGGTGCTTGAAAACCTATTTTTAGGCTCATATTGTGAGCTTTCGATATTGCATGCTAGCTAGGGAATTAGACTCGCAGAAGTAATAAAGGAGCCTGTATACATAGTGGGCACATTAATTCTCCCACCGCGGCAACATCAGAGGGGGGAGGTGGGGCGGGGGTTAGGGGGTGGGGCTTCGCTTGACACATGCTAAACTGTGCAAATTCCCCTAACAACAACAACAACAACAACAACAAAATAGGTTGCGATCTTCAACCTTGGATGTCCCCCCGCGCGCGCGTCCGCCGCTATGCTACAACGAGCACCGAGGCCCGTGTGTGTGAGGAAGTGGAAAGCATCATATCATAGCGAACATAGTATTTACCCAGAGTGTAGGTGACTTACACCATCTGTTTATAAAGCAACAGGCTCAGGCAGACACTCTGCCAGTGAAAAAGCCACAAGGTCCCAGGGCTTATCTTTGTCGAGGTGTGCTGCCGCTCCTCGGCTGCGGCGAGGTGGAACGATAAACATAATTAAATTGAGGTGGATTACACAAAATGGATCGGATCAGTTGGGAAAGGCGGAGACGCTTAATCCAGAGCCAATCCTCTTCTATAGAGGTGCCAGCCGCACAAAACGACAGAAATAAAGAAGAGGAAGAGAGAGGCGGCGGCTGTCAGAGGGAGATCAAGGTAGGGCAAAGAAAGGACCCCGGCAAGTGGAAACAAGCAAAAGCGCTCCAAAGTCAAACACTCAATAACGCAATAACGCGGGTTCACCTCACGGAAGAGCCAGGGAGCCATGACCAAGGAGAAATCGAGCGATAACGCAGCGAATTAAGTTTGATTAGCCGATATACCAATCAGAAGCCTATTCAAATATGAGTACCCAAATAGAGCAGCTGGGTTGAACATCTCATTCTCCACTGATTTAGCTAACCGACTTGTTGTTTATTGTATGGTGCATGGCTTTGAAACGCTACCATAGTGTAAGAAATGAAGAAGCAATGAAGTGACACCACTCCCATCCTTTGAGGAAGTGGGGAAATCACACCTGTCTTTCATTGCGGCGGTAATGACAGTGACTCTATCATAGGAGACACCCCACTCCTGGCAGCCAGTCACTTGAGAGTACGCACGCACCCCGCATACGAAAATGTGTTTTAGCTATAGAAGACGAGATGGAGAAAGACAGGATGTTATGAAAGCACAGGTCAACAGCCGCTTGCTTTTTGTTTCGTTTTTTCTCAGTAACACATCATTGACAGCACTTCCCATTGTCACTTTTTTTTTTACCGATTTCACTTCCAGTTCCAGCTCCTTTTTTGGTTTGTTTCTTCCACAGATTGCATTTTCCTTTTGTACCTGACTGTGGTACAATCCCTTACAAACAACTTTCCCCCGGGGGAAAGGAGCGCGCTAACTGTCTCTACATCCCTGTCAACGCACTCCTACTGTACCCCCCCCACCCCTCTCTCTCTCTCTCTCTCTTTTCTCTTCCCCTCTGCCTTTGTCTCTCACCTTTTGCTACAGCAGACAGATGGATAGAGTCTGGGGGTTTCTCCTGCGTTCATACTAATCCATTATAATCCTGGTCTGTCTGCGTGCCGTCTTGGGCAGCGCAGCATTATCATCCAATAAAATCATGATGAATGGATCCATACAGTAAGTGAAGCAGGAGAGCCCGGAGCAGAGTGCTCTCTTGCCTCTGTTTGCGCTCTACGGTGAAAAGCGTCAATTTGCGTCTCGTTACCAGAGATTCTGAATAGCTCTCGGACTTCTCCTGCCCTTTTCTAAACAAGTGCTGTTTGCATTATTTAAGATGCATTGGCTAGATGCTTTAAATGAGAGACTCCTCTTGGATAGCCGTCCTATATCAGACAGCTCAAGGCAGGCCCCCAGCAATCGATGTATGCAGGTGGAGGGAAATGCCCATTTTCGTGGCATTTGAAATATGAATGCAGCATTTATTCTGGAGCAGCATGTTTTACATGGTAATTTGACAGCCTCAACACTATATCAACCAGCTACGCCCAAGGCTGGCTCTCTGGCAGGTAGGGTCCATATCCACATGCAATATGGTGATGAGATTGCTTGTACGATGATGGCATTGCTCTGCAGATCGAAGAGAAGACCAACAAGCCGTCAATTAGAGAGGGCTAGATGTAATTATAGCTACTATTTTATGGCGCGATTTTTTTTATTTATTTTTATAGATCTAACACTGGTTTGAACAGAAAGTGGGTCTGGGAAAACTCATGGTAGGAGAAAAATCTTGAGCTAGTTGAATTGTAAAATTCTAAACAGCTGTCAACTGCCTGCTGCTCAGTCTTTCAAGTATAGTGGCTTGGGATACTCACTATTTTCATTGAAGCTTTCCAAATGCTTTTCCTTCAGCAGGTCAGATGATTTCACTGTAAAGCGTTAAGGATGGGACGATATTCTACTAGTCGATACACGATATGGGGAAAACGATTCAACACAACCACGATACGATAATACATCATAAATAAATAAAAGTTCAATGACAAAGTCTGACTGTGCAGTATTCGTATAGAGGGTATGCACACCCACTGGAACACGCCCCCTCAATCGGGAATGAGTGTCAAAATGAGTGTCAAGTTCCCCCCCTGAGCAGCAGGTGTCAGTTATCTAGGCTGATTACTGCATTCAAGCTCAGTCTTGCTGTGACTCAGTGGGCGTGACCCCACAGTGACTTCTGCCTCTGTGACATCACATGCATACGGTACCCTCTATTATTTTGAACCACTTGCACTGGCATGCTAGAATGTAAACAACAATTTAAAGATGTCATTCCAAAGTGTAAATATTCTTTTCACCTGACAGCAAGGGGTTTCACCCCCGACCAGAGGAGGCACTAGTGCAGCGACCTTCGTGTTGGTAGGCAGGGACTCTACCATTGCACTACCCGGATGCCCACATTGCGATATATTGAATTTCAATATACAGTATCATCACACCGTACCGTATGCATTGAAATGTACACTATAGTGGATAGTTAGACGATTAAGTATGACGAATTCAGGGAGAGGCCAGACAAGGACCATTTTATGGTTTCATGTTTGTGTTTCTGTCACTTAGTGCGCTATTAGAGTCACTTACTTCCTGGCTACATTCCAGTGGTTAGAAATACATCAATAATGGCCATCCAGGTGAGACAGGAAATTACTCCACACGGCTTTCCACCAGCACTGTTATGATTAGTGATTACTTGTCATAGCGAACAGCGTATGTTGTTCACAGGGCAGATGACTCCTATTCATAATTACAACCTGCATGTGTGGGAACATGCGTCCCACATTAGCGCCAAAAATCAATGCAGGCGCGTCTCCGGACGACGTGCCGCTGGGTTTTTATAGCCGCGGTCTGCTGTCTGTGTGTTAGCCCTGGCCTACATTTCACCTCTGGGTTCCAGTGGGAGCTCTGGGGAAGGGGAGGCGGTGCTCTGCAAACACCTCTCAGCCACAGCACCACTCGGCAGCCGCGCGCTACTTGTCTGAAGCCTCTTTTTCTAGGGCTCTCTGCCCTCTCGCAGTTCACTCACAAGTTCACTACATCTGTAGGTCAGAGCGCAGTGCCGCTGAGAGCTCTCTCTCTCTCTCTCTCTCTCTCTCTGCCTCAGACGCGGGGGCTCCGGCGCCGCCACCGCACCGCTATCTCGCTGTGTGGCTCAGCGTGTCGGCCAGCCACATATCCGCAGATCATTATCGCTATCAAGCACTGTTTTCCCAACAAAACGATATCTCAGCCTTTGATCCTATGCCAAGGCTTATTTTTGTTCACTTCTGGGCATTCTAACCCGAGACTGCACTCACTTGGGGCAAAACTCAAGTATGGCTAAAAATATCCCGCTCTTGTGTTGATGAGATGGAAACGTATGAATTAAGTATGGGGGGATGGGGGGGCACCACATCTGAAATAAGGATTATTTTTCCCGCGCCTGCTCGATCCGGGGCCGGAAAATGTACCGTATAGGGGATGATTTGCTTGAAGGTGTTTTAACCCAAGCTGGCGGAGGTCGTTAAGGTAATGCAAACATTGAGGCGGGCTCCTGCTGTGGAACATCCAATTATAAACTGGGAGAGATGGAGCTTATGTGCAGCACGAGGGGCTATAACCTCCAAACTGGGCCAGAGCCGGTCCTGAAACATCCAGACACGGCTGCATGCTGCTCCACATGCTCGAGGAACTGAAGACGTCCGCTACAGCAGGTGATTGTATACATTTTTCATTTGTTATTGCTTGAAACTGCCTCTAGGAATGTGTTGGCCGGCATGGTTTTTACCTTGAGTGTGTGTGTGTGTGTGTGTGTGTGTGTGTGTGTGTGTGTGCATGCGTGCGTGTGTGCATGCGTGCGTGCGTGCGTGCGCGTGTGTGTGTAGGTGTGTGTGTGTGTGTGTGTGTGTGTGTGTGTGTGTGCATGCGTGTGTGTGTAGGTGTGTGTGTGTGTGTGTGTGTGTGTCTGTGTGTGATTATGGCAAAATGTGGTCCTGGAGACACCTATTGTAACGGGAAATACCACAGAAGCCGGCTAGCGTCAAAAGCATAGAAGATGTAGTCATGAAACTTTACAGGAACTGTATTGACATAGAAATGAAGGCCAAGTTTGAAAATGGGGGTGACCCCCACCCCACCCCCTAATTAAACCACCCCACCCCCTAACTAAACCACCCCACCCCCTAACTAAACCACCCCGCCCCCTAACTAAACCACCCCACCCCCTAACTAAACCACCCAGCCCCCTAACTAAACCACCCCGCCCCCTAACTAAACCACCCCGCCCCCTAACTAAACCACCCCACCCCCTAACTAAACCACCCCACCCCCCTAACTAAACCACCCTCCCACCCCTTTACACCCCTTCACGCCCCCCCATTCGTTTTAAGTCGTGGGCGTCGCGGGCTGTTGTGATCCCATCGCAACATGGTCTCTTTTTTCTTTTCTTTTTCTGAAGCAAAGTGGATAACAATCACAACAGTTATGCAAACCAAAAAAAAGTTTTTCCACATCTGTATGTGGCTGTCACAAAGAAAGAACTTATTTCACACTGGAAGCAAACAGCGTTACAAAATGGAACAAAGTTAACAGATCATAGTCCCCAAATGCAGTTCTGCGTCAAACAGTCAAACGCCACAATCTGTTCAATCTTAATGGATCCACATCCGTCGCCATTTAGGTTAGCGCCGATTTTCAGGTGATGGATTAGCAGCACCCAAGGAGTTCCAGTGCCAGAAGCCACTCATTAGTATGCTGCCAAGGAATTCTCATTTCTGGATGGAGGCTGCTGCATGGTCCTATTTTGTCTCTTTGGCTGAAGATGTTTCCTACAGCTCCAAATGTGGCTGCTCCACTTGTGAGAGTGAGTTGCCGCTGAGGTGTGTGATGGAATATGAAGCCTGTCGTAAGGGCAGAGATATGGTTCTTGTGGGAGAAGAGCTGCAAATGGCCCAAACTTATCAAGGCAGCCTGCCCCGGTCCCCAAGCTTTGAACACAATGGTTCCCTAATTTCTGCTAAATGGAAATCTCCCCAGACCTGCAGTAATCTCATATTCGCTGTTTGCATGCAGGCTCTGGTTATTCTAGCTTTGTTTGCATCCCCTGCCAATTGCATAATCAAGTCCAGAGCTCATCAGCAAGATGGCAGAAGAAGTGCTCTATTAAACTGCATGGTCTGCCATCTGTTGTGTAAGAGAGAGATAACAGTATTTAGAGTTTTGGACTTGTGGCATACTGTTTTGGGCCAGATTTTGCACATCACAGAGTTGTGCTTGCTTCATAAAATGTCATGGATTAATTCTGATACTGCATGTGGCGGTGTCCAACTGCCTGCACCAGAAAAATAGGGCTGGGAATTGATAAGGTTTTATTGATACCAATGCTATTATCGATTCTGTTTATCGGTCCGATTCTTTATCGATTCCTGATCCATTTTCTATGTAGACAAAAGTAGGCGGTTTTCAGTGTCAACGCAGCTCTTTCATTAACTCTTGAGTCTGAACACAGTGTAGAATGTAATGTTAAAATAAATGACAATGTTCCTTTTCTTAAAAGGATAGAACATGTTTCAGAATCTGCTGCTGTTTGATGATAATTGTACAGATGTTAGCATAAGTAGCACTGTTGCTATCGTTCTTCGTGAAATAAAGCCATGCTTTGGACCGTTTCTTCGTCTCCGCCATGACTCCTTGCAGGTTTCCAGCAGCGTTGACGCACAGACTTTAACGTCATGATTGAGTTTTTGCAATGCACATGCGCAACTGACAGAGAAACATGCCAGCATAGACCAGAACTGCGCCGCGTCATCAAGCATCCAGCGCGAAGGCCACCGCCCCTTTTACGCGGAAACCCACCATAGGAAAAGACTGTAGAAGAAAACGAAAACACTTCAAACAAACTATTTAAAATGGCTTAAATTGATATGGATATGCAGAAGAGTTGCTGTGTTGTTAGTTTCACTAACAATGAATACAAAAACAATAGAGTAGGGGTGACACCGTCAATGTGGATGATGCATGTAACCAGGCGGAAACTCATCAGTGGGCTGGATACAGCGTTCATAAGGTAAGTATTATTGTCGAAGTATCTTGCGCATTCTATGGCCGGCCGAGTTGAAATATAGTGTCATGTCATGGTGTCTTTGGGTCATTTATTAACAAAATTAATTCTGTTCTTTTTCTATTGATTTTTTTTGTACTGCTATTTTACATTGAAGTCAACGGTGAGTGGCTTGTGTTTTCCCCTAAAAAGGGGCGTGGCCTTCACGTTTTGCGAAGTACCCAGATGTGCCGATCTGGTCTATTGATAAAAGGAATTGATAGCCTCAGAGGCACACAATCCCGAATAATTGGAAGCGGTTCTAAACGGTTCCAGTTCTCGATTCCCATCCCTACAGAAATATCACAAATTTAAGTAAGTTTATTGGAACTGACATATTCATGCCGTGTGTTATGAAACTGTATGTAACACTGCATGATTTAAATGTAAGATATAGGAGGAAATTCTATCTTTTTCTTTTGGTTTCTTCTGGCTCATACTGTAGGAATGCAATGATTTTTAGTCTGTGTTTCCATTGGAAAATAGCCATAACTCTCTGCATCAGTGTGGATAAAAGAGTTTAACTCTCTCAGGGAAGTGGGTACTAAGTGTCTGTCTAACTGGCATTAAGTATTCAGTGCTCAAATCTATCGGTGAGGAAAATATACGTTCTGAGAAACCCATTTTTGAATATCGAAACCAGCTGATAACAAAAAGTGCTGAGTAAAATGCAGCCAGCCTTATCTTCCTTACGTAGAATGACTTTACCTGACATGAAACAGCTGACTGAAAGAGATTCAGAACTGCTATTCTGCCTCAGCATTAGCCTAGCTCACTGCTTTCATACAAGACTCAAATCTGCAACTGCAGGGATCTGCACTCGCTCTCCAACTGATATCTTCCAGGCCATTACAGCCAATAAATCCAACGAAGATAGAAGGAGTAGGAAAATGAATCTGAAAGTGTATGCCTCCTCGGGCCTACAAAATAAGTAATTTTTATACATATTATTATACTGAATTAAAAGGCAAGAATATGAAATAAACTGGGAATAGGTGGGGATACCAAACAAATTACATTCTCTCCACTGAAAAATCTGCTGTCTTGCTTACTGGACCTTGTGCCTTGATTGCTCCACAACAAACCAACATATTTAGACCAGTATAGAATAATTATCTTGTCAGTAGCTATTTGACGACAAACCTTTTCAGTTCAAGGGCCCCCCCAAATCAACCAAAATTCGAAATAATTTAATAAATTCCACCAAAACACTAGGGGGGGAGAATCAACATCTGCAAATAATATTCGCAAAGGAAAAAACTTTTGTCCACACCTGTTTTATCTAATGAAATAGTTTAAAGTCTGTTCGTCTGACTTCAGTCATTTTTATTGCAGCAAAATGGGATTGTCAAGCAGGCAGACTGACCAACACTTTCATAAAAACCTGTCGTAAATGTTGCATGCACCTGACAATTTATATAGGCTAATAAAATAGTGTGATACTTGGCTTTGTGTATCTCACACCTATAATCAGAGAGGTGTTGGCGCGGCGTGAGGCTGCACAGCGGGCGAGCTGCAGGTGATGCATAAATGTGAGCCCGCATAGCGGGCGAGGCCGGGCGAGCTGCATCTGCGACCTCAAGGGGAAACCAACGAGGTACAATATTGTGACTCTAAAACTCTAAAACTTTTTTTCCGGAAGTGAGGGCAAGTGTCATGGTGGCGACTGTTGCTGGTGTGGGTGTAAGATCTGCTCGCCTACAAGATTGGCTCGGGTACGCATTGTGATTGGCTGTACGTCGGGCACGTGGGATTAACATGCCCAAAATGTCCAATAGCTTTAGATTAGCTAACAATCAATCAATCAATCAATCAATCAATCAATCAATCAATCAATCAATCAATCAATCAATCAATCAACTTTAATACATGTCCCAGAAGGGCACTTTGGTTTACATCAGGCAGCTAAGCTAACAAGCTAAGCTACTGATGTTATCAGACATTTGGGAACATTAATACATTAAAAATATGAATCATACAAACATTCACTGATCATGATTCAAGTGTTACAAGAGCATTTCTCATAAACATGAGCCTTACTTTTTGAAAATAAATGTTGTGAGAGTTTAACTTCATCTGTAGTCGCGGACCCCGAGCAGAGCACATTCGATAGGGCGAGATCCGATACACACCCGTATTTCCACTCTGGACCAGACAAAGAGTTTTAACAAAGAGGGAACAGACACACAGAGAACAGCGCTGCTGTCTATGTGGCTAGAAAAGAGCGCTGCGGGTGAGCTGCATATAATGACGGATGGCAGAAATGAGCGATGAGGAGGAGGAGGAGGGGAAGGGGGAAGAGGCTAGAAAGGGGTGCACTGGGTCGATATAATATAGCCGCACAAAATATCACGATACTATGCCATATCGATACCCCCCCCCACCCCTATAAAACATATTTGAAGGGAGAGAATTGCATGTTGATACTGTAGATGGAGAGGGAGCAGACAGACGATGACAAAAGTTATCATTATACATTCTGATACTGTGTAAACCACGAGTGAATGAAGGAACAGCAACATTAAATAATGTTGCCGGGGACCTAGTGGAACCCCCTCAAGGGGCCCTGGAGGTCCCAAGACCCCAATTTGGGAACCAGTGACTAGCCGTACATGAGCATTTGACAGTACAAATAGAATAAAGAGTGGGCTGTTGCACCTGGGGGAGGAGGGGGGGTGAACCAGTGAGTAGCAGTACATGAGCATTTCACAGCACAGATAGAATAAAAAGTTGGCTGTTACACCTGAGGGGGAGGGGGTCAATGGAATTAGCTACAATGCAGCACATTTTTAAGTGCAACTGTTTACAGTGGACTGAACCGCCTTGTCTGTTACCTTTAAAGCAGGGCTGCATGATGATATCGGATTGGGCAAGGCATCGGTATCGGCCGATAAAAGCTTTCAAATGAAATATCGGCACCGGCCCGAAACGAACATGTCTGCCATTTCTGCATATGACAGGCCGATAAAATGACGCTTTACTTATGTCCAAATGTTCGATACTTGACTAAATGCTCAACAAAGAAAATGTTACATTATGGTAAATACAATATGGCATGTTTTATTAGGGCAGGGTAATATCGATATACCCAAGCTGCATTAAGTAAAGTGATGTCATTTTCTGCTCCAGCTGCTCTATTTGCATTTATTCCACTTACAGTAGTCATTATATTCACATTACTGAGGATTATTTAGCATAATTCTAATTGTGGAAATATTTTGGGAAAGCACCAAGTTAAAACTGAACATTTTGCACTTTGTAAATACCAAGATGTATTGTGTATCGCCACTCAGCCTAAAAATACTGAAATATGATTTTTGGTGCATTTCGCCGAGCCCTATGTTTCGCATAGTAGGCATAATACAGTAATATGTTAAATCCACTACAGGAGAGACTTCTTCTCTGACCTTAAATTAAATCATATATCGGTATCGGCAATCAGCCAAAAGGGTTGGAAAATATCGGCAATTCGGATATCAGCAAAAAAAATTAAAGCTATATCACGCATCCCTACTTTAAAGCCAACAGCATCCTGCGAGGCGTTTGTGGTTGAAGTGTTTGCAAAATTCAGAGAGCTTCAAAGCAGCCGGCTGAGCAACGGATTAATTAAAGTGTCTGCAAGTTGCTTTGCAAAGCGCTGCTCTCTCGGCTCAAACTCCATCGCAGTCAACTTCTTCAAAGGGGGGAGGGAAACAAATGCACATTTGAATAAGACAGTGATGATTCCACCGCTAACATCATAGCTTACACATTAATCTTGCACGGACTGCAGCCTGCAAACAGGGATACAGCAGCCTAGTTCATGGGCTCCCAACTAAGCGGGGCCCTGGGACTAGCCGAGGGGCCCTTGAGGGGGTCTGGGGGACCCACCAGCGAAATGAGGAATTGCACTTTTGCTTCACTCAGTAGAGGTGAGCACAATGACAGAATGTATACTGGAAGAGCGATGTGTTGGGAGCTTTCACTGCCCCCTCCCTCTGGTAATTGCATAAATTACTCCCATTAGCAGATAGTACAGTGGGAGAATGATATATAGGCTATGAGTTTTCACTCTCCTCCCCCGTTACCTCCACACCTACAGCATCAACAGTTGCCCACTTCTGTACCAAATCAGTCCGATGGGAGGGTCGGACAGACACAATCTGATACATTGGGGTACTGTGGTGTGGGCCAATGTCTATGTGATACGAAAAGTTTAGGAACCTTTGGCCTAGTTAATCAGACAGGTAGGTAGAGTCTTTTGTCAAAACTGACCCGTTCCTTTGATTTCAGTCAACTACAACATGGCTGCATTATATTTTTTTACCATGACCAAACAGGAAAATGTAAGTTACACTCGTAAACTGGTTTCATATATAGGCTACAGGCAAAGTACAGTAAAAGCATGTATCCTGCCTACAGATATGGGAATATTATGGGATATGGGGATATTATAGAAATATTATGAATCGAAATAGGAGGGTATAGAGGATATTGAAAATGCCATTACTGTAGGGTCACAATAAACCCACTGATGAGTAGGCTACCGCAGCAGACACACCATAAAGCCAAGTGCCTCTAGTAATATTACAGTGATTTTCTGTTCGGCCATATACATTTATATGGATTTCTTCAGGGCTGTTCCACATCTAATTCGATTAGAAGTAGTGTTCTCGATAGGACGTCTCAGTAGCTACAGCCTGAGACTGACTTGATATTGCCCCTTTTAGCCACACCATGCGTTTAGCTAGCACAATACCAAACTTTAAACCTGGAAAGTGGATAAATATGGGCTTGTGAGCCAGACAGAGACTCCCGACCCCCCCCCCCCTCAACTCCTCCAATCCCCCACCCCCCATCCTTCCCGCTGCCTCCAAACAGGCCTGCAACTCGGGCAGCATGCCTTTACAGTACACCTAGCATTCAAACACGGGCATTTACCTTGCTCCAGTAACCGCAAGGAGTGCTGAAAAGACGGGTCCAGCGTGTCCTTCTCTGCCATAAGCTCCGGCAAGTACTTTTCGCCCTCCATCTCGTCCTGGGCAAATAACTCTGTAGCAATACAATTGGACGATAAAACTTAATGTTTGTTTGAAGCGGGTGGGGGGAAATGCAGCCAATAATGTCACTCGATAATATCAAAGAGCATTTCTCAGTCAGGTCGCCGGTTAAATGTGACCGGGAGGTGTTATCCCATCGGAGGAGTTGTGTTCAGCCCTATGCATCACAGCCACGGTGAAATGTCCTCTCTCTCCTCTCTGGATGTGTGCTGTGATGTGAGGCTCCCTCTCCTCTCCTCTCTCTGTGGTATCCAGCGGGAAACTAACGCCTCGGCGCCGGCTGCTCCAGCTATTGGTTGCCGCTCACGGCAGGCAGCAGGCGGGTGGAAGGGGCGGGAGGAGGCGCGTCACGCCGGAGCGGAGCTGTCCGCGGTGCTGAATCCTCCCATCATCATATCATTATCATAAACTCCACATAAACAGCCAGGGCGGCATGCCATTCAGAAAGACCTATAAGCAATGGCAAAGCACCTGCATCTAATAGCATCTCCACAACCCGCATAGGCTACTGTATTGTAATGGTGATGATGTTACACCATTTGTTACACACATTGGCTTCCTCCCTCCCCTCTGGTTGAGGCTAATCACTAATATTGGCCAGGAGAGTGTTTGGTTTGAATGAAAACATGCAGACCTTTTTATTTATTCATTTATTTATAATTGTTTATTCATGTACATTTCAGAAGCCAATGGCAGACAAAAGAAAGGTATATGTGCTGTACTGTATAAGGAAGTAGGTCTAAGTAGGTAGAAGTAGGCCTATCTTTAGATAAATCGGGATGGGGAAAGTAAAAAGCAGCAGTTGCCCTCCATCATTACCACCACTGAGGAAGGCCTACAACCCCAACCACTCCAGTGGAGCTGCTCAGTGGCCAGCAGATCAGACTGTGGCTGTACTGGGTCAGCTGCAGGTGTGTGTGTGTGTGTGTGTGTGTGTGTGTGTGTGTGTGTGTGTGTGTGTGTGTGTGTGTGTGTGTGTGTGTGTGTGTGTGTGTGTGGCTGCAGGTGTGTGTGTGTGTGTGTGTGTGTGTGTGTGTGTGTGTGTGTGTGTGTGTGTGTGTGTGTGTGTGTGTGTGTGTGTGTGTGTGTGTGTGTGTGTGTGTAGATCAGACTCTGGCTGTACTGGGTCAGCTGCAGGTGTGTGTGTGTGTGTGTGTGTGTGTGTGTGTGTGTGTGTGTGTGTGTGTGTGTGTGTGTGTGTGTGTGTGTGTGTGTGTGTGTGTGTGTGTGTGTGTTTTGTAGTAAGGAGGTTAATGTTTATAGAATTGTATCAAGTTGGGAGCTAAAGCATTGGGATGATTCATAAATTGTTCCAGAATGCAAATTTTCATAAAGTGTCCCATTTGAACAATACTCATCCCACAGGTTTCCATGGTTACTGGTCACTCACTACTCTAAGCTATATGGCAAAATCCTGGCATCTAATAATTTACCAAAACTTCCAAACCTGCTTATAGAAGATAGCCTATACAAAGTGGGCAAATGACTGATGGCTGACATATTGATACTATTAATAAAGGTAGGTCACAAAATTATCAGCGTAGAAGAAACATTGGTCCTGAATCCTCCTCTGATGTGATTTTTTTTAAAGCTTCAAAATAGATTTCTGGTCATATTTGCTTGATCTTTGCTCGCCAATATAATGATTAACAAGGCTAGGTCCTAACCTAGCATATGGCCGGCGCGATAAAGCGTTCACGAGCCTGTTGTAGCAGGCAGCAGCTTTGTTAATGGGGAGGGCTCTTGGTGATGTTCAAAGTTCTGACAATAGACATTGTGACATCATCAGTGACATAATTATTTACCAAAATCATCTTATGACATCACTGATGATGTCATAGGCACTGATGATGTCATAGACATTGTGACATCATGATGTCATCAGTGAGTGATGTCAGCAGTGATGCGAAGTTGGGCAATAGTGCGCTATGCATGCCAATAGAGCAGAGATGGCATAGGCACTGATGATGCCATAGGCATTGTGACATCATCAGTGATGTCACTTGTGCAATTGTGATTTTTGGTTACATTCACTGATGACATCACAATGATGTCACAATATCATGACAGTATAAGTGCAAAGAGTGCAGCAGACATCTCTCAACAGAAGTGGAACCCAAATCAGCACGCAAATTGGACTGGACAAAGCCAGATATAGGGCCTGCTTGCACTGGCCAAAATCTAATCAAATTTGAACTTTTGTCCCTTGCCAAATGCCACTGACCCCCAATTGACTGAAATGTTTAAAATGTTACTGTATGAAAAATGTGTACATATGTAAGAGTGCAGTAGGCTATGTAATTCCCTGGTTGACGTAGGTCCAGTCTTATCAGCAGCAGTCTATTATTAGATCTGTTATCCTTATTAAAAAGAAGTACAATTAATCTTATACGTTTAGAAGTATACTATACAAATCACAGAAAAATGATAAGGAAAAGGCATTGCTCTGATATAAAATCAGTTTTCCAAAAACATTTGTGCACATGCTTAAGAAATCACCCTTACAAAACAGAACCATATATATAAATCCTGAATCCGATATCCTGTACAGATATGGTATGATATAAATGTTATAGGAATAGAAATAGAAATAGGAAAGGAGATTGAAAATACCATTACTGTATGATCAATCTGGGCATCCAGAGTCTATCAGCCTGACGACTAATAAGACTCTGGGACAGATGGCCGATATTTGGGAGTTTCCGGTGTAGAGCGGACGTCCGCCAACACTGCTTCCGTTATTGTTTACAGTCCGATGGCGACTTATATGCAGATATCTGTTCATAGAGATTAGCCAAAATGTTGTCTGGAACTAAAACCATCTACAAAAAGTATCGATCAATCGGACTGCAATGACCGTGGCGCACGGAAGCAGTCTTCGTGCAGACGTCCGCTCTACAGCGGAAACCCTAAAATATCGTCTGTCTGTCCCAGAGTCTTATTAGTCGTCAGACTGATAGACTCTGGCTGCCTCGATAAGGTCACTATAAACTCGCTGGTGAGTACCGCAGACACACGATAAGTGCCTCTAGTAATATTACAGTGATTCTCTGCTCGGTCATATACTTTTATATGGATTTTTTCAGGGCTGTCTCACATGTAATTTGATTGGAAGTACAAGTGTTCTTGATAAGTTGTATAGCTCTGTACAGCCTGAGATTGACCTGATATTGACATGACGAAGGTGTACGCTTAGAAACGACCTCTGAAAATTGCTGAGATTGCTTATTCAGACTCAGAGGTCAGACGGACTCCATGTGAAAATACTATGGTCTGTCATGACTTCTGAATGTGTACAATAGGCTAATCGGAGACTACTTTCTCTGGGTGAATTAGTTGATTTTCTTTGTTATTTTCGCCTAGTTTCAACATGTGGGCGAGTTCAGCATACAAATGATTCCTGTACCGAAGTTAGACGCATATATTAAACAGGCTTATTCTTTTGAATCCCTGTTTGGATGACGCATATCGAGGTGTACAGTTCAGCAAGGAGTGAGAACAGTGGTAGGAGCATCTCAAGAGGCTATAAAGTGTCCTCTTTACTCATTTAAGCCATTGATTAGTGCTGTACAACTCCTCAGGTTCCTTTTACTTGTTAGGACAACCTGTCAATAGTTCAGAGGAAAAATCCATTCACCTTCTCATAGGTCAAGCATGCTCTTTCTCCTGGGAGTGTCTATGAATTCATCAAATAGGAACACCTTCTTCAGACAACATTTGCATTCATAATATGCTGTGGTCATCACTGGAGAAAAGCTTTGTGGGTCTCCTGTACACACAGCTGTGTGATAAGTCAGATACAATAGCATCTTTAAAAGTCATGAATACAATTTCATTCCAGGCAGCAGAACACTTAAGATGCAGCCACAAATCTTGCTTTATCAGGCATAGTTCCTGGAAAACATACAGTGAATGCAAATGGTCTCTGTCAAGAATTTAAGGTCTTTATTGACGGTTTGGGGAAAACAGTAGCCTATTTGTATACAAGCCCAGCCATCATATTTGTTAGAAAATGTGGGCAAAAGATAAGCATTCTGTCGATATTGTGGAGGATGCTGAGGTAGCCCCAGGTGGGCGGCTAGCTGTAGGCTGATCAGCACTGGTTATATAATTGAGATGGTTCATTTTTTTCCCATTCTATTTCAATAACTTGGAGAAAATGTGACCCAGAGGCTAAAACCAAGATGGGTTTATGTATATTCATCAACATTGTATCCTCCATGAACTTTGGAGTCTTCTATTGGTTATGATCATGGCTCCATTTTGTGCTGGGATAACTCCTCCAGGCATTAAATGATGGTTTTATGTATATACACATCGTGAAGTGGATGGAAAATAAATGGATGAGAACACTCCTTTGGTTTGGTGAGGTCTTGTTTATCACTCAAAAGGTCTCACAGTGATCCAAATGTGAGACAGAAGGTGAATGCAGCATTTTCTTCACTAATAGTTTATAAAATGCATTCATTATAACCTTTTCAAATGACTTGCCTGGCAGCCCATGCGGTTTTTATGCCAAAAAGGAATAACATTCATGATTTTTATTCTTATTCTTATTCTTATTATTGTCAATATTATCATTATAACCATTATCATTAGTATTATTTATTATTATTATTACTATCATCATCATCATCATCATTGTTATTGTTATTATTGCATGCGTACACAAGAGACATCATTTGCATTCCACTTATATAACAAGTATGTTGGAGATTTTTTTGACTGATTCTTTCCAGACGCCTGTTTATGGTGATTCACTGCAAAGAGAAACGCATTATGAAGCGGCTTACTATTTAATCTCTCTGAGAGACCATTAAAAACCAGCTCAAATGCACTAATCTCCTATTCAGAAGAGCGACTTATTTATAGATATGCTTGCCATCTGTTGCGCCCCGTCTTCATAAACAAAGCCTGACATTGTCATCCCGCGTCAAAGTTGGAGACCTATACGTCTTCCTGGGGAGCTCTGTCACGGGGAGCTCGCTAAGTGATTGCAATAAATCAGCAGCAATGAAAATAATGTTTTGTGAGCCAACATTTTTATATAAGTCATAGGTCAACCACATAGGCCGGTGTAAACAAAGCTATGAGAAATGCTCTGTCAGGTGGGTGTAAAGCATGAAGAACAGTGGGCTATTACAGCCCGTCCTCATAAGGAAAACGACAACTTTGGTCGATTTTCAAGGTGGTTAAAACGACCGATGTTTACAAATGACCTTTTGCAGTCGTGTGAGTAAGTGCATGTGTGCAGTGCATACGCCAGAGTCGGGAGCTGTAACCAGGAAGTAGCGGCAATCTCTGGCGACCTTTAACGTAATGACAGTCTGATATTGAAATAGGGGGTGGGGTTAGCGGACCGGTCACGTCTTCGTCTTTCAACTCGTCTCCCGATGTGTTCCATTTTGAACCGTAACCCAAACTATAACCCGATCATTAACCAAGTTGTTTTAGTTACCTAACCTTAAAGACCCTGGCAAGCAAAATGCACCAAAACCTTCCAACTATGTAATTTAGGGTCTTATGTGCCTAACTGACATTCAATTCAGTTCAAATTTGACTGGTTAATAACATTTTCTGTGGTGTGACAAACTCAAAACATATGTTTATGTTTGGTTTCCAGGGACTTTGACCAGTTGTTTTAGTTGCGTAAACATAATCGTTTAAACATAATCGGCGTGACGTTTTCAAATGAACCAACGTGAGGCGTATCACCTGCACGCACCGTTTCAATATATACAGTAGGCTATGTTGCTTTAGGAGACATTGGAAATCTACTTATTATGTCGTTTCGATATGAGGACGTGTTGGCTATTAGATGAAAGTGTCATTTTGATCGTTCGAGAGTAGCTGCCCCCAGTCTCTCCTTACTATCCCCACAGCCACTAAATATGATGTTGACTGACTATACACCTAGGACTAAAGACAGCTTGCACCCCGAGGCCTAATAGATACAGCCATACTGTTGTGGCTGCTGCACCGTTTGGTCATTCAAAGTCAACACATATCCCTCTCCTAACAGGAGGCAGGAATTTAATCGACTCCCCTGCCCTCGACTTGATGTAAACCCTGGCTGCTTTCAAAATGCAAGGGCTTGCCTTGTCAGCTCTCAATCTTCAATCCCATTTGAAGCAAGCGGGGGGAGGGGGAGTGTCGCTGGAGGTCTTGTCACCTGAGCAGTAATTAGTCCTCTATGTGTCCAGGAGCTGATTTGCCAGCTCTGTGCACTGTGATTTCCCCAGGCCAGGCTCCGTCGTTTTGTTTAGATGTGTTGGTTCTTGCTTCTGTGAAATGGGCCGGGTTACGATGGCGAACCGGGAGCTCTCCTAACACCTAACACATCAGTACAGGTCCTGTGGCGGGGTTGGTGGTGGCCAACGGATCGCAGGAGGAGTGACAACACTGCCTCCTTGTGACCATGCTGCATTCTTTAGCAGACATCTGCCAACCCAGCTGCTCGCATGAGAAACTAAAGGCTCCAAAAGAGGGATGGTGCTTTTATTTATTTTGGTGGAAGAGAGGGAATATTGGAAATGACAAAGATAATCATGTGAGAGGAGGTGATGTCCTCTTTATCATCATACGGTACTTCAATGGAGTGATTTCATATTTTTTCTGATGCGTGTGTCAAAAAGCCTTGCTGGAAATTGCTATATGTTCATTTCACTTATCTGCAGCCTCAAGTCTCCCCGATGCAGCTTTGTTTGGTAAGAGCAGCATTACAGTGACCCAAAGGTCCATGGGTTCACAATTCAACAGCATACAAATTAGAGGTAATACGTGTCAATGCTTCTAATGGGTCACTGTGAAGTAAGAACAGAATGGGATCTGAAGGGTAAAGAAGACTCCACATAGGCCTAAGAAAACAGGCTGATGTTTTTTTAAATAGAAAACACAAACATAAAAACCATAAAACAAAATATCTTGCTGTTCCTCTCATTGACTAACTGTCTCTCTGTGTAATTTCAGCGCCCTCCCTTTTGCTCAAGATGCCCCCCCCCCCCCCCCAAAAGCATCACAATGCTGCTTCAGTCAAATAAGTGGCTTTATTGTGGCCACTAAATGGAGCGCTCACATCCGCTAAGCAGCCATTGAACAGAATGATATTGCCAGTGCCAGTCTATCAGGTACATTGATTACACCTCCTCTGGCTGTGAAGTGCAGACTCTGGTCTCCTCTCCTGGAAGTGTTGTGCAAAAGAAAGCTAATGAGAAGCTGTCAGCAGCGCACAGGTAAACAAATCAATGGCACCCAGCAGTGCTCCCAAGGTCGACCTTCTCTCCTCGCACACAGCCAAAACGTCTTCTGTGTAAAGGGCGCTGTCAGGTTTTGACTTGTGCGCTCTAAACAGCGTTCTAATGAGACGTGTTTGGAGTTGACACCGGTTTGGGCCATTGTTGTACTGTTTAATGATTGATGTTTTATGCCACAATAACCTAGCCTGGTAAATCATCCTGTCACGTGAACTCACATTTTCCTTCCAATCAGGGACCTGTGTCGTAGTTGACATTTTAACTGGCCAATCAGGGACGCCGCTGGCAAAATAGTAATGGCTGCCCTCATGGCTCTCGGCTCGCGAAGCAACGAGCAGTAATGTCAACGTTCATAGATTTTACACAGCCATAAGTGGAGTTATTGCAGAAATAGACTCAATAACAACAATTAAACAAGAACAATATGTACAATGTACAATATGTATGTATGTGTGTGTGTGTGTGTGTGTGTGTGTGTGTGTGTGTGCGTGTAGTCTCTCAAGCCAGACTATCTCGTCTACATTCTTCAAATGCACTATACTGCACGCCCACAGAGCCTGGTCAAAGGAAGTTGGGGGGGAAACGCTTCAGACCGGAGGAAGTTGATTGGAGAAATACGAGCGGAGCAATGTCCCTTATGGTGTAACAAAGAACTCAGTTTAGAGAAACTAATGATCTACTGTTTGTTAAGATGTTGAATTGGTTTAAATTGTAAGTGAAATTTAATTAAGTGAAGTTTCTGTTTTATCTTTGTTTAATCTGCCACGGATCAGGGCTGGCAGCCGGCTGGCCAGGCGCCAATCGAAGACTGCTGCATACTGTGGCCTACCCAACAAACACCACAATTACGCCTGGTTTTTAAATGCCACCTGTATCCAGATAAGTTATCCGGATACAGGTCGCATTTAAAAACAAGGTGGAAATGGGGTGGAAAAGATCCAGTCACAATGTGAGCCAGACTACCTCCAGATGTGGTCAGGCAGATCTGATCACATCCTGATCATGGTGCGTTTACACCTTGCATTAACATGTGTTTTTCCTTATTCAGATAACATCCAGATAACTTATCCAGACACAGCTCACATTTAAAAAACAGCTGTAAATGAAAATGGGGGTTTGAGTAATGCAGCACAAGACTTGCAACTGTCTCCACAAACAAGACTTGTGAACCTTTTCATTCCCCAAGTGCTTCACACCCATTGTGAAAATCTCCTAAGCAGCCACACTAACATGGGTGTTGATTCACTTCAGGATAAAAAGGGACCCAAGCACCTATTTTTATTTGCATGCCTGCCCCCCCCCCCCCCCCCCCCCTCTCCCCCCCCCCCTCTCTCTCTCCCCCTCTCTCTCCTTTCTGACTCAGCCTTCAAGACGTTCCCATGCATTCTTGTCTGCAATATCATTCTAAAATAAACTGGTACTGGGAGCTTTTCTTTAAATAAGAACGTTTGATTGTTTCAGAAAGAAGAATTGATATAATTGTATAGAAAATATTTGAAAGAAAATTGAAAGGTAAACTGCATTGCATGGAAAAAAGATGGCAATCAAGCAGTATTATATCGAAGAAAACGCAGGGATTCAGAAATACAGTATTAGGAAGCTGACATGGGTCATTACAGTACAGCATGTGCTATATCACTGCTTCCACAAATATTTTTACTCCTCTAAACCATAAAATAAGGTAATGAGGTAAAAGGTGTAAACATAAGTTTTATCAAACAAATCTGAAATGAATGCTCAACCTCAGTATGCAGCTGCAGCCCCAGAGCCTGGAAGCTGCTGTGTTGTTGTGAGCAAGCTGCCGGCCGCTGTGTGTACAGTGATAGCCATGCACTTGCATATCATAGAAAAGGCACAAGGTCAACAACAGCAATTATTCTGCGGGAATCTCGGTCTTTAGTGGCTGATTTCATTTCCCGTCATTAGCCACAGCAATTAAGCGCAATGATAGCATGATAGCATCACCCACCACCACACAGCCCAGGGGGATTCTCCAATACTCTGCTTTCCAAGTCAGCGCTGCCCCCCCTCCCCTTCTTAAACAAAGCCCTAGTTCAGATGAATCTCCATTTGTAACGAGCCAGCATTCCCGCATATTTATTTTCATACGTATTTGAAAATGGGCTATACCAGCTCAGTTTTAACCTCATTTAGATGCACTGTCTTGTTAGCTTTTTTCTTCCACATCTGCCTTCAGTAGTTTGCTTGTTTGTACAATGTGTCTTAAAACTACTCTTGACAGACTGACTTTGTGGACTCACTCAATTGAAGATTTCACATTAATTAGTAATCCTTGACATTTTCATAGAAATAATGTCTGTTTGCTGCTCCCCACTCACTTGCTGATATAATACAACAGTGATTAAATCCATATCACCCGCTGTTCCTTCAGAAACTCAACTACATCAACAGAAAATCCAAAATGCCCCGGGGGCCCACACTAATGTTGAGGCTCCCCTGCTCAGTCACCCTTTTTATTTTATCCAGTCAGCTATTATTGGAGCATTGCATGCCTGTGCCATCTTAGATTAGAGGATGCTGAACTGCCCTCGAGCAGTGGAATATTAAAATACTGAAATCTCCCTTACAGGAATACACATGTGAAAATACACATGTGAAACTATAGTGAATTCAAAGCAATTGAGCTTTTTGGCCCCAGGTTGTTTTTCTGCATGTGAAATCAACTTTTCCCACGTTAAACAAACAGGTCACCCTTAATAAAATATTGGCAGTATGTTTGTGCAAAGCACAGATGTGTTTAATGTCAACACAATAGTCAAAAGTGAACCAAAATGATGTTGCACGTGCATATCAACGTTACACACGCCATAGAGTCGGCTATTGAAATAGCAGCAGCCAGTAGTGTTGTACATTTTAACCACCATGAGTCACATTTAACATTTTTGTTATTTAACCCTTATCCAAACCATAACCAAGTGTTTTATTTGCGCAATATTCTCAAATTAACTGGAAACTCTGCGACATTTTAAAAGTTAATTTGAAATGTCGATATGCAACATATTTTTAGGTCACAAACATTGAAGGGGCCTTTCTGTGTGGAGTTTGCATGTTCTCCCCATGCCCTCTGGGGGTTTCCTTCATATAGGAACCCCACACCAAAACATGCAATATCCTGGTCGCTGATGTGGTGCCTCCTCTGCTCGTTAGGGGCGCCTGTTCGGAGGGAGGGGAACTCGTTGGAATAGCGTGATCCTCCCACGTGCTATGTCCTACCGGTGAAGCTTCCCCTGTCAGGTGAAAAGAAAAGAGGCGGCTGGCTACTGCCCATGTCTCGGAGGAAGCATGGAGCCAGTTTCGTCTCTCCCCAGATTGGCAGAGGGTGGAGCAGCAACCAGGATAAATAAATTAAATTAGCACGAATGGGGGATAAAAATGGGATAAAAAATCAGAGGGAGGGGGGTGGGGGAAAGGTCACAAACATTGAATGTCACGTATCCGTGTTTTGCAGAAATGTAAACTGCTAACATTCTGGCGACTGGGTTGCTCATGTAACGGCAGGTCACGTGTGAAAACAAACGGTCGGAAAACAGAGGAACAAATCGTTGACATGTCAATAACCAATGTGACCAAAGAGCGCACTTGCTTTGTCACATGTGACTGTTTGTGAAAGGGCAGGAGTGCTACAGTATAAAGTAGCACTTGTCAGAGCATACGGGGAAAGGAAGATGAACGGGGCGAGGGGAAGCTGAATTGCCGGCCTCCATAGCGGCATGAACGTGTAATTTCCTGTGTGAGCCATTAGGCTCTGTGATGACATGACAAAAGATGGTGCTGAAAGCAGTGGGAGGGAAAGGGCTGAGGAGAGGATTTAGCTGTCCAGTCGAGACAACTGATCTGTGGGGATGAAGAGGACCGGCGCCAGCCACATCCTCCATCTCCATTCATGCAGTATCTGTGGCACCTTGTCAACCGCGGATAACCATGGAAGTTCGGCCACTTCTGTTCTTGTCCGGGGGCCAGATGTTTAAACGATCAGAGATATGTCCACTCAGCCTGGTCGTTGAAAATAAAACATTGGCATTGTATGTTCCTGCAATCCACGGATACGTAGAATGTCAACGTTTGTGAAAACGTTGCATATCAACATTTCTAGTAATGTTTGTATATCAACGTCATATTCTGCTACTGTATCTCACTACTATATAATAAGGCGGATTCTGTGGCGCACAATTGCTCAGGCGAGCATGGGCACACTGTAAATGAACAAACAAAGCAAGCCTATATTTCTAGTTGAAATAGCACGGTGGCAATGCCAGTAAGGGTGTTGTGCTGGGATGGCGGAAGTAAACACCTTTCACACAGGTGAGCTGTTACTGTAGTAGTACTGTAGCCTAGTAGTTCAGTTACAAACCCCAAAACATTTTTCAGCTTTAAACCAATGTATATGGCTTCTGAGTAGTTTTGTTGAAGGATTTCTGGGCAAAATCTTCACATTTGAGAGTCAACTATTAGAATTCTACACACTGTATAATTTTCATGCAGTGATAGTGCCCTCTTGAAATTAACCTACTTTTAGGTCTGCTGATAGATAGGCTAATCTTCAGTTCCGATGACATCACCAAGAACCCCTTTCCCACCCAGAGTGATTCTAGCAGCCGCTCACCAGCTGAGTCCTCAGTTGAGACGTTGATTTTCTTTCTTCTTTTTATCCCAAGTAGAGGCAGGTCTCTGGAGGTTTAGTTCCCCTTTAAATAATGGCCATTAAAAAGTATAATTTGTTCTTTCAATCATTTTCAGATTTGGCATCACTTAGATTTTCCAACTGGTGAAAATCTTACTTTGGAATGAATCTCTTCAGTTAACAGAAATACAGTGTGCAGCAATATAGCACACTGTAAGTGCCATGGGCTGACCTACATCTTGTAATGTTTGATGTCTCCTTCTTAACATTCAAAATAGAAATTAATTGGTAAGACATGAAGTGGAGTTTTAAAAGAAATGGTTAGGTTGATGCGTGGCCTGTTAATAACATCAGCTTCAGTACATGTACAAAAGCGGAGCGATATTTAATATACAGAGAGATCATATCCTTACTGAGACATCTCCTGTCATATAGTCATCTACTCAACAGCCTGCAAAGTCACACAACGTTAGTTTCGGTGTTGTTTTCTCCCACTGTTTTCTCATTGTGAATGAACGAGCTAATTGAGAAAGGAAATGCGCGCAGCGTGCTGGGAGTCATACATCAACCTCACAGCTTGGTGAGAGCTGACTGGGAGTGGGCTTCATTCTCATTCAGGTGTGCACCATTCTACAATGCTGGGTAATTTCTAACATACTGATGGGGTACCGTACGCATAATTTGTGTCGACGAGCATTTATACATCTGAATGAATGTATACTTAACACAAATATAAATGCAACACTTTTTTGTTTTTGCTCCCATTTTTCATGAGTTTTAAATAAAAGATCAGTCTTAGCGAACACCTCTCTTTTGCCATAACCCATCCACCTGACAGGTGTGGCATCAAGATGCTGATTAAACAGTGTGATTATTGCACAGGTGTGCCTTGGGCTGGTCACAATGTGAAAAATGACAAAAGTGTTGAGTGTTTATATTTCTGTTCAGTATGTGCATACGGTAATGCAGTTTTCTGTGTGTGTGTGTGTGTGTGTGTGTGTGTGTGTGTGTGTGTGTGCGTGTCTGTGTGTCTGTCTGTGTGTGTGTCTGTCTGTGTGTGTGTGCGTGTCTGTGTGTCTGTCTGTGTGTGTGTCTGTGTGTGTGTGTGTGTGTGTCTGTGTGTGTGTGTGTGTGTGTGTGTCTGTGTGTGTGTGTGTGTGTGTGTCTGTGTGTGTGTGTGTGTGTGTGTGTGTGTGTGTGTGTGTGTGTGTGTGTGTACAGTGCGCGGCGAGATATCTGGCCTCAGGAGGTACAGTGTCAAACAAAGAGGGGGGGGATCACGGAACAGGAGATCAAACAAACACTTCCTGTCCTAGAAACTAGAAAGTCATAAGAAAGGAGAACAATTGACTGAATTACCATTGGAGATAAAAATACCCCCAAGCATTGTTAATGGGGAGGAATATCACACCGTGCGCAGAAGGCTCTCTTTTCCCTGCCTTTCTCTTTCATATCCAGGGGAAATGGCAGATGGCAGAAAGGAGCTTTCATATGAAAAGTCTGCCTAAAGTAAGCATCAAGAACATACAGTCCTTCTGTACTGTATCTGCTGTGAGGCCATCCCCTAAATTAAGTACCGCTAGCCTAAAATGAATGAAAGCCAGACTAGTGCAGGGGCAGCCTGGTTCCAGAATAAAATGTCGGCATGGTACATTATGTTTTGTGGAAGAATTTTTGGATGACTCACTCATGGAATAAGTGAAATCGTTTCTAGATAATGCAATCCACAGATATGTAGAATATGAACATTTCTTAACCAAAACACGTTGCCTAGCCTGTTTCTAGATACGTGAATATTAACGCGTCGTAGTCTGCTATTGAAATAGCGCGGTGGCGAGTAAGAGTGATGTGGCCGGGGTGGATGGAGGGCGTAAACACTTGCCTCAGAGAGCCGTGTTCAATTCCCAGTCATGGTCACAGTGTTTCCAAAATCGATATTTCAACCGTGAGTCACATTTAACTTTTCTATTATTGAAGCCTAACTCAAACCATAATCCTAAACCAAGTTGTTTTACTTGCCTAAACATAACCAAAGTTGTTAAAGTTGTTTTATTTGCATTTAACGTTTGAAATAGCAAGGTTTTCAACTGCGTTTTGTTTCAAATTTATGTTGAGATTGTAGGTTTGCAGAAGACAAAACTTATTTTGCCGGCGTGTTTTGTTTCAAAAATACGTTGATATTCTGCACGTCCCTGGTTTGCAGACACGTAAAATGCCAACGTGTTTATGGTGGAGAAAATAAAGCCTCATGTTCTACAGTCTGGACAGCAAGCTTCCACCCACCCTTGTTAAGAACAAAGGAACGATGGAAGTGTTGGGAGGTGGGGAGGTATAGACTAATTGGTACTGACTTTCTCCTAACAAGCACCAGTGTCTGATTCTGAGTGTGGTACTGGAAACATCCATTCCAGCACAGGAACGACTGCAGCTTATGATGCCGGGAGGCGTGTTGAGTGGCAGCTACACGAGGTGGAGATTCTGAGAAATGATAATTAGCTTTTTAAATTGGGAGTGTGTGGAACAAGCACCCAAGCCTCGGGGAAACGATATATTGCTTGACGTTTTGGATGCAGCAGTCTGTCAGAGACTGGAAGCAAGGAGTCTCATTCCCTTTACCGCCTTTGAAAAAAAAAAAAAAAAAAATAATAATAAAAATAACCTGCACCTGAAATGGTCTAAACACAGTTTTACGCTGTTTTGTTTTTTTGCACTGTTAACATAACACTTCATGTCAGGGAGCATAGCACAATTGTTTCCAGTGTTAAATTATGTGTTGTCATTTCAGTGGTAATTATTTTGACTTGACAAGTGCTGATATGGCTTTAGGGCAGCTGAGCTGTGTAAAGTCTCAGATACACACACTAACACACTAAATAATCATAATTGTGGCCTCATTTACTGTATATAGTGCTTATATAGTTTCCAAAGTGCTTGACAGGAATGTATAAATGTAAAATATATGATGGAGAGAAAAATGGGTTTGAAGGAAGAATCATAAATAAAACTAGAACGACCGCAACGCGGACTTATGCCTCCGCCATTAGTTCATTCTTGAGTCCAAATCGCCATTTGAGGCAAATTGGAAGAAATTCTGTCAAGGCGCTCCTGTGATGTTGCGTTACAGACCTTGGAAATCGGGTGTGTGTGGTCACATTGACCTTGAACTTTGACCACCAAAATGTAATCAGTTCATCCTTGAGTCCAAGTGGACGCTTGAGGCAAATTCGAAGAAATTCCATGAATACATTCCTGAGATATCGCGTTAACAAGCTTGAAAATGGCATTCGAGAGGTCACAGTGACCTTGACCTTTGATAACCAAAATGGAATCAGTTCATCTTTGCGTCCAAGTGGATGTTTGAGCCAAATCAGAAGAAATTCTATCAAGCCGTTCTTGAGATATTGCGTTAACCAACTTGGGAATGGCGTTCGTGAGGTCACAGTGACCTTGACCTTTGATCACCAAAATGTAATCCATTCATCCTTGCGCCCAAGTCGACATTTGAGCCAAATTGGCAGAAATTCCATCAAGCCGTTCTTGAGATATCGCTTTAACGAACTTGGGAATGGCATTCGTGAGGTCACAGTGACCTTGACCTTTGACCACGAAAATCTAATCAGTTCATCCTTGAGTCCAAGTCGATGTTTGAGGCAAATTTGATTAAACTCCGTCAAGGCATTTCTGAGATGTTGCGCTAACAAGCTTGGAAATGGCGTTCGAGAGGTCACAGTGACCTTGGCCTTTGACCTTTAATCAGTTCATCCTCGAGTCCAAGTCGATGTTTGAGGCAAATTTGATGAAATTCCGTCAAGGCATTCGTGAGATATCACGTTAACAAGCTGGAAAATGACGTTTGAGAGGTCACAGTGAACTTGACCTTTGACCATCAAAATCGAATCAGTTCATCCTTGAGTCCAAGTCGATGTTTGAGACAAGTTTCATTAAATTCCGTCAAGGCATTCCTGAGATATCGCGTTAACAAGCTTGAAAATGGCGTTCGAGAGGTCACAGTGACCTTCACCTTTGACCTTTGACCACCAAAATCTAATCAGATCATCCTTGAGTCTAAGTCGATGTTTGAGGCAAATTTGATGAAATTCCGTCAAGGCATTCGTGAGATATTGCGTTAACAAGCTTGAAAATGGCGTTCGAGAAGTCACAGTGACCTTGACCTTTGACCTTTGACCACCAAAATCTAATCAGATCATCCTTGAGTCTAAGTCGATGTTTGAGGCAAATTTGATGAAATTCCGTCAAGGCGTTCCTCAGATATCGCGTTAACAAACATCGTACGGACGTATGTACGGACGGACAACCCGGATCCATAATGCCTCCGGCCTGGCATTATGGATCCGGGTTGTCCGTCCGTACATACGTCCGGATAAAATTAGATAAAAAAAGACAAGATAAAAAATTAACAAGGTCAAAAACGGCAGGTCTATCAAAGTTTTTAAAGACGTGATTTAAAAGATGATAGGGAATTATCAGCCTATGGTCCTCAGGCGGGTCATTCCCCAGTCTATAGAGGCCCTGATGTAAAATCACCTTTGGATTTGAAACAGCCTACATGTTGTAGACACAAATTACGTGGAGACTCCCTCCACCGAGAAATGTGTGTGACAACAATTACAGGAATTTGGACACAACATTTTTACCTGTTTGTCATATGAAAAGGTGAGAACAGTTATGATTCGGCAAGTAAACAACTTTGGTTAAGATTAGGCAGCTTAGTCAGTTTGGTTAAAGCTGCAATAAGCAATTTTCCGTCTACTAGAGGCCCTGGCAACAGAAACTCCAACACATCTGTAAATAAAGTACAGCAAATCCACAGCACTATGGAAGCCTACTAAGGACAAAGTGCATAAAGGCATAAAGTGCATGCAGCTAAGCCACCCATAGATTACTGTATCTTACATTGACAGATTTTTTCACCCGCTGAAGGTTACATCCCATATTTACACCTGAAGAGGTATAGGTAGCAAGGTCGCTCGCTTTATCAATTCTGCAATTACAAGATTTCTTTTCTCCATAAATGGGAGAGGGAGAGGGCGGGACTGGAATACCTAAATGGGTCCAGTGCCAGGGCTCTAATCAATGTCTTGCTTGCACCTGTTTTAGTTCCTGCCTTTAGACACAAAATGGCTGATTTGGGTGGCATATGAAATAGGCGTATTGGTCCATCATCAGCGACAGGGGCGGACTGGGATCATAATTCAGGCCAGGCATTTATACCAAGCAGGCCAGGCCAATATGGGCCGATGCGCACGGCCCAAAAAAATTGGGCCGTTTGAAGCCCAATTTGGGTCGTTTGAAGCAAGATTTAGTGAATATAATGCTAACACGATGATACATGTTACCTATTTGTTCACTAATAGAAACATCAACATTGCCTAGATAACTGCAAGTATAATATGAAGAAGTAAAACCAAAAACATGCCTCTGTACAAACGCTTCACAGCAAACTTTATTTAAGGAAGAGTGATCAGATCGTGCATACTGCGTTATTCTCCACAGGCTTAAGAACTACACATCATAATAACAATAATAATAAAGATCAACATATTCTCAGTTTCATTAAACATCATTAAACAACAAGTTAACTCATTCCTGCCTGCCTGTCTGCTGGCTGCTATCCGCGCAAATAGGAACACTACTGGCCTCAGTGGCCTGCCTGGCCTGCTGTTCAGTGAGTGGCACAATATATATATATATATATATATATATATATATATATATATATATATATATATATATATATATATATATATATTGCCTGGCCTGCTGTTCAGTGAGTGACCTGACTGTGGCACACACCCAAACATTTTTTTTTTTTTTTCCAGGCCAGGCCAGGCCACCGGGCATTTGCCCGACGTGCCCGATTATGCAGTCCGCGCCTGATCAGCGAGCTGCACAATCACTGGACAGGTGACCTGTCAATCACGCCCCAAAACATGGTCTTTTTTTATCGTCTATTTTACTCGAAATGGGAACATAATTTACAAAATGAACATCATGCTGTATTGAACAAAGAAGACTTGAAACTGGCGATGGAGACCATAAACTCATTAGGAAAGTGTTTACTGGGGCCATAAATCAAGTGAGAAGTAGCACCAGTCCATTTTCCCCATTCACTTCCATCTAACTTCCATCTTCTTTTTACAGCCAGTGGCGTCGCCCCCTGTAGGCCATTCGAAAGAATGCAGGTTTAAGTTACTTACGCATTGGCCCACTGGTTTTAATAAAGACAACTTAGCTAAAAAGCAAAACTTATTTGAAAACGTCTTGGTATGAGATGGGATTTGAACCAAAGGCATGGAGCTGAACTTAGGTAACTAGCCTACATTGTATATCCACCCATAGTACCAGCCTGATCCCAACACCTTTCAACTGTGCTATTTCAATGCCAAACTACCAGGTATGTCTCTTCTCCGTCCTTTCATGGTGGGAAAACTTATTTCTCTCTCTTTTCGTGCACGTAGCAGCACATATTTTAACAAGCATTTTTATCATTTCACAGAATTCTGGGAGACCAGGCTCGAGGAGAAATCTGAAGTCTGAGCTCTGGCTCACAGGGAATAAAAGGTCTGTAATGGGCCAGACCTAGCTGAGCATTAAACATGATCAGTAAAACCTTCAAATCAAATTTCTATATCTAACTGCCAGCCAGTGGAGAGGTGCTAAAACCGGGGATATATGGTCTCTTTTGACATCAGTTAAAATCCTATCTGCTGCATTGAGAACAAGCTGGAGATGTGAGAGTGATTTCTGACTGAAGCGGGAAGAGAGCGAGCTGCGGCAGTTTAAATGAGAGGACATAAAAGCACGGATGACCCTTTCTACTTTTGTAGAGGATAAAAGCTTTTTCAAACATTTTTTCATGATCATTTTTTTTATGTGTTCCTAAATTGTAGGAAACAAGACTGTGCTTCACTCTTTACCGGTTATTCATAAGTCTCTAAGGCTTTGTGTCGAATAATAGTCTACCAAGATCACGTGGAAGATTTCTGGAGTGTTCAGCATTCTTTAGACTATGCTTTGTGCTTTAATCATTCTGTCTCTAGCTTTGCCTGCATCATCCAATCCGCCCACTCCACAGAGTCGAGTTTTGGCTGCCTCTGGTCTGGCATCGTGACATGCAACAGCGATTTCATCGGTTGAAAAATTGATTAGCCAATCAGTGCCGAGGGGGACTAACGATGAGCCAATCAGGATCAATAAACAGCGCAACAGGCGGATATCAGATATCGAGGCTGATTTAAATCAATTAAAGGTGCAGATTACTTTGAAATCCGAACAGCACTCTGCTTTGAAGGCATTTCTTCAAAGGGGAGATGTTTTTTTGCTTCTCCCAACATGAAATAGATTCAGGTGGATACGTACGTTGCTCTCTAGTGATTGGGTTAGGGGAAATGGAATTTCCCTGGGGGATCCCCCTCTTAGAAATCGGTCAGAGTGGATCCCGAAGCGGTATAAGGAGATGGCTAAAGGTGCTTGACAAAGCGTGGTACAGTAGGACGAGTCGGGAGTGAGAACATGTTGTGGCATCAGTCTGATATCAGCCTATCTCTATCTCCCTGCAACAAAACAAAGCCTTTGAAGTGAGAAGGTAGAACATGTCTCCTGCCTCTCTAATAGTGCGCCACAGCTTCCCTGAACTCCTGCAGCAGCTGTCAGCAAGCCGTCTGGCTGTTAGGAGCCGGACGAGCAGCTTCTGCTCTCCATTACAACTGTCAACTCCGCTGAACGACTCCCTTTAATCACTTCAAATATCATTTCACACCCGGAATTTCAATTCCCTTCGAGCAAGCGAGAAGACAAAGGCACATCAGGTGGGGCCTCGCAAGAAGACTGTTTGCATGCTGGCAGCGGCTGGCAGCCTCTCAGGCGAGGAAATGTGACTTTTCAGAGAAATGTGTGATTGTGCCAGAAAGCAGCCGCTTTTAGTGTAACACAGCTAATTGAGAAAAGATGAAAGGATCAGAATGTATTATTACCGTAAAATTACATTCAGTTGGATTGCTCCTCTCGGCGCGGCGTGAGTATCCCTCCTTTGATTCATAATGTGCTCTTGCATAGCATGTCCTCTGAGCCATGATTTTTAGATGACCCAGCGATCCTTCATGATGAAATGGATCAAAGACTTGATTATGATATTTCAATGTCAAACTATGCGATGGGAAGTTTTGTTTCAGCTTTCTTGTTGCTGACCCCCCACATGAATTACTGTCTGCAAAGAATTAGATTTTTTTTGTAAATCCTGGTATCTTCAAAAGTATCCGGTAACAACTTTACAATGCGGTACACTTTTTTCTTTTTATGGATTTTTCTCCCATTTTCTCCCCAAATGTACTTGATTTCCCCCCCCTCTGCCGATCTGGGAAGAGTTGTAGACTAGCACATGCTTCCTCCGATACTTGGGCAGTCGCCAGTCACTTCTTTTCACCTGACAGCGAGGAATTTCACCGGCATCACATAGCGCATGGGAGGATCACGCTATATTCCCCCCAGTTGTCCCCCCTCTCAGGCGCCCCGACCGACCAGAGGAGGCACTAGTGCAGCGCCCAGGACACATACCCTTAATCCGGCTTGCCGCTCAGAGACACGGCCAATTGTGCCTATGGAGGCCCGACCATGGCGGCTGAGTTTTTCAAGAACTACTTGTTAACAATTCATTAATTATCCGGTCACTTCTGATTCATTTCTCACTCATTCTTAGCAACTACCACAATTTGGTGTACCATATTAGAAAGTGTTACCAAGTATCTAATTTATATCATCCACTCACAAACCATCCACTCTATTATTCACATACCGCCCGCAAGGTGAATTCTGATCCAGGCGGCGCTATAAACCCCCGGCACCGCTACATGTTCTGCTTGCGATTGCTCTGTGATTGACCTTTAACCCTTGTTGAGGCCAACAGTGGCGGGGCTGAGGAAGTGGCTGATGCAGGAGCTTTTCTCTGGGGGCGGGTATACAGCAGCGGGGTGGATAACTGGCATCGGCCTCTTTTGATTCGGAGAGGTCAAAAGGAGAGGATTATGGGTTGAAGGGCCAGGAGGTTACCCTTGGCTACTTGAGTGTAGTGTTACTCCTCGTACAGAGAGATTTGAATTACACTCCATGAGGAGAAGCACCCGATTTCCCCCCTTTACAGCAACTTTGAAAATATGTTTTTCATAATCATGCAGTAGAACCGCTTTTAAAGGCTCATATAGAGATCGGAAATCAAAGTCTCTTAACAGTCTGTCTACTGTGGATTCAATACATTAAATAGACATTGGGGTATAACGATGGTTTTGAGCATAAAGCATTAACTCAAACTGTCAATCTGAGCAATGCAATACGCCTTCTTTGATTTGCCAAGAGCCGTTACTGTAATACTTTGGCTATAATAATGTTCTTATTGGCCAGTGAAAGCTTATTTTCCTATGTTGATATCTACATGCGTGCGCCAGGGAGATGCGCTGTCACCTCGAGCCGAGCCACTGCGCTTTCTCCAAGTGATAAATGTCTCAATGTCTGACTGACAATTAACTGTCAATGGCGGTCTGGCTTTTTCCTGTCACGAACCGGAGCCCGCAATATCCATTACCTCTGTCCTCTTCAACCTTTGAGGGGCGATGGCCCATGTTTCTGTGTGAGAGGACATGGCTCCAGCATCAGGCGGCACATCCCTCTCTGTCTCTGCGGGGCCTGCTGGGACCTCTTAGGTGACAGCGTCACTCGAGCTGGAGGTGGAGGGCTTCCTCCTCCTGCCGGCTGCTTGGCTGCCTGCCTGCCCCTCTTCCTCTGCGCTCGACGGACATTGATCCCCACAGCAGCGACACCGTGTCCCAGGGAGGGGTAAGCAGATCCACCTCGTTGCCTCCAACAATCATTCTGCCCCTGTAGGGACAGGTCGTGGTAAATTAATAGTGTGCTTGCAGCGACTAGATATTGTTAATGTATTTGCTATTGATGGAGTGAGATAACATGAGTAGCTTCAGCCTTACTTAACACAAAACATAAATCCTCCAAGGCCGTTGAGGATAAACTGGATGGGCAGTGAGTTATTTCAAGCTTTAAGACAAGGATAAGGTACAGTACAGCGCAGTACTGTTAATACAGCATGGTCCCCTGAATACTGTTACAATCTTGGCCGTTTCTGTTGCAAAGCATGGGTACGTTCAATGTCAACATTTGTGAACCAAAAGATACGTACACGTCAGGGTGGGAATTACATGGCCATGGCCTCTGTTGCCCCTCCTCTGGCCGTGATGCCCTGAGATCCTTAAGGCCACCTTGGCAGTGCCCTGCTAGCAGCCTGCTGTCTACTGTCAGTTGCTTTAAAAGCATCAGTGGTCTCACTTTAATGTAGCCTGCCCTGTGCGAAGGATGTGTTGTTAGCTCATTTTAACACACATTTCAGAAAGATCGCTCTTCATGATGTCAATAGAGCAATGGCCTTTGTGCCCTGGCATGTGGCCTTGTGCCCTAAAACAAATATGCGACGCCGAAGGCCAAATGGCCTTGCTCCTAAAACAACAGAATTTCCACCCTGGTACACGTTATACAAGGGTGTTGTGATCGGAGTGGATGGAGGGCATAAACATTTGCCTTTCAAACTGGAGAGCCGTGTTCCACCACCGGTGGTTGCAATTTCAACCGTGAGTCACACATTTATTTTTTTTACCCCGAGTTAAAAAACAAAACGAAAACCTCAATGTGACTCGTTAAATGCACCGGATTTTTGGTTCACAAACGTTGAATGTAATGTAAACTGCCTGATCGATTTCCTTTCTCATTTAACTGCTCAATATACTTGGCAGTGAGAGAAAAAAAACAGCGCTTAAAACAAAACCTTTTCCATTTTTCTTGCGATTGGTCGTGCATTCGGATGGCACATTTGACCTTTGGTGCTCGGAAGGGAAGGGATGCTGTCAATTCATCAGGCTATCTTGACCTATGTACAGTACAAGACCAATTTGAGCAGGTCCTGTCATGTTCAACCATCAAGTTCTACCTGGCAGATATCTTCCAGTGTTGGTGGCGGAACACCGTGAACGCAAGTCCTCCTCATTCAGTCCATGAAAGGTGCACTCTACCTAAAGCTAGGCCATAATCCACTTCATCCTTCGAGGCTAGAGCCACGGTGTGAAGTTCGCTTTCAACTTTTGGATTTGACGGGCTTTGCTGTGCTGTAAGATGTCTTACAAGACCTAGTAGCAGACCTCTGTGAAGGTCCACGTTCACCCATCCTGGCTGTACCATTACTAGGTTTACTCTATGTAATCGGATGACTAAATGCGGCATATAGAATCTATATAGACCTGAAGTATCTGAAGCTGGTTAAGGATGTCTGCTGTGTAGCCGACTTCACCAAACCTTCTCGACATTTCACTTTCTGGATATAATGTGTACCATTCTGTCTGCTGGGTCACAAGGCCTGTAATCTTTTCTGGTTCTGTGGAGAGTGATTATATATCTTCATATTAATATATTGTGTCGGCTGAAACTACCCATTGTATAAAAAAGCTCTTATAGCCCTCTGGGGGTGATTGTAGAACTCTATAGTCTGTCTAAAAAAAACATGACTGTCCGTGTCCATTAAAGTAGATGTGACCGCTACTGTCTTCTTTCCCCTGAGTGAGCAACATTAGTGAGTGTGTGTGGCTTTTCAAATGCTGCATGCACACATTGTGGCCTAAAACACAGCACACTGGTCAGCACTGCAAGATGGCATCTGACCATAATGGCAAACTGCAAAACGCAAACTTAGGAGTCCTCTTGTAGCCACGGCACTTAACTTTATAATGAAGAGGTTCAAGCTTCCCATGTGCACTAATAAAAACTGATCTAGTAAATGTCATTGTGTGGCTGTTCATTTTCAATGTTGCATTTCATTTCACAATATCTAATAGAGTGTATTTGGCAGAAATTATGGAATATGACTGTACTGTAAATTAATGGGAAGCCAAAGCAGAACTTGGAATAGCCCAACCAACTTCTGGCAGTGCATCTTTTTCTCCCAAAGAAGGCTTTCCCGGACTAGTTGGAGAACATGACAAGAAGAATAGAAGCACAAGCATAAGGGATGGTACATGAAAATACCGGACCATGAATACCTCTAATGGCCGCCCTTTACCAATATGATGTACTGGTATTCAGCATTACCGGTGCCCCAGCGATATGACAACATGCCATATATACACACAAGGTATCTCTGGCACACAATGCTGCTTATGATTTCCTAGTAACTGACAATGTTAACCTATAGGCAGTTATGACCAGAGTAGATGAGTATGGATTTGGAACCAATAAGAACACGTGCTTTTTTTTTAAGGATTCAATCACGTACTGTGGACACAAACTTGACAGACACAGCCTTCACTAGAACACTGACATGTATCGGAACTAGAAAAGTTCCAGTCATTTTTGGACCTTGACCAACTATAAAATCCCACCAAACCTCTCAACTGTGTTGCCCTCTCTGAACTGCTTGTACTGTAGCTGTGCCACAATGTCCGTTTCGCATCAAGGTCTCTAGAAGATCTGGTGAAGTTTAACCAGTCTCTGTACAGAAAACTGAACCCCCAAGCAGTTTCTGGGCATTTTAGTTTGTTGTTGCTCCTGTCACATGACTTTTTACTGGGCTGGACCTGGCTCCCCAGCCTATTGTTTTACTCACTGTGGGGCCGGGCTCATTTTTCACTCAATATAGAAGTCCTGCACCTCTATGGAAACAGCACAATCATGTCTAGAAGTATACTGTACATACTGAACTATTTACACCTCTCTATTAATTCCAGGAATCAATCAGTCTGTCTGTCTGTCTGTCTGTCTGTCTGTCTGTCTGTCTGTCTGTCTGTCTGCCTGCCTGTCGATCTGTCCGTCTGTCTGTCTACTGAGAACTGTCTGCTTGAGAACTGTTTTACTTCACACATGGTGGGTGTTCATTAAAAATCCAAAGCAACCAATCAGGGTTATCTAGAACATAACTAGCCAATCACAGCATACAACACAGGCTTTCAATACATTCTCACTCGTGACAAAGTGGAAACAAGGATCCCTGACCAATCTGCAGTATATGACCAGTTGGGAGTGAGAATGTGCCATTAACTGCTGAATACTGGACAGGGATCGGCTCCAGGATTCGTGATGTCACGAATCATGCTCGTTGAAAACGGCCTTTTCAGTGAGCTCAGAGAAGTTTCCACTTTCAGCAGACGATTGTGAAAACAGCTTTATAGTGTCAAACTCTGCACAGACATCATTCAGCACAGTGAAGCTCAGACATCCAACTGAAGGAGCGAGAAGAAAAACAGATTTTTGACTTTAGGGGGTCTTTAAGACTGAGTGACAGCAATAGACCCCACTACGGTCGCAGAATTGTAGTGCAGGGTCATTTTGCCATAGGTGTTCTGGATCAAATTGCAGATACCTTCCCAAGTCTGATTTACAGTAAGGACGCAGTCTACCTCTCTAATAAGAGTGCTTATATCCAGTGGCCTTTTTGGTCTTGTGGTGAATGGGTAAAACATCATGCACTTGATTGTTACATCAGGAGGGAATAAAAGCAATTCAAATCCACTTTCCCAGGTCCTTAAGCGCATGATAAGTGCATTATTTCCCAGAGCAATGTTTTCTATACCTTTCCCTCTCGCTCACAGAACAAGGCTCCATTCATACTCATCATCACTTTGTTCACTTCACATAAACCTTTACTATTGTTGCTCCATCACAGGAGTATCTGTTGGTGCAAACATGCTATGTTGCAGAGGTAGCCTAAATAAATCATGTTGTTGCGCGAGAATTCCAAGCTACTACTGTAGGTGCAAATCTATGGATGAGCAAAATGCATTCATGTGAAAAATTGCTACAGTATAACATGGCAATGATTTAGCTTTTATGCTTTCCATACCTCCGAAATGCGAGACTTCTCAGTTAGTATGGAGAGCTCTTGTGGATGAAAGGTCCTAAAACACCCTTTTTAGAAAGGACATTCAAGTGTGCTGGCTGTTCTCTCCTTCAAGTAACTATGTTGTGCCTTGCACCTGAGTTTTTAACGTTTGGTGAGTGTGCTTGCTACTACTTTTGTAGGTCCTAAAACAAGCCTTTTCCCACCTGAAATGCACATTGAAAAATTAAGTCCATACATCCATAGAAGAAACACATGATGCTTTGTTCTCTATGCACAATGGCTTATAGAACCAGGCATGTGTTCCTTCTGTGGACTTCTCAAAATAGTTTGTGTAACCGAGCCAGAGTGTAACTCGGCCAATTGTATTAAAATGTCGACAACGCCACCTTAGGACTTTCACCCAAAGAATACCTTGTATGAATCAAGACTGGTATTAAACCAGAGAAATCACCAATATGGTTTCACCCCGCACAGGAATCCACAAGTTAAATCAGAGACGGGAGAGAGATACCAAATACAAAATAGATTTATTTTATGCAATAAAACAAATCTGATAAAGAGATGGGAACAGCATAAGAAATGTTCAGTCGGTAGAATGGCCAATACTAACTAACCAAACACAAGTTATTAGGAATGGAGGATAGATTGATGATACGAGGGACTTAGCCCACCTACAGTATAAGAGGAGTCGCAGTCGTGGTTTAAACCACACCAAACACTACAATAAGATATGACAAAAGCACACTGTCAAACAAATGCACATTGAAAACCAAAAGAACCACTCTGCTGTCCTCCTGTATAAAAGGTGGCCGGGCACCTTGATAGGATGTATCTATCCTCAAACAAGGTTTGGTAATAAAGTTAGATTAAATGACCTTTCTAGTTATAAAACGCTGGGAGAATAAAACAAAGAAATAAAAAGACACGTCAAGTGGCCTGTTTTACAAAAGAGTTGCTATAGGCAAAACAGCAGCGGCAGTCTCTGCTTGGCTGTGAATGATACCACACGCTGGACACACACACGCCGTTTTGTGGCCACACTCACGCTGGGTTTCACACGCCGTCTTCTTGCTTGCTGTACCAACCCGTCGGACGGGACACAGGTCTCCAGACCAGCAGCAGCCGCACACGGATACGTCTCAACCACGCTCAGCTCAGCGTGCTCAGCTCAGCAGCCCAGACAGCAACGCTCCAACCGGGGGAATGAAAGGTGGAGGCACCTACGTTACCGGTATTTATTTCCGGGGGCTGATATGGGATCTAACTGGATTGGTTGTGTCGTGAGGGTAATAACCTATGGGCATGCCAGGGCGTGACCTAACCTACAGGTTACATCTTCCCCCCCCATTTTCTATCGGCGACCCGCCGATGTAAACTTAATCCCAGGGTCTAAAAAATGCTGTGGTCATGCTACTACAACCCGCTTCCTCAGAGTTCCTGCCCGCCCCCCGTATTGGTTCTGGGAGGTGGTGAGGGTTAGGGTGCCGGCCAGCTGTTGTCCTGGTGGTTCTCCGCCGGGCGGCTTCGCTGCTTCCGGAAACATGTTCTGTTGGGGATGGAGACAGAGGGGTAGTCATTTCCAATAGTACTGGACTTACTGGTGCAGTTACCGGAGGACTCTGCTGACTGGAGGGGGGTCGGTGACCAGGTCTCTCCAGGACCACCCACTGTTCATGGTCATCTCCATGGTCCTCTTCAGCACCACCATCCCCGACACAGTCTGCCAGGACCAATGGGCCGTACTGAATGCACACGGGAGAAGGGACAGATTTTAACATTGTTCTGTGCACGTTCCTTACCCGGGTGGGGTCCTGCACTGGGGCTATTGAGTATACCACTCCCCCGGGCTCGGGAGCTTTCACTACCCTGTACACTGTGGGCTTCCATGCGTCTTGTATTTTATTTCGGCCATGAACAGAGTGGTCCCGCAAGTAGACCTCTTGGTTCAGCTCCAATGGCTCACTCAGTGTTGCTTGGTCATGTCTTTCCTTCCTCTGCCTGGCTGCAGTCTCCATCCGCCCCTTTGCATGATCGCAGGCCACCTGAAGTCGTCGTCTGTGCTCCCCAACCCAGTCGCACACGTTTCCTGCTGTGGGCTCTGGCAGATGGCCTAAAAGGAAGTCCACAGGTAGGTGAGGCTCTTGCCCAAACATCAGGAAGTGTGGCGACTCGCCAGTTGACTGATGGGCTGTACTGTTGTAATTAAATACCAGCTGGGGTAGGTGTTCAGGCCAGTGACTCTTCTGTGTCGGTGGGAGTGTACGCAGCAGGTTGTGTAGGGTGCGATTGAATCTCTCACACTGACCGTTCCCCTGCGGGTGGTAGGGGGTGGTGCGCGTCTTCTGTACTCCATATAGTTCACACAGCTGCTGAACCAAGGCGCTCTCAAAGTTTCTCCCCTGGTCGGAGTGCAGACGGGCTGGGACCCCGTATCGATAGAACCACTCCTGGATTAGCGCCTTTGCCACTGTAGCCGCCCTCTGGTCCTTAGTGGGTATAGCCTGAGTGAATTTAGAGAAAACGTCAGTCATAATTAAAACATGTTCTTTACCATCCCTGGAGGGCTCCAACACGGTGAAATCGATGGCCAGAATGTGATTAGGTCTTGCTGCTAGCAGGTGACCCATGGGTGCCCGAATCTGTGGTTGGGTAGCCTTGGCAATCGTACAGCGCTCAGTTTTTACACCACTCCTTTATCTCTTGGTCCATCCCTGGCCAGTAGCATCTCTGTCTGGCCAGCTCCGTGGTCCGCTCTACCCCCTGGTGGCCGTGGTTCTGGTGCAGCTGCATTAGGACCTCCTCCTTGAGGGTCTGTGGCAACAGCAGTTGACGGACCTCCTCCCCTCCATCTGGACGGAAGAACCGGCGGTATAAGATGCTGTGTGCTTCGACAATCCGACCCCACTGCCGTATCAGCCCACGCACTTGGGGGTCCAGGCTCTCCTTTTCGCCCCGGCTTGGCATCCGTTGTTCCCGCCAAAAATGGAGGAAAGGCCCAATAGCCGGATCAGCTTGCTGGAGTGCCTGCAGATCAGTGGGGGTGCGAGATGGCAAGGCAATTACAGCAGACTGTACAACATGTTCAGGCCTACACCCTCCGCTGGCTAACTGTAGGGCCACAGGTACGGCTGTCCCCGGCGGTGTCTGATGTGAGGGTTGTCTTGACAATGCGTCCGCGTTCTTGTTGGTGCGCCCCGGGCGGTACCGGACGCTGTAGTTAAACGCAGACATCTCTCCAACCCATCGCTGCTCGGTAGCTGCCAGTTTTGCCGTTTCTAAATGGCAAAGAGGATTATTATCAGTCCACACCACACATTCCTGCCCCCACAAATACTCCTTGAACTTCTCAGTCATCGCCCACTTCATCCCGAGGAATTCTAATTTCATGGAGCTGTAGTTTTTCTCTGCAGGGTGTAGGCTTCGACTAGCATAAGCGACTGGCCTCACTTTGCCCTCTTGTTCCTGGGACAAGACTGCGCCCAAACCACAGTGACTGGCATCAACCTCAAGGATGAACGGGAGGGAGAAGTTAGAAAACGCCAAGATGGGGGCGCTTACCAGCCGGGCCTTGAGCTCTTGGAAGCTGTTTTCACAGCTCTCCGACCAGGCGTTCCCCAGCAACACTCTACGGCCTTTACGAGTTCTTCCTTCTAAAAGTTCTGCCGCTAACCGATTCAGTGGTGCAGCCAATTTAGAAAACCCTTCCACAAAGCGCCTGTAGTAACTAGCGAAGCCTAGAAAGGATTTGAGTTCAGAAACATTAGTGGGATGAGGCCAATTTGCAACGGTCGATATCTTACTTGGATCGGTGGAAACACCTTCCTCCGAGATGAGGTGGCCCAGGTACTGCACCTCTTTTTTAAAGAAAGAGCATTTCTCCAATTTCACTTTAAGTCCCTCCTGATGCAACCGGCTCAACACAGGATCCAGACGGCTCAGATGTTCCCCCACGCTGGAAGAAAAAACAATAATGTCGTCTAAGTACAACAGTAGTGATTGACAGTTTTGTGCACCAAACATTCTTTCCATGAGGCGCTGGAATGTACCTGGTGCATTACAGAGCCCGAATGGCATCCGGTTGAACTCAAACAGTCCAAACGGGGTGCAAAAAGCAGTCTTTGGCTTGTCCTGTTCTGCTACTGGTACCTGGTTGTAGCCACTCACCAGGTCCATTGTGGAGAACCACTTGGCTCCCGACAGCGCGTCCAATGATTCCTCTATTCGGGGGAGAGGAAAAGCGTCCTTTCTCGTCTTCCGGTTTAACTGTCGGTAGTCCACACACAGGCGAAGGCTGCCATCCTTCTTCCGAACCAGGACGATGGGTGAGGCGTAGGGGCTACTACTCTCCCTAATCACTTGGGTCTCTAACAGCTGGTTTATATGGGTTTTAACAGCCTCATAATCAGACGGGGGAATGCGCCGATACCTTTGTCTTACAGGTACGTCATCGAGTAAGGGAATTTCATGTGAGATCAGGTTGGTACAGCCAAGGTCCCCCTCAAAAGCAGAGAACACTGACTGATGTTTCAACAGTAGTCTTCTAACTTGACACTGCTCTGCCTCTGGGAGAACAGTTAGGTCGAGTGCTTGAATCTGCTCCTGCACTGTGCTAGCCTTCCCAGCCTGGGAGTTAACAGTTACAGTGACCTGTCCCGACTCATTCCTAACCTCACTGATCCCTGTTGGTAGGTTTGCAACTTCCGCTTTTGTCAAAAGCCCTAGTGAGCAGCGGTGGTGAAGTGTAACTGCAGAAAGGCCAACATTAACAACTGGTATGTAGGCTGTACCTCGACTGACGCGTACAAGGGCAGGAGACACTAACAGCCCTTCAGGTAGCTGACTACCGTTGGTCAATGGCTCTAACAATACGCCCCCCGCGGACCCGAGCCGAGCGGAACAGGTTGCAGCTACCACCTTGATTGTGCCGCCTGGTATGCACACTGGTCTCCTACCACGAACCCTAGCAAGGCCTGTCAACACAGCGGGGGTCTGTGACTCAGCCTGGTGGCAATACTGGAGGGCTTGCTGCCATCGCTCAGGGGCACCCTGTACTGCTGGAAGGGAAAACAAATCAGGCCCATGCTGTGTAAACAGTTCATCGTAACAGCCCCGAATGATGTTCATTCCCAAAATACCCGGAACCTCAGGTGGACTTGACTGCCCAGGGGGGTCCTTAACAACCAAAACCCCTCGTTTAGGGATGGTCTTGCCACACACCTGAACATCTAGCTCCATATAACCGAGGTAGGGGATCTCTAACCCATTTGCAGCCCGTAATTGTAACCAATGACAAGACTTAAGTTTATCCTGAAAGTTTTCCTTAAAGAAACTTTCGACTATCGTTGACACCATAGACCCTGTGTCAAGCAAGCAATTTACCTCTACTCCTGCCAACTTAACGGTCACCTGGGGGCAAGGGGCGATCAGCCGGCCTGTCACTGTCTTTTCTACTGGACCGTCATCTGTTGAGCCTCTGAGGTCCCCTCCAAATGTTTGGCTCTGCACATTCGAGGGAGCTAGTTTTCCGCCTGCTGGGAGGTCGTGGTAGCTGCAACCTGTGGGGCACGAACAAAGTTATTGGGCTGGGATGGGACCCTTTCATTTTCACAATCCCTAGCATAGTGGCCTGGCTGTTGGCACCGTCTGCAAATAAAAGTATTGGGCTGGGCAAACCTGCTGGGGCGTGGGGGGGCTTGCATCCTTAGGAGGCTCTGATTCAGCTGATTAATCTGCTCCTGTTGTTGCTGCAACATGACCGTTAACTTCTCTATTTGAGAGTTGGTGGGACTAGTCGGTGGACGGTTAAACTGTCCCTGGAATCTAGAATTCTGTGCAGCACACAGAGAAGGGACAGAATATGTAGGGGCTCCAGAATTTGGCCTACTCTCACGTTCCCATCGAATGGCTTCAGCCCGCACATCTAACAAAGACAGGAGGGCATCACAACGTACCAGCCGCTTCAGTTCCCTGCGTAAAGCAGAATCATTAACATTCTCAATGAATTGGTCACGTAGTAGCACAGCGGAATTGGTCATTCTAGCAGGGGCGCTAGCAACAACTTTCCCCATAAGACAATTAAGCGCATGAGAGTACTCTTGTAATGTTTCCCCCTCCAGCTGTTTCCGTGAAAAGAAATCTTCCTGTAGGGAGACATAAGATTTCGAGCACCCATACAGGTCCCGTAAAATAGTAAAAATGCGCTCAGAGTCCTCCCGCTCAGCCCGTGGCCTATACCGGATCTCATCTTTAGCTTCTCCCTCTAGATGATCAAACACGAAGTGTGCCTGGTCATTGAGTCCCACATGTCTAGCTCTCATGCTAGCTCGTACCTCCTCGATCCACTCCCCTACTCCAATGCCATGGGTCCCTCTAAATAAAGGGCATTTTCTCTCCCTGGGAAAGTAGAACACACGCTCAGAGGGGACAGAGTCATTAGTGGCACTCGTTCCTGGCGGTGCCTGTTGCTGTATGAGAGCGTCTTTTTCTGCCTGGAGCTGTGCCACAAGCTCCCGCAATTCCTGCAGTTCCGACATGGCTGTAAGCAGTTAATGCTGGGACTCCTTGGCCAGGTGAAGATCCGGTCCCCCGTGGTGCCAACTGCTGTTTTGCCTTAGAAACAAACCACTTGAGCGTACTTAAAAAAATAAAAAATAAAAATCTCCCAGTTAAAACACACGTCTCTGACTGTGGATCCTGCCGACAGCGCCAATTTGTAACCGAGCCAGAGTGTAACTCGGCCAATTGTATTAAAATGTCGACAACGCCACCTTAGGACTTTCACCCAAAGAATACCTTGTATGAATCAAGACTGGTATTAAACCAGAGAAATCACCAATATGGTTTCACCCCGCACAGGAATCCACAAGTTAAATCAGAGACGGGAGAGAGATACCAAATACAAAATAGATTTATTTTATGCAATAAAACAAATCTGATAAAGAGATGGGAACAGCATAAGAAATGTTCAGTCGGTAGAATGGCCAATACTAACTAACCAAACACAAGTTATTAGGAATGGAGGATAGATTGATGATACGAGGGACTTAGCCCACCTACAGTATAAGAGGAGTCGCAGTCGTGGTTTAAACCACACCAAACACTACAATAAGATATGACAAAAGCACACTGTCAAACAAATGCACATTGAAAACCAAAAGAACCACTCTGCTGTCCTCCTGTATAAAAGGTGGCCGGGCACCTTGATAGGATGTATCTATCCTCAAACAAGGTTTGGTAATAAAGTTAGATTAAATGACCTTTCTAGTTATAAAACGCTGGGAGAATAAAACAAAGAAATAAAAAGACACGTCAAGTGGCCTGTTTTACAAAAGAGTTGCTATAGGCAAAACAGCAGCGGCAGTCTCTGCTTGGCTGTGAATGATACCACACGCTGGACACACACACGCCGTTTTGTGGCCACACTCACGCTGGGTTTCACACGCCGTCTTCTTGCTTGCTGTACCAACCCGTCGGACGGGACACAGGTCTCCAGACCAGCAGCAGCCGCACACGGATACGTCTCAACCACGCTCAGCTCAGCGTGCTCAGCTCAGCAGCCCAGACAGCAACGCTCCAACCGGGGGAATGAAAGGTGGAGGCACCTACGTTACCGGTATTTATTTCCGGGGGCTGATATGGGATCTAACTGGATTGGTTGTGTCGTGAGGGTAATAACCTATGGGCATGCCAGGGCGTGACCTAACCTACAGGTTACATTTGGTTTTGCTAATGGCATTTACAGTACGCAAATTTGCTTGAATCATGAAACAACCTTTAAAGGGAGAGCTCACCCTAAAATCCAAAATACATATATTTCCTCTCACCTGTAGTGCTATTTATCCATCTATATCATTTTGGGATAGTTGCCTGAGTTTTGGAGATATCGACAGTAGAGATGGCTGCCTTCTATCCAATACAATGGAACTGGATGGCACTCGGCGTGTGGTGCTCGAAGCACCAGAAAAATACATTTGAAAAACTCAACAGCATTGTCTCTTTCCAGAAATCATGACCCGGTTACTCAAGATAATGCACAGACTCTGTTGTGAGCAGTTTCATGTAGGAACTCTTTTCTTTTTCAGTCTCATGTAGGAACTAGCTAGCAGCTAGCGGGTGTAGTTCAGTCAAAAGAAAATAGTTCCTCCATGAAACTGCTCACAACAAGGTCTGTGGATTACCTTGAGTAACGGGGTCCTGATTTCAGAGACATTGCTGTTGAGTTTTTCCAAATTTCTTTGGCACTTTGTGCACCACAAGCCGACTGCCATCCAGTTCCATTGTATTGAAGAGAAGGCAGAAACTCTGCGGCCGATATCTCCTAAACTCAGGCAACTAACACAAAACAATATAGATGGATAAATAGCACTACAGGCAGGGGCGTATCTACGGGTGGGCCTGGGTAGGCACACGCCCACCCACTTCTTGCCCTGGCCCACCCAATTTTTTTTTTTTTTTTTTTTTTTTAATTGGTTGTTTTCTAGAGGCAAACTTGCTGCTGCATTGCTAGCCAATGGTTTTGTTACTTTTGTAAAAACGCAGGGCACATCATCTCCAGAGTCTAATGCATGACAACTTCATGACATCTAGGAATTTTGTTCTCTCTGTGGATAAATAAACCAGAGGGCGTCTTGTTCAAACTTGAAGCAGCCTCAGTGTTGTTATTTTTTAAACTCACAGCAGTATATGGATCAGTGGTTCTAATTTCTGTATAAAGTAACAGTATACACACAAGTATAAGCATTCATGTATGCAACATTTGGCACCTATATGTAACCTTTTAAGGTTGAGATAATTGTATTATCATTATATGGTCCAAATATTTCAGTAAAGCACTTGAAACACTTGAAATATTCTTGCTTGGGTGGTATCATTCTACTTGAAATGATGGTCAAATGCATTATTTTTAGTAAAATAACACGTCAAATTTTTCGGGCGGCCGGCCTTTGGCCGGCCACCCGAGTGGGCCCGGCCTTCGGCCGGGCATCTGCACCCCTTCCTATCCAGGCCCACCCAATTTGATCCAGGCCCACCTATAATTCAATTTCTGCATTCGCCCCTGACTACAGGTGAGAGGGAATATATGTATTTTGGATTTTAGGGTGAGCTGTCCCTTTAATTTGCTTTAGCAAAAAAAAATATATATATATGTGCATTTCAGATAGATAGATAAATAAATAAATAAATAAATAAATAAATAAATAAATAAATAAAATCTTGTTTTAGGGCCTTTCATCCGCAAGAGCCCTCTTTTCTAAAAAGAAAACAACGGCTTCAGCAGAATAACATCATCTAAGTATTTTAGTGTATGAGACACAAAAAAGGGGGAAAAAGTATATCAATCTGCACATTTCAGTGAAACAAAAGAAATAGCAGCATAGCAACCCATAAGGAGCCTGACAAATTCAAAACAAATCAATGTTTGTTTTTAACCAGAAAGCATCTGGTTAAAACAGGCCATAAAGTTGAAGGTGTTTAGCGCATTTGGCCGGCAGCACATGACAACATACCTTTTTAGCAATGCTGTTGCTCATGAATCTGTCCACCTGCAGAGGCTTGCAAAAAGCTACAAGGAGAGAATGTTCCACTCCACCGCACAGAGAAAATCAGTCTCTCTCATAATAGCTCTGGGCCATTTCAGACCACACAAAATGACAAGGGAATCAATTTTCCTGGTTAGGTTATAGATGGGCTTTCTTTGCCTGGTCTTTTCATAAGTAATAACTGAGATATGTTATATGAATTATTAAGAAATCTCCAACAGCATTCAATGCCGTAGGCTACACCACTTGCCCAAAATCTAATGAATATTGTTATTATAATAAATCCAATGATTTTTTTCTCTCCTTCTTTTGCATGTGCACGTGCTGGTCTTGCTTTACACTTGTGATCAGAAATTGGGTACTGAACGTAGGTTCACACATTCATGTGCACTGAATATCAAATACTGAATGAATGCTCTTTCATTTATTGCAAAAGGCTCAGTTAATGAGTGTATCATGATGAGGATGGCAGTGGATGGCTCTAGCCTGACCTCATGTGGAGCATGTAGCACAAGGCAGTTTCCCAGCAAAACTTAAAAACTGTTTTAAATCTGTGATTCACTGATATAAACCCAACAAAAGGCCAATCAAACTAGCACAGAGACTGTTCTGATCTGAAATATGTCACTAGAAAGCAATCCAAAGCGCATAATGAAATTGTGGTTTGGACAAAGCATCTGATGTGAAGGTTCATATTTCTTGTCAATGTCTCCACATAACACATGAGTGGTATCAATATGAACGCTGCATCTTAAAGCAAGCCGTTAGTAGTTTCAAGAAAAGCTGTATTCATCATTGATATGCAAATGTAGGCAGCAAGGTGCTCCATAATCTATTAGATAATTTACACTGTAGGGGGAACCATGTGGTGTGAGTATGAACCTGTGTTAGAAGAATCAGAATCAGAATTATTTCATTCGCCAAGGTATGTTTTCACATACAAGGAAATTGACTTTGTGTGCTCATGTTACAAGGAAATTGACTTTGTGTGCTCATGTAACACTGATAAACACAATATACGAGATATAAACAAAGATAAAGAATAGCCTATAATTTAAAGATACAAACAATTCGCAGATATGATTTGACAGCCAGGTGATGTAGCCTAAAGTTTGCTGTTTACAAAATATGTACAAGGTAATTATGTATAAGTTTGCAGCAGTAATGTGTTATTGTGTTCAGATAGCTGACATAATGCCCTGCATGCATAGCCTACCATGGTGGAGAAACACACAGTAACAGTTTACAGTAACGGAACACTATTTCAGCTGCTCCACGTCTCTCATCATAAGGTTTTAATGACTTTCTTTTAGGTGTATTATGATTATGAATGCATCACCCATGTGCCCAGTTATGTTAATGTAACGTCACAGACTGATAGCCATCTTGTCAATATAGTCTAATATAAAAGTCTGTCCTCCACTTTGTCCCAAAAAGTAACTTTGATTAAACCGGTTTTGGTGGTAGTAGCCTAACATTAGGTCAGGACTAGCTAGTCAGGACAGCCCTTTTGGGTTAGTGAATTGACCTTCCTGATATTTTATATGCTATTATGGAATTCTGGACAAAATCATATCTAACAATATCATTATTCTCAGAATTGTGTCTGAGAGATTGTACTCCTTGATATGAAATAGCTAGGTTGAGAATGTTCTATATTGATTTTGATGAGAGCGTCAACTAAATGCCTAAAATGTGAAGTGTAAAATGTAAATGCAATTATTCCCAGTCTGTCAGTCTGTCCAGCACACGGTAGGCGGGACTCTGTTGCCATGGCAATGACGTCAATGTTGGTGTCGAGTAACCAAAGGTCAAAATAAAGACAAGTGAATGAAAACGGAAGGAAACTTACCAGGCTGCTCAGAACATGACAAAAACAACTCAAACCTCATAGTAATCCATTGCAAAGGACGTTGCTTTGATGTTGTCTGGAAATGCTCGTTGTATTCGCTGGTAAGGAAGCATCAGACAGCAGAAGGGTAGAGTCACAGACAGGCTAACATAAGATAGCTATGTCAGCGAGCTAGCTAGCCTAGGTCGTTGGCTAACGTGAGTTAGCAGCGAGTTAACACATCAAAGTGTTTGCTCTGGCTGCTTCCCAGACGAGATAAAGTTACTTTGACTAGTTCGCTAACTATAGTATATTGTTTACGGCAGCTGACGTTGGTTACTTAACGCTATGTGGCCATTTAACTTGGATTATTCTATATGGCAGTCGACAGGACATAGTAGCCGGCCTTGCAACAGTCTCCCAGCAGTGAAACTTCACTGACATAACACCGTTAACGTTACACTGCTGCATCAAGCTGGCTAACCTTAGCTTTATAGCTTTACCTCATGTTGCAAATGTTATATTACGATGGCAAGCTAGCTAACTGATTACTTATGGCTGAGCAAGTGCTGTACAAGGCACTCCAGATAAACAAAGTTTTCCCAATTTGCACATTATTCATATGAGCACATCATCATTTTAGTTGTTACTTGTTAAATAGATCAATAGGCTTATTGGATCATTCACAGTAAAGCTGGTGGCTGAAAAGCGTATTCCTTGTGGCCACTGTGAGCTGTGTTGTCATTGAAAGTCTCCTTGTTTTGTCCTTAGCATCAGTGTGAGATTAGCCAGCTACATGTAGACTACTTTACCTTGGACAGCACAGGACGTCGGGGGCAGGCTGGTTAACTTTGCTCATATACTGTCGTACTTTTTGTGAACACCGTCTGCAGAATCTGGATTGTCTACAGACGCAATACTGTATAATAATAATCTCAGTAGCAGCGACAGTCTGTTACATCCCCATGCCCTTTACTGTCCCTACTAGATTGACACCAAGTAGAGGCCCACGCCGATTCTTTTAGCTTGCGTCTTGCACTGAGCTATTATAACACATTTACAAAAGTTGAGGGGTGTCCTGTTGTTGCTAGATTTCTCCATGATTTGACAGCATTGTGAGTGGATCTCTGACGGTGCATAATTGGCAGCGAATGAATTTGCACTAGGTAGTTTGGAGCTGTAAACATCCCCGACTGGAAGCTGTCTATCAGCAAAGCTTTCAGTCTGGTGTTTGCTGCTGCCGACTGCCTCCAGCTCCACGGAAATGGACTAGGTAGGCTGACATGCTGTTTGAATTTAGTCGGTCCATTTATGTGACCTGCTTCTCTTAAATCAAAATGTAACTGTGTGGCAAGGCTGTGTTCCTAAAAGTTAACAGTTAGGCCAGTATGGTAAATTAATGTTTGAGCTATAGCGTTGCCTTGCGGGGGGGGGGGGGGGGGGGGGGGGGGGGGGGAGCTATGTCCGTAATCTGCATGACATACAGTAGTTATTCAGACTCAGTTTGTGTAAACATCCTACACTCAGCTGTAATCAGTTGCAGCAGAGGCTGAGAGAAGGTTGTTTACTTTAACTGGCTGGAAATGACACTTTGTCAATGCTAACGAAACGAAACAAGCAGAATGCAGGTCGCCCAAATGAAGGTCATATCACCGGCGTGCTCGGCGCATTTAAAGGTGGTGAGGGGAAAATGTGAATGTGACATGCATAGAATAGAATATTACAAGGTTTGTTTCCAGCAGTCAGTAAAATACCTTGGTGTTGATGTAATAATATTAGCATTAGGCGTTGTTTTTTCTTTCTCTTATCTCTTCAAGGCAAAACAAAGGAAACATCAACATGCAGTCAGTCCTGCCAATGTGTTATGGTGGCAGGGGTCCCAGGGGACGTAAGCCAGTCAAATGAAAGAGGTCATAGTAATCACAAGTATGATTGGGAGTCACCTGCTTTATTGTATTTTAATTTAAAATTTATTTATTTTTATGATGGAAGCGACATCCCCCAGAATCCCAGCGCTCCTGTCGGCAGGGAACAAGTGCTTTGACAGGCATGATGACGGTGATGTATCCAAGTAATGCATCATTGTCACTAAGATGAACTCAAATGAGCAGTAGATTGGCGATACTGAAATGTCGCTTCAGAAAACATTGTCTTTCCCATCGTAAAAGATTAAGGGCCCAGATACTCGGCAGGATTGGCAGCAGTGAGCAGCAAAGCACTGCTTGAGTCTTTCACTTTAAAGTTCTGATTCAGAGAATGAGCCGCATTTCATATCCATCAGATCCTGTTCCTGCTTCCATGCTGACCTCTTAAATAGACGGCTATAAATAGAGGGTCCCACTAGGCTGCATTGAACTGACAGATCACAGAGAGAGAGAGAGAGAGAGAGAGAGAGAGAGCGCGCGCACTGATTTGTAGATTTATCCCTTCCTCTGCAGGAATAGGTAGGCCTTGCAAACCTAAGTCTCTTATTTGGCAGGGGGATTTTACTTTGGATAACTGGTTGATGTTTGATTTCTTTTGTGGGACACTAATAGAGTTTAAACTAAGCCACTCTGTTGAATGTAGGGCTGCAGCTAACGTTTTTTTTTTTTTAATCAATGAATATTCTGTTGATTATTTTCTCGAATAATCGATTAGTCTTTTGGTCTATAAAATGGTGAAACATGTCAAACACTTTTTCCCCAAAGCAAGATGACAATGAATCAATGTCATCTCAATGTCTTATTCTGTCCTGACCAACAGTCCACAACCCAAAGAAAACCAGTTTACTGTCATAGAAGGCTGTTGCAGCTCTAGTTCTAATGGCACACAGCTTGGCACACTTTTCTCTGTGGGAATGGTTTCTACTGCAATGGTTTATTATGCTTACTTGTCAGCTGATGTTAGCAAAATGTTTGGGTTCCCATGTAGGAGACTTGCGTTTGAGCTGGTGTGTTAACTGTCATTTCATATTTTGAAGGGTTCCTTCCTACATATCCTGGAAAGCCCTGCAAGTGTAAAGTCATGTTTTGCACTCATGCAAGACAAAATTAAAATGAATAAACTGTTTGTGGAAAATCTGAACGTGTCAAGACATTTTCTTATGTGCTAATGACCAAGTGATGATTTGCATAAAATGGGTTTGAATGTTTACAATAGCATAAATTATGTAGGCCTACCAACACCATACTTTGGATTTTGTGTATGTACTGTATTAAGTTATTTGTGAGATTGTGTATAACCCATAAATGTGGTAGATTTACAGAAAAACATGTACGGTATGTAGTGGAACAACCTATTGAGACTCAAACAACACATCAAAGTGTGTATTTATTTATTTACTTCCTTAGTTACATTTCAGACTGTTGTACAATTATCAATAGCATGTGGGCTTAAAATATGTAACAAAAATGGCATATTTTAGTCCATTTAAGCAGGAAACAAGCAGCAAAGTAACTGCAATTCACACAGTTGTCACTAGGTGTCAGTCTTGTCCCTCTGTTCAACAGGGAGCTCATGAGAATCGATGGAAGAGTACAAGAAGTATTCACCACATGCTATAGCCACTGGCACACAGCTTTCCAACTTAAGTTTGCTTCATGTAGTGATGAGTGATTTTTGCCTGGTAGACCTTGACCCATCACAATGAATTCCAAAATCACACCTTGTGTATTGGCATGAGAGTCAATGGACAAACTAATATCTTCAGGCCAGGGTCAGGATTATTCAAAGTAGTTTTTTATAATTTCTAGTTTATTCAGCTTTTCAAAACATGGGTACAACAGACATACTAACATGACCGCAAAATACAGAAGTATGGGGGTAAAAAATAATATGTTGTGTGTGTGTGTGTGTTCTTGAATATTCCAGCTAACACTCCTGATGTTGTCAATGAAAATCGTAGAGAGGTGTTTGTTCTAGACTGGAGGTTGGCTGTACCTTTGACCACAGCCTAGAGGAGGCCTTTCTAACCAAGATGATGAAATACCAACAGCTAGAACAGACCATTTCACAGCTGGGCTACAGGTGTAAACCTCTAGTTTTCATATTTGGTAGCCTAGGTCATGTCCATAAGCTGGTTGTGAGAGGCCTTCAGATGGCTGGTCTCCCAAAGAGAAGGGCCAAGCAGTTAGCGAGATACTGTTCAATATCTACTGTTATATATGGCTCAATATGGAGGAGGCGCTGCTTTTTGTCCCCATGAAGTGGATACTGACCGCTATCTTGCATTACAGTATAACTGTATATATCAACCTGTCATGTTATCATCCTGTGTGTTTCTTATGTGTATGCATTATTGTGGTTGCAGTCTGGGCACTCATGTAACTGACTGACTCCCAGCATTTGATTGCACTATTACTGTTTATGTCCTTTGCATACTTGTATTTATGTGGACATAAATAAATATTTCAAATGTGTGTGTGTGTGTGTGTGTGTGTAAGTAACAGCTAAAATGATTAGGTCTCTCAGGGCTGGACGATATGGTTGAAATCAAGCCTGTTCAAATTTATAATATTCAAAACATAGTTTAACTTGCAAAGAACAACTTAGTGAGTTGGTTGCTGAACGATGACTTTGATATGAATCATAAAGGTCAACTTGTGGAAAGTTGGCAGATAGCCTATAGAGGCTATGGCCATTGACAGGCTTGTCAATGGCATCACATGGTCATAAAGAATAAATACTCAACCTTGCCCTACTCAGGAGCCACACTGACAAAAAAAAAAAAAAAGCGTTCAAAGAGCCACAATCCCCCCAAAAAGTCCCCTTCCTCCCATTATTTTTTATTCGATTTTTATTTATTTTAAGTTGGACTCACAACTACCCGTAAAGGTGCCACGTGTGGCTCTAGAGAGCCTCGGGTTGAGTATCACTGGCTGTAGGGGGGGGAATGCCAGCCTTTCACACAATGTACATGATTTACTTGTACCCTCTAACTGTTACTTCTCAAACAGAAGCCATGATATGTAGTGTACATTACATGGTGCTATGGGGGTGTCATGATAGTGTACATTACATTGGTGCTATGGGGGTGTGGGAGAATGCCGACCTGTAAAAGCTTTTTGTTTGTTATTCGATACTTCATTGATCCCCATGGGGAAACACTCTTATTCCTCAATCTCCACCCACACACACCACCTATCCAGCCCTAAGGATAGTGTCCTTTCATCCTCTTTCAAATGAAATTCACCTTATTTCACCCTTACTATTGATTTTTTATTAGGTCATAGTTTAGAGTTTCAAATCAGGGCTTTCCCATCACAATTATTATACAGTATCGCTACATTACTGGCATCCGTTTCTTCAATAGAGAATCTATGGCAGGGTGGATTCTTCCTCACCTGAGGACAATGCATGAAACGAGAGCCTCAAAGTCTAAACAGACAACACACGTCCAAATAACTTATTATTAGATGTGTATCTAGGGCCTAGATACAATTTATGTTCATAATAGGCCTATTTACTATGTATAAAGGGGGGGATGTGATAGGCTATTTATCTTTTTCATGTATATCTGCTTTCAAATCCCAAGTAAAAACACAATAAATAAAAAGGAAATCGACTTATTTTCTAAGGGTTCTGATTTTCCATCGGATTCAAAGCCATTTATTTAATGCAGCATGCATTGGATGCAGTTGCAGGAGAACACAATGTACACAAGCCATCAAAGGCTCAAACTTGAGTCCCCAACACACATCATCTTTATGGGTTGTGACTGGCTGAGCTCAGCGCAGTGCCGTGCCTGCGTCGCCTGGTGCACAGCTCAGCTACTGTAATAGAGGTAGGCATCCTGAGTACCAGCAGCTGCTCGCCTACTCAGCTAGGCGTCTCCAGCCTCCCCTCACCCATGACTGGACTGGAGATGACCTTAAACCTTCACACTCGCCAGTGGAAGGCGCCAAGCGCGGCCTGTGCTGAGCACACAATATGGCCTCGCAGTAAACCATCATCAGCATGTAAATTCTAAAAACAAATTACCAGAAACCCTTGGTGCGAGGAAGAGCTTACAGTAACTAAGTTGAATTCTCCTATCTTTTGAGGAGTTTGGTAGAGGCACATTTACAACATAGTTGCTGTTGTCAATGAGAATTAACATGCATGGGCATGTGACCGAAATGTGTTGCAGCGAAATGTGTCCCTAATCAATTCAACGGGAAAACAGTGAGCAACACTCTCACTAGCTGTCTGTCAACCTGTAGGAATTAGAGATGTCAGTGAAAACAGATGTCTTCATTATACGCATGACACAAGAAGGTCATAGTATTATTTTCCTATCTTTAATTAAGACAATGGTGCATCACTAATAGCTACCTGAGGGGCAGTGCAACACAGGTAATCATAGACCCTTTTCACGGGGACCATTTTGTGCCGAAAAGGCAGGTGCGAGCAAAACACTAATGAGGGTTTCCAACTTGCAGTCATGGACATTGGAAACCCTCATTACTGTTTTGCTTGCACCTGTGTTTACCCAGCCTTTTCAACACAACATGGCCCCGTGAAAAGGGTCAATTACATTACAAACACAAGGAAGGGGGGGGGGGGGGGCAGTTAGGCTTGTAAGTTGCTATTCTTTTAGGAGCATACTGTAGTAAAGTATTTGATTATGTATAGAACAATTAAACAGATGGGCGCCTGGGTAGTGCAGCGGCCGATTCCTCCCTGCCTATCAACACGAGGGTCGCATGCAGGTTCGAGCCCCTGTGTTACCTCCGGCTTGGCCGGGCATCCATTCAGGCACCATTTTGGCCGTGTCTGGTGGCGGGAAGCCGGATTAAGGGTATGTGTCCTGTCGCCACTCTAGTGCCTCCTCTGGTCGTGTGGGGGGTCGTATTGTTTGCATTTCCGGTTTGTTTGGGAAAAAACTGAAGAAGAACTGTCACTGCCATGAGCAGTGACAAAGAAAAGAACAGAACCTAAACACAGAAAATCCAAGGAAAAGTACTGGACCTGTTTGATTGACAGGTGATCTCTGGGGAGTGCAGTGCAGAAACACCAGATGCACCAAAGATGGAGACAAAAAAAAACATGTATTCCCTTATTAAGTTTTCAAACTAAAGCTGCAGTATTGTCTTTTATCTTCTGCAGTGCAACTCCCAACCTCTTCTTTTCTCGACTTGTTAATACTTGTTAGTACACATTGAGAAGGCAACTCTGTTTACGCCATAACTAACAGAAAAACAATGTTTCGACAAATACCACTGTAAATCAACTACTTTAACACATAAAAAAAAACAAATGAACTCTGACCTCATCAACCAAGAAAAAAAGATGAATGGGATGGAAGTTACCATGCAAGTTTCATAACTTGCACGGTTTTGATGCTATCATGCTGCCAAAATCTGTCCAGACAGACTAACATTTTTCCTTGATGACACACACACACACACACACACACACACACACACACACACACACACACACACACACACACAAACACACACACACACACACACACACACACACACACACACACACACACACACACACACACTCACACAGACTCACAAGGTGAAAACAATAATAATAATAATAATAATAATAATAATAATAATAATGATTGGATTTATATAGCGCTTTTCTAGACACCCAAAGCGCTTCACAGAAATCATTATTCATTCACACCATTCGTACCAGTGGTGGTAAGCTACGGGTGATGTAGCCACAGCTGCCCTGGGGAAGACTGACGGAAGCGTGGCAGCCATTTCGCGCCTACGGCCCCTCCGACCACCACCAACATTCATAGACATTCATACCCATTCATACGAGGCAATGAGGGTTAAGTGTCTTGCCCAAGGACACAACGACAACAGCTGGGAGGGAGCGGGATTCGAACCGCCAACCCTTGAGTCATTGGCCGACCTGCTCTACCTCCCGAGCTAATACCACTCCTGCTGGTAAAAACACAATACTCCAAAAGAAAATTAGCAACAAATGTTTCACAAATTTGTTTTCATTTTCAGATTTTTATTAAATGGCTAACAAAGGTCATTACAACTCCTGTTATTCTGACAGGAGAAAAAGAGAAAAAATACTTTACTTTACTTACTTTACTTTATTGGTTTATTGTGACGGGACAATGCACATTAATGGACATGTTCAGAAATACAGAAGCCTCTATATACGAAAACATGTAAATATGCCGGAGTTAGCTAATGCTAATTTACATCCGTAGTCCCCAATAAATATCAAAACAATCACTCATTACATTCATTCAACGCACAAACTGAAATATACATGTAACGTGTCATCGCAAAAGATACCACAGCATTACAGACATCAAAATTACAGCAAAACACAGACAGGATGTACGCAACAAACTGATATACCTGTAGCGTGTCATCGCAAGAGATACCACACTTACACTTACATACTTCACCTTGGCCTTTGCATGCAAGCACTGGAGCATTACTTTTCTTCGTTTTTGCAAATGAACTCCTCAATTTGTTTAACAAAGTTTAGGTGGCTCTGTGAAGATTTGCATGTGGACCTGGAGGACAAGAGCTGAACATGCTCTGGACAGGTGGACAGAAACCTATGACAGATAGCCTACTCCACTATATAGGCTTATGTGTTTTTTTTTGTGTTTTTTTATTACAGTACATGTATTGATATAAATTATAATGTTCATGACATCAGACAGTCTCTAATTTGCATGAGTATCTATAGGATCTCATTCCATTCAAATTCTGATGAGGATGAATAAATGCCGATATGGGACTTCTTTAGCAGCCCATACATAATTTATCATAGAGTTAATGACATAGGAGCTATATTTATAATAATAAATGGTGATGACTGATGAGAAATAAAGATGGTATGAATCAACCCACTGTCCAAAGATTCACACATTAGGCTATACTTTTTACACATTTAATGATTTAGCAGATCAACTAACATGAAACTACTTTGGCCTTATTAAAGCAAATGTGATTTACACATGCTGTATTGTTAAATACTTTAAATAATAATAATAAAATCGGTAGGCACAAACAATACATGGTTGGGACTCGGGAGAGTGGTGTATTTGTATTCAAAATGCTATCTGCAACAACCGAAAAGTATAGTTCAGGCTATTTATCTAAGAACATGTTTGTCATAGTTTAGGAAACATTATTACGTGCCAAAATTGTGAAAGCAGCCATGTATATTTATTAGCGATGTAGGCCTATATAGAAGCTCTGTCATACATTTGCCATAACCAATAGCCTGCCTAGCAGCCAATCCTAACATGTTAACACCGTCCATCACTCCTCCAGAGGTGACCTCTGGCTGGCTAACACCCAAAGACAGGCCTGGGCCTTTTTCATAAATGATAGAAACACTTAACGAGCAGATGTGTTGATGTAATTGTCTGTGCTCCGACTAATTGAGCAACTGAAAACACTTTTGGAGGTTTGTTTCACTGATCTTGCTCAAAAGCATTTTGTTAGAGAGGTTTGTGGTGATTTTTCACCAGGCCGCTGCTGACACTGACTCTGCATCGGGCAAATAGTGATTTACGAATGTAATATCGCACCACATTAAAAGTGACCCCACTCTCCCCTGCTGCATAGTCGCAAAATATGTTTTCATTTCGGTTTTGATTCTGAAGTAGAAATGTTTGGGGATGCTTGAGTTGCCAGATATGCGTTATGTTTTGCATGTAATAGCCTATGCGTGTTGTGCTAGCTCTGCAATCAACAATTATTTTCATTATCGATTAATCTGTGGATTATTTTCTCGGCTAATCAATTAGTCGTTTGGTCGTGAAATCGTGAAAAATGACGATCGCTTTTCCCCCAAAGCGTATGACTAACCTGACACTGCCAGATGGTTTGTTTCACATAACCAGCTGGGAACTCGGTTCAAAAGTGGTTAAAGAGGGCAGGGACTTAAAAAAAAGAAGACTTACGGACTAACTTCCACCACTTACAGTAGGACTGCCTCCTCCTTCCTCGGATGCTGATTGGTCCGAACCACTGGTTCAGATTCATACCAATAGATCGAATGGTGGCAAGATGGATTTGTCACGTGATCATAATCTCGTTCTCGTGTGAATCCAGCTGCCTCGCAAGGTTACAAGATGGCCTCCTCAATGTCTTCTTTTGTCCTGACCAACCAACAGTCCACTACCCAAAGATCAATCACTTTACTGTCACATAAGACTAAAGAATCTAGAAAATATTCACATTTAAGGAGCTGGAATGAGATCATTTTAGTATTTTTTTTTCTTTAAAAAATATTCTAAACGATTAATCAATAAAAAAATAAGTAATTGTCCATCGACTAATCGTTGCAGCTCTATGTTGTGTCGTGTTTTTGCTGTGTTCAGTTTTGCACAATTGCTTCATGATTCATGGGAGGACAGAATAACATGCTTTATGAAAATAGTCTATTATGTTTTCTGAAAACAATGGGCAGTCTCTACGCTTATTCAGTGATCTACACGGACTGAAGGACAAAAACAGAGACAGACTGTACAACAAGATTTCATTCTATGCAAGTGAACACATTTAATCAAATGTCTTTTTCCATCATTGTTCCAATTCAGTGCAGCATTTGTCAGATTAATGAATTACAAATGACTCAAGCACAACTGAAAACTTTTTTTTTTACAATCTACCATGCACAATTTGCCCTCTCAACCCTCTTCTCTCTCTCACACACACACACACATACACTAGCACAGTGATACTCAACTGGCGGCCCGCGGGCCACATGCGGCCTGCGGGCGCCCCCTGTGTGGCCCGCGATGGAATCGCTTTTTTTTTTTTTTTTTTTTTTTTCAGTGCACCTGAACGCAACATGCAAGATACCCGCTGAATAAGTGTCCAAATGTTCATGTCATTCTGGCCAATACTCCACTTCTGTTATAGCATTTCAGTCTGGAATATGGAATATCTTTCAATAATCTATGATTTAGCTGCTAAATTGTCAAATACCGCCGCACACATTTTCTCTTTTCATGATTTATAGATAAGACCTATTGTGAATGGGGCCACAATTTGTCACTTTTAAAAAGTGGGTCCCCAGAAAAAAACTACTTTGGGAAACACTGCTCTAAACTACCAGACACACTTCACACACACATTTAATTTATTGATTCCACATAAATACATGCATACAAAAGACACATATTGAGTCAGTGAGTTCGTGCCTAATTGGCAACCACATTGTTGCATACACAGAGGATGATAGCAGTGGCTAGGTCGAAAGATTTATTATCTTCATAGTTTATTTGACAGGGAAAATGCACAATAAATATATTGCACCAGAAATAAATACAAGCTATAACAGACAGCATATTATTGGTGTAAAAAAGCTACACCTCCTCCATGTCGAGCGGCTACCAGTGATGGGAGCTACCGAACACCTCATTAACTTCTTGGCCCTTCTCAGAGAGGCCAGATGACCGAAGCTGCCAAATATCAGAACTAAAAGTTTACACTTGTAGCCTATTCACCTTATGTACAAGAGACAGTCTGGCTTGAGAGACTAACAGGAAGTCTAAACACAATCGGAAACCAATTGTGTTTATATTTCCTGTGGCAGAGCTTATCCCCACAGCCTGCTTCCAGTGAGTCACTAGCTTTGACCAGAGATGATCTCTGGTTTGACCAGGTATAAAACAGCCGGCGTTTTGAACAGGAACACTGGTCCAGAAAAAAGGGTTTTACAATTCAATGACACAATTTGAGGAATAAGCAGCTCTGTGTCAGTTTTAAACCCCTTCAGCTCCCAGCTCTCCGGCGTTGCATGAACACCCAGCCGCAGTTAACTGTGGTCGGTCTAACCCCGTGCTTTATCACGGCCCATCTTAGCTCATTTATAGCTATAGTGCTGGATGCTGATGTTTCCATCAGGTCCCTGGGGTTTGATGACGGGAGTCTCTGTCTGCTGTTTTGCATGGGTAACTTCATAATCCGAACATTCCAGGAGGATCCTGGCCGGGTGTCGCTCTTCCCTCCCTCTTCCTCTTAGCTAGTTTAGTCTACTTATTACTTACATATTGTTCCTTTAGGTCTTAAGTCTTTTCCTGTTAATAACAAGAATATTGGAGGGGGATAAATGATCAATGTGACTGTTTTTTTTAATATATATTATTATTTATTTTGGTAACGCTTTATATTAAGGTTCTATTAATAAGCGTGAATTAATAGGTAATAAGGCTCTTATAAGGTGCTTATTAACACTATTATTATCTTAATAATAATATATAAGTGCTAATAATCGCATTATAAACATATTTATTGGTAGCTTATAAGACATTTATAAGCACTTTATAAGCACCTTTACTAGCTGGTTTTGTTACTTCATTAAGCTTAATAAATAGTTTGTTATTACCTTATTAGCAGTTAACTATGCACTTATTAACAGTTAACAGCCATTTTGATATAGCGCTGGTGTAAATGCTAGATAGTAAAGGCTACATATCAAGAGACACTGTTTTGTTTTTATTTTATATAAAAAGAAACCTACCTCAGTTTTTAACAAGGCACTGTTCACGCTTTAGATCCGGTACCTACAAAAAGTATAATATCATGGACGGTTTCGTTCGAAAAGCCCATGCTCACTTCCTGGATGAGCGATGAATTTTTTTTAATAAAGGATTTGTTAACCTTAATAAGGCACTGTTCTCGCTTTAGATCTGGTACCTACATAAAGCATAGTTAACTGTTAATAAGTGCATAGTTAACTGCTAATAAGGTAATAACAGACTATTTATTAAGCGTAATGAAGTAACAAAACCAGCTAGTAAAGGTGGTTATAAAGTGCTTATAAATGTCTTATAAGCTACCAATAAATATGTTTATAATGCGATTATTAACACTTATATAGTATTATTAACATAATAATAGTGTTAATAAGCACCTTATAAGAGCCTTATTACCTATTAATTAACGCTTATTAATAGAACCTTAATATAAAGCGTTACCTTTATTATTTTTTTGTATTATGTGTTGTTCTGGAGTTAATCCCCTGAGGTCTAAGGTCATTTTGGGGCCTTTTCTCAAATTCACCTTTTAAGGCACTTGAATATAACATCCTACCCGTGTGTTTTACATCAAACTTTGCAGAACAAACTCCGCTATCTGAAATATGAGGTACCCATTGTCCTAGAGAGGCAGGCAGACATGCAAACACAGACAGACAGACAGAGAGACAGACAGACAGACAGACAGACAGACAGACAGACAGACAGACAGACAGACAGAAGATGACAGGATGTCCCACATACACTATACAATAGTGGAGGGACATAAACAAAGCCAAGCAAATAAGAAGGCGTGGACTTGCCTGTTCTGTTGTCTTTACCAAACTGTCGACAGGACCGTCGAGGAATCTCAGACTTATTTTGGCTCTAGTGCTAATTTAGAGCAAAAAGAATGAAATGCTGCTCATGCAATTTCTCCAGTTCACTGTATCGCTTCCAGGCCCCTTCAAGTTACTTCATCACCCCATGGACCATGCTAATTTGATGTCAGTAAGCCCTCTGGACCTGTGCTACCAGTGTGTCAGATCATAACAACACTGACAAAAGATAGATAGCAAACTAGGTAACTTCATCAGAGATCGGTTAACATAGCATCAAAAAGCTATAATCCAACATTTCCTTGGTTTTTGACAGATTTTTTAGCTTTCTTTAGGTATGCTTTGTTTCTGGCCACTGACAAAGAACATCAAACAACTGATGTACATCCTTCATGCGTCCGGTTCATTTCTCTGGTTTCCCTCTCCAAACGTGATGAATGATTATCCAGGCCAGTCAATATGAGGTTCCTCCATCCAGCAATAAGGGACTCAGCCAGAATGGGAATGCCGAGATCCGTCTATGTAAATAGGCAGGGATGTTTTGGTTTGTAAATGATTTGCTCTCTCGGCTTAAGCGCAAATGCTCATGCCAAGAGGGAGGGCGGGAGAAGGAAGGAGAGGGAGAAGGAGATAGCGATCACCACCCTTTAAAGAATTGGACTTTTTGTATCTCAGATAGTCGCTGAATGAGTTTAAACTCGCGGTCTCCACCGTGTAGTCCAGTTTTGTAGTGTTTGTTTTTGAGTTCTTCAAAGTAGTGGTTCCAGTTGCCATCTTTGTCTGCTCCATAACCAAACACATTGACCTGGGAAGACAGACACATTTCAAATGAAACTGATGCGGATTTGACCTGAACATTCAATCACTTGTTGCAAACTGCCTTTTTCCCACCCAGCTTAATGTTATCATGTCCAGCAACTCTGGAATGTATTCTGTTACGAAAGCCCTGTTTGTATTGACTTGCACTTATCTGTTCAATAAATAACACAGGTAATCACAGAGGTGCCAACTTGCTGAGTTTATCTGGTGTAGGCTACTGCACTCCCCTCCAACCTACGGGGCAATCTGGAGCGATCGGAGAAGGAAGAGTACTTCTGACGAGCACTCCCTCTCTCTCAGCCAACACTAATTCAATGAAAAAATCCACCCACAGAGACACTGTTAGATATCATCAGTTAGTGATGTTCAGTGCATCCCGGGAGTTAGTTTGTGATGAAATGCTGCAATTAACTTTTTTAATTGTATCCACTTTCCCTCAAACTGCCTTGTCTTAATTCTGCTTGTTTGTGATTTCTTGCATTCCAAAACACCTTTTGACAACCAGCGGAAAACATGTCTGAATTTGTTGCATTCAGCTGTGGGTTATATGTGTGGGTGGAGAGGGCAATTGCAACAGTGAGAACATTTTTTTTTACTTGTTACTTCTTGTTACTCTAAACACAACATGCAGTGTTGCATTCTGGTCTATTGAGGCCACTGCCAGTAAATAAATTGGTGTCTGCCTCGTCTAGGGTGGATTTCCCCCTTTATGATATCAAACTCCACTGAAGCTGAAAATATGTGCCTGTCTACAACATGTAATATGGTAGGCGATATTGAGACTGTGCGGGTGCCGCATTGCGTGCCAGAATCTCAAACAGGATAATCCAGTATGAATTATTTCAGCCACACCCATAGATGATAGAGATGAGACACTGCAATGTGGAAGCACCCTAGGCAAATATTGGCAGAAGAATGACGTCACTGAGGAGCTCAGTGACGCGCGGCACCATTCATAGGATGCCACCTTTCCATCAAGGCAGTTTGTCAAAAGTCTGCCTGAGCTAGAACTCCTTAACCTGACGCTGCCAGATGGACGGTTTAGCTCCACATAGTTTCACTAAACCAGTCGATCTGGGAATGCAGTAACCAGACCCGCTGACGGAGGCGGGCACTTTTTCCAAGCTACTTGGCAGGTGATTGGATGACCCATCTGTCTATCACCGCTGGTGGGTGTTAACTTCAACCAATCAGATCGCCGAAGGTGCCTGTGCATGATCTCCGTGGTATTCATTGATTGAGTCCTCACGGACGTAAAGTCACCTTCGAAGCATTCAGTTAGATTATAACAAACTAGTTGTGTGGCTTAGCCTTCCCAAATGTTGAGGGTCGTTTTTTAGAATTTAATACATAGAATTGGGAACGTTACATTCAATTTCATTCAGACTGCCTGTCACTTCCGCGGCGGCAGCCATGTTGACGAGTGAAAAGAACTACAAAGACCATGTACCCACTACTTGCCCAGACGAGCCTGAGCCCGCCTACGGCTGCCGCTGATTCGTCGGGCCGGCATGGTTCAACCAATCATCTTAACTGCCTGTGCATGACAAGATGGATACGTCGAGAGAATCTTTTTTGATCTCGCGAGGTTATCCATCTTGCAAGCAAGGTTAAGAACTCCTGTCAAGGGGCCAAAACTACAGGGGAATGTTGAAGTGCAGCAATTCCTCTATCTAGATGCCGGCTCCTAAATGACTCCAAAGCACCCGACTCCATGCAAGTCAATGGAACCACAGCTCTAGTTCTCATTCAAAATCTGAAGTAAATCTTTTATAAGACGTTATGGTCTCATAGTTAATTTCACTTTCTCTAATGTGTGTCCTTATGGTGATTTTCTAAATATGTCATTAACAGGATATAACTGTAAACTGCGCTAACTGTGAGGGGGAAAAAGACCAATAGCCAAGAGCGAAGGGGCTCTGTAGAAAAACCCCAGCTTCACTCTGGCTTCTCCGACTCAAAAAAAGACCGATACAGTGATCGTAGCCCCAACTTTTGGCTTCAAAACAGCCCTTCAGAAACCTATGGATGACGCCAGACTCACTACGTCCATCTTGTTTTACAGTCTATGACTCCGGTCAACTGTGAGTGTTGTTATTGTGAAGTGGAAAATAAATGTCTAGGAGCAACAGCAGCTCAGGCGCGACGGCAAGTGTTGAAGCGTGTAGCGCACACAGACCTTCTGTACTCGGTCGCAACACTACACAGAGTTCCAAACTGCCTCTACCAGCAACATCAACACAAGAGCTGCTCATCTGGAACTTCACAAAATGGGCTTCCATGGCTGAGCAGCCACGTAGATGCCTGAGATCACCATGCACAATGCCAAGAGTGGTGTAAAGCTCTGCCATTTGACTCTGGAGTAGAAGAAACACCGTATTCTCTGGACGGATGTATCGCACTTCACCCTCTGGCGGTCCAACGGGTGAATCTAGCTTTGATGTCAGGAGAATGCCACCTGCCCATAGGTGAGGAATAAATGGTCAGGGCTATTTTTTCATGCTTCCAGTGAAAGGAAAAACAAGCAATGACACACTAGATGATTGTGTGCTTCCAACTTCGTGGCAACAGTTTGGGCAGGGCCCTTTCCCGTTTCAGCAAGACAATGCTGCCCCCATGCCCAAAGCCAGGTCTATAGAGAAATGGTTTGTGGATATCCGTGTGGAACTGCACTAGCCTGCACACAGCTGTGACCTCATCGTCATCCAACACTTTTGGGATGAATTGGAACGCCTTAATCGCCCGGCATCAGTGCCTGCCTGGCCCATGAGGGGAAATGGTCTGCACACATGACATTTGTATGCCCGTTTTTAGTCTCGTCTGTTTCAGGTTAGTCTTTGTCTCTGTTTTCAGTTTGACAGTTTGATCGTTGTCTTGTTTGGTCAGTATTCACATTGGGCCCAATATCACACCAAGGGTGTAATAGACCCGCCTGGGCACCGTGTGACGTTTTGGCCCACCTAGGCGTAAAAAGTAGCCATGTTTAAGCCTATGAGCTGAGGGCTGAAATTTACATTTTTGCATGTGTAGGAACGGTCACAGTTTTTGCAACAAAACACTGAGGTTATAATGAACTTACCTCATCGCAAATGTGCATTCCAAGAATCACAGACAGAAATCCAGTAGATGGATACCCGCCTCTATTGTCCAGCCAGCTTTCATGAACATATTTAATGAATGCTGGATTGAGAACCATTACCTGTGTAATCAAATCATTAATTAGAACTTTGAACTGATGTTTTTTTAACCATTACTTACTGTAGCCAAAATAAATACACACAATTTTACAGAATGACTTAGTTATGATCGGCTACTGGATGAAGATCACAGCAGGCTACTCACCAAATCCTTGTTAGCTTGTATCCTTTCTTTCACTTTTTGGTAGGTGCTGTTGGAAATACGTGACAATATGAATTAAATTGCAGAAGGAATTGGCATGGGAAAAATGTGTGTGTCAGATGGGTGCTTACACATTGTTTTCTGATCAACTAAGCCAACACACCTGAAATCACGGGTTGATCTGTGTGTGCAGTTTTTTGTAGTTTGATCTAATTGCATAGTGATACTCAACCAGAGGCTCTAGAGCAGTGATGCTCAACTTGCGGCCTGGGGGCCAGATGCAGCACACAATAGGGTGCCAAGTGCTCCCCCCACACACCATTGGGTGTTGTCAACTATCCTGAGTGCACAAAATTGTCAGACTAAACTCCGACTGACAACCCAAATACCTACAATCCGCTACAGAAATAAATATATTATTAATGTTTGTTTATTACCTGGCCCCTGGCCTCCTGTGCTTTTGCAAAAGCAAGGCGGGTATCCCTGCTCTAGAGCCACATCCGGCTCGGAAGGTGCGGCTCTTTTAAGTCCTACTTAAAATAAGTAAATAAATCAAAATCTAATAAAATAATGAGAGGAAAGGGACTTTTTGGGGGATTGTGGCTCTTGCAAAGTTTTTTTTGTTTTTGTCCGTGTGGCTCCTGAGTAGGGCAAGATTGAGTATACCACTGGCCTACATGTATGCATTTGTGGGTGTTCCAAGGCTGTGGCGCAAAAATAAAGGGGGGGATTCATAAATAGGCAGTGGACGCCGACGGGGATGCGTGAACCCTCCGATGTGCAGCATCCGCGTTGTTCACTGCTCCACTAAGTAGGACTCGCCCATTTAGTGCGGTTTCTCCTTATTTTTTCCCCTCCGCCTCTTGTTCTTCCACAAGCAAAAGACCAAGGGCTAACAACGCCAGTGCAATTTGCAACTTTTGATCAGACATATTGTCGATTAGAAACTGTTTAAGTGGTCAGCGACAGTGGTGTGAAAATGGTAGGCAAATGCTGCTTTGTTCCATGTATGTATCCAAACAATGATCTGTATATTCGCAGTCCCAGGTCTCAGGCAGGCGGAGAACGTACGTGCTAGTTGACCATCGGCTTTGCGGTGTGTTCAAGTGCAACTTTTCGGCCCCGGCATAGCAGGCGAAGTGAGGTGACGCAGCATTCGGCCTTCGTTGCCACTAGTTTGTGGTGTTTGGTGTGTCTAGGACAGCCCACGTTCACACCACAAACTAACCATACGCTAAAGCCACGCTGAAGCTGAGCTCACGCTTAAATGGTCGCACAAGAAGCACTCTCTTTTGCTCAGCGCCTCGCTCGGCACGCCTTGACCCCGCCCACAGACCCCCGCTTCCATTGACTTCATGTTCATGCCTCGCAGCTTCACGCTTGGAAAATAGGACTGAATCCTGAACGACCGCTTCAGCGTGGCTTGAGCAAGTGTGTGTGAACGGCCTCGCCTGTTAACAAAGGATGCCGAAATGGAACTTGTGGGTCCAGCGTAGGTTGAGCGTAGGTTGCTTCGGCGTATGGTGTGAACGTGGGCTTAAAACGATAGTGGAGAGGTGTGCCCGCAATTTCTCCAGCTATATGTAACCATATCCTCACCAGGTCTCTGTCCCTCCCAAACTGACATCTGCATCTTGGTCAGGCTTTCCTGCTCCTCCTCCAATGGAATTACAGTATTGGCTTTTGTTTGTGGTAAACATTTTGGTTCTGCTCATTAGTCTCGACCTGGCTTAGATTATGTAGGCTACTGTATGCACTTAATTTAGGAGAGAATACAGATCATACTGCACTCTTTACCTCCGCACTTCATGTCATTCCAGAGTGACTTTTTACCGTGGGTAAAAACATTTCCACTGACATTTGCGCTTCTTTTGCCCATCATCATTACGTTGTCACCAATGGGCTATTGCGTGCACATTGCTTGACCCTTATATTAGCACAATCACGAGTCTAATTAATTATCTGTGCCTCCACTCATTTGCGTGCCCTATTTTAGTAAGTAGGCCTACCTTGCGTACAATTGCTTTTGCGCTGCACCTGGAATTATGACATGGGTCCTAGCTATTTAGGCCCGGAAGGACATAAATAATCTCATACTGCAGACTCACACTTTAACAGATCCTGTGGTGAAGGCACTGACAAGCCACCGCAGATCCAATGTCTTGAATGCAAAGAGCACAAGATGAGTGGTGTTATCCAAATCCTTTGCACTCTCTGGATAAATCACATGATGAGTTGTTCTGGTCCCAACGTCGTCCTCAAAGCCCTTGGTACGAGCACGATTCATTCTAAAAGGTAGAATGGGATATATTACATAGCCTATAGTTAAAGGTATAGATACAGTCGGTCACGTTACTTCTGGTAATGTGTGTGTGTGTGTGTGTGTGTGTGTGTGTGTGTGTGTGTGTGTGTGTGTGTGTGTGTGTGTGTGTGTGTGTGTGTGTGTGTATGTGTAAACAAACTTTTTTTTACACCTGAAAGTCATATTGGATAGACAATGTACTCTCATTGCTTAACTTAAAACACAAGCTTGTTTTGCCCCAATCTTTCCAAACAACACAAATGTAGACAAAACGTTTATGGCTTTCAAGTCAGCTACATCTAAAACTAATTTTGAGCTCTTACAAACTGGCATTCCTTGTATCAAGAGCTCTGTCAGAGCTAAAAGATACTTTAAAATGAAGAAAAAGAAGGTGTGTTTGTGTTTGAAGGGCTCTTAAAAAGTTACACAGTATCTATCTAATAGAGGTGATTCTGTCTGTCTGTCTGTCTGTCTGTCTGTCTGTCTGTCTGTCTGTCTGTCTGTCTGTCTGTCTGTCTGTCTGCCTGCCTGTCTGTCTGTCTGTCTGCCTGTCTGTCTGTCTGTCTGCCCTTCACATATCTCAAGAACTGTTCGTCGGATCAACTTCAAACTCAGGGAGTGCACTTAGGAGGACCTGACACGCATATTCATAGCACCACCTACTGGCAAAACAAAAAGTGGTTTATCTTAAGAATCGTTCATACGATCGACTTCAAACTTGGGGAGTGTGCTGCTGGGAACCCGACAGAGTGCGGTGCCAGATTTACCAGACATGCACATAATCATAGCGCCACCTACTGGCAACACAAAAAGTGGTTTATCTCGAGAAACTCGGCGGGTATGTTGCTGGGGACCTGACAGAGTGCTGTGCCGAATTTCATGCATTTCGGACACATGCATAATCATAGCACCATCTACTGGTAACACACAAAATTGTTTATCTCGAGAAATGTTCTTCCGATCGACTTCAAACTTGTCGAGTGTGCTGCTGACCCAAGAATGTGCAGTGTCAAATGTTGTGCAATTCAACCACTTGGGGAGTGTGCTGCTGGGAACCCAACAGAGCGCACTGCCGAACTTCGTGCAATTCGGACACACGCATGCTAGTCATAGCACCACCTACTGGCAGCACAACAAATTGTTTATCTCGAGAAACGTTCGTCCTATCGACTTCAAACTTGGCGTGTGCACTGCTGGGGACTCGAGAAAGAGCAGTGTCATGCAATTCGACCAATTTTGGGGGAGCAGTGCAAGCAGGGGGAGGATGGGGGGGTGAAGAGAGGGAGGGTTGGGAGAGCATGATGTGTGAATGGGGGAAGGGGAGGGAGGGGAATGGGCGCTGCACTATATAGTCCCACTAATATCATGATTAATTTTTCTACTCCACAGTACGTATTGTCACATTTTTGTATTACGATATAATACGCTATATGTGCCTATAATACATGTACATGAAAGTCCCCACAGTTTTTTCTACAAATGAGAAGCACTGTTGGTAATGAGCCAAAAGCAAAATTACAACAGATTATAATTGGGCTTTTCCTAGTCTATTGTCTGTGACTTTACCTGATGACGACATCGTGAAGGTCAATGAGAGGTCCATATCGGGAGCCCTTCAAATTCCCAGAGTTCCCCACCACAGCACAAGTCCTGCAGCGTCCAGGGTCGGCGTCCATGAAGATCTGACCCTCTGGGTCCGGGATCATGTGGAGCACCTCGTCCACTGCTGCTCTGTAGCCCGACCAGGTCTGGTGCTCAGCCTGCAAATTCTAACACACACATGCACACACACAACGAGAGTGACTTCAGTCCCTGACAACAGCTATTACCACAGGTTTACCCTAAGGGCGTAGTGCTATTTGCCTTTACAAATAAATATGAATTTGTGGGCACAGATAATGTTGTGATGCTTTTATGCATGGTGGGATTATTTATTTTCCTTTTTTTTCATCATGTTTTATTTGATTTTTGGTTATTATTGCAGGGTGTTTTAAGAGAATCCAGATATACAGTATGTTATATAATTTACCTTCCAATAGTTGAAGTCAGCCTCTGAGAGATTGTATTTTCTTGACAAAAAGGGCCGAGGGGATTTCTTGAAACGCTCCAAAAACCAGCCATCACCCTTTGATATACATGTCTTACAGGCACAAGGACTTGGGTCCAAAAGATGTTGAGAATATTCAGAAAAGATCCTTGAAAACTGGGTAGATCCATTCAGTAACACAAAGATGGTAGTAGTACACAGTATTAGAACCAAAACCCTACATTGTATTTTACTGGGTAGCATTGTGAGTACCATGGTGGCTGTGTGAGGCGGCTGAATGGATAGCAGATCCAATCTGTGGATACAATGTGGTGAAATATACAAGTGAGCCAAGATTCACAAAGTGTGTCATAAATATATCATGTTCTAAGATCTTTTTCAATGAACAATAGCCTACTGTAAAACAACAGAGGCAGTAACAATCCAGAACAGTATTACAGTTACAGTGAAGGGCAAATTCACCTAAACTTAGGTTACCGGTATGTATATTTTTATTTGCAGGAATACATTTTAGCATTAAAGATTATCAAAAATTGAAGAAAGGAGCTGTTAGGAATTTAAATGACAAAATTTAATTGGAAGTAATTGTACCTGTGTACTACAAAGAGTTTAACAAAACAGAGTACATCTTCATGAAGGTGATACGGGCAAGATAGACCATTAAAGATTTACATACATCTTTATGTTCACATTGTACATCATATCCAACTGATGTCAGTTATATAGGATAGGATATTTAAAAATTAATTAATTAATTAAATTAATGCACTTTTGTAAATATATAGCCATATTCCCTTTTGCTTTAGATATGTATGCATATATTTACATCGTAGTTTGGGTCATGGTGACCATAAACTGGAGCGCACAGATAACCTATTTTTCCCAGGCTATTTCTCTATTACCTCTATAAGCCTATAGTATATTCACATATTGAATCCAATGGAAAAAACTGCTTACGTATGATATGTAGGCTAAATCATACAATAAAATGCATAAATAGCTAAAATTGCTTTTATGGTTCTCTTACCTGCCCAGAGTCTATAAAGTCACTTAATAGTCCAGTTATTTTCCTATAGATTTGTCCATGACAGCGAACACGAGGATGGTGATGAGCATCGCTAATGGGAACTGATAACAATGAAGAGATGACATGCAGGTTGAGTTAGCAGTTGCTGTAAAGGGGAGTGGTGTGGCAAGCCTATGCAAGACTGCTACATACCTTGTAAACAAATACAGGCTGTAGCGAGAATAGCAGGTTTCATGCCAGTGCAGCCGCCAGACACAATGTCACTGTTCGTTACTTTGTAACAAAGCAGTGTGAGACTTTTTTTGGTCTGAGTAAAATGTTACATGGCCTCTCCTCATTCTAAATATAACTGAATCGCTTTGTTTGACCAAGTAAATCTATTTTTAGCATTTTACAAAACATCTATGGAAAAATGCATGGCTCCCCTGTCACCACTTGCCCACAGCTATCCAATGACACTCAATCATGAGACTTAATCTTCTTGAAAACTATTTTTGTTTTACTCTGATTGCTCTTAGATTTCTGTCATAGTTCTGTGGAGCCTGACCCAAACACTTTTTGTTTTGTTTTGAGGGCCCCTTCATACTCAGGGCCGCTGGGCACCTGCCCAGGTTGCCCATATGGTAGATCCTGCCCTACTGTTGGGTGGCATATTGGCATAATGTAAAGCGCTTTCGATTAAAGTGCTATAAATACAGTCCATTTACCATATTGATTGCACCACGGATAGGTTTAACTGATTGAAGGCATTGAGATAGATTAGAGACTGCCACTGGACTGTCTTCTTCTGTGACTATTAACTTTTCCCTATCAGTCAGTCAGCCAGGTAAAATCAGGTGGAGAGGTTATTTTCAAAGCTGTGGGCAGGGTTTATTTGAAGGTGTGGTCATGATGGAGGTTTTTCTTTTGATTGGGCGGCCCGGCTTCCCAGCTGGGTGGAGTTCTCCGTAGCAGTACAACAGTAGCACTGCAAAAAGCTGAAAGTTGAAAGCTGCAGCTTAAAGATGAAATATTCCATGACTTTAACCACGCAAACCTTAAGTCTGTGCTCCCACAGATGTATCAACATGTTAAGTTTCCAACAAGGGGACAAAACATACTGGACTGTGTTTACACAACTGTGAAAGGAGCATACAAGGCTTCTCCCCTCCCCCCCCCCTTGGCTCCTCTGACCACATCACTATTATGCTAACACCAGCATACAGGCCAAGGATAAAAGCCACCAGGCCAGTCCAGAAGCAGGTAAGGGTGTGGCCAGATGATACCATTGCCTCCTCTGCACTGATTGACTGTTTTGACACCACCGAGTGGGTCGTGTTTAAGCAGGCAGCCACCTATAACCACCAGGTAAATATCCAAGGAGTATACAGACATTGTCACTTCCTACATTAGTAAATGCATCGATGATGTAACTGAGACAAAAACCATCACAGTACGGGTGAATCAGAAGCCTTGGCTGACAGGAGAAGTCCATAGGCTACTGAAAGCCCAGAATGCTGCTTTTAGAGCTGGAGACGAGGCTGGCCTGAGAACAGCGAGGGCCTACTTGTCCCGTGGCATCAAAGAGGCTAAAAGACAGTACAGTACACAAGAAGGATAGCCCATCGTTTCAGTGACAGCGGGGACACAAAGAGCCTGTGGCAAGGGATCCAGTCCATCACTGGCTACAAACCCCAATCACAGACCTGTGACAGTGACATCACCCTGCTAAACGATCTGAACAACTTCTTTGCACGTTTTGAGGCTCTCAACAACACCCCCGCACAGAGAACACCCCCCCCTCACCAGACGTCAGAGTGCTGTCCCTGTCTCCAGCCAGCGTGAGGAGAACCCTTTCCAGGATTAACCCACGCAAAGCGGGGGGCCCGGACAACACACCAGGCCGTGTGCTGAAGGACTGTGTGGAGGAGCTCACGGATGTCCTCAGACATTTTTAACATCTCCCTGAGCCAAGCTGTTGTTCCTACATGCTTCAAACGTACCACCATCATCCCAGTTCCAAAAAAGGCTTCTCCATCCGGTTTCAATGACTATCGTCCCGTGGCACTGACTCCCATCATCATGAAGTGCTTTGAACGTTTAGTCATGCGGCACATCAAATCCATCCTCCCCCCTTCTCTGGACCCTTTTCAGTTCGCATACCGGGCCAACAGGTCCACTGACGACGCCATCTCCACCGCCCTCCACTCAGCTCTCACCCATCTGGATTCCAAGGACTCATATGTGAGGATGCTGTTCATTGACTTTAGTTCAGCATTCAACACAATCATCCCCCAACAGCTGATACAGAAACTAGACCGGCTGGAGCTGCACCTCCCTGTGCAACTGGGTGTTGGACTTCCTGACGGGGAGACCGCAGACTGTCCAGGTTGGTGGAAATACATCAAGCCCCATCATCCTTAACACAGGGGCCCCCCAAGGAGCAGTGTTCAGCCCTCTGTTTTTCACACTGCTGACTCACGACTGTAAACCAAAACATGAATCCCACCTCTTCGTCAAGTTTGCGGACGACATAACAGTGGTGGGGCTCATCAAAAATAACAATGAGCTGCACTACCGAGACGAGGTGAGCCAACTGATCAGCTGGTGCAGCGACAACAGTCTCATTCTCAACACGGAGAAGACAAAAGAGATTGTTGTCGACTTCAGGAAGTCACGCACCCTCCACCCTCCACTGTCAATAAACAACGTCGCTGTGGAGAGAGTGAGCAGCACCAAGTTCATGGGTGTTCATGTCACACTTGAAACAATCTCTAGGGCAATCTGGCCCACTTCAATTGACACCGGTTCTCACAATCCCCAAGACACACATACACAGAGACGAGTAAGATTTATACAATGATTCCTTTTATTTAACACTAATTCAGAGGCAAAATCAAGACACACAATATGGTTTTCTGGACTAGAGTTTAGTTCCCCTTCCCCCCAGTGGCGTGTCCCTCCAACTCCAACTTGGCCACAGTGAACACAGGCTCCTTATTCAGCCAGTTTGCACCACGCTCTTTTCCCAAAAGGACACTGCAAAACAGCCACCGTTAGGGCACACTACATGCAAGAACAAGTTCAGCAATCAAATAAAATCCAGCCACATAAGTTAAGACCATAGAAAGGTTTAAAGCACAGCACACGAATGTAACACCATACTAAAGGTTCAAATCACAGCACCCGAGTTTAAGACCACCTAAAGGTTTAGAGCACAGCACACAGTTAAAGCCAGCTAAACAATTTCACACCATTGGTTCAAGGGTAAAACGCAGCACACTTAATTGGCCAGAGATCGCTCATCGGGCAAGTTGGAATTTGGGGAACCCACGGGCATCTGGGTTACCAAACTTCCAATGGCCAGAAAACAGGAGACAGGACAAAACATGAATCGAATGAAAAATAAAAAATTCCAATTTGGCCGGCGCTATACTGGGCCAAATTGGAATAACGGCTCTAATTTGCGCTTGCGACACGTTTCGTGAACCTTTCCGCATCCCGGCCGAGAATTGCATCCCCAACATATTTCGGGGCTGTTTTAACTTAGAAATCATGGAGGTCACGTCTACCAGACAATTATATCACTTTTAAACAGTTAAATTTCTGTATAAATCATTACAAGTATGTTCCCGTGAGGTGGGGAAGCTTTTTTCTATGCTGGGCGGGGGAGCAAAACACGGCAGAACACCTGGCGGACGGCGCAAGGAGGAGTGCTATCTTCTGTGCCTTAAGGCACACGCAAACAGGTGCGCAAGCGCTATTAGGGGATAGCGCCTGTCGGAAGATAGAGCCCTCAGTCTCAAGAGTCTCCATATCATAGTTTCAGTTGGCTACGTCTCTCCCTGGAACACAACCAGGCAGTAAGACAAATCAACCAAGAAACTGTGTCTGACTGTGATTGGTCACCTTGTATACAGTAGTGACAAGGCATTACACAGGAAGTCGAATGGTTAAATAAGATTGCTTTATAGGGAGAGCAGGGCATGTGGTCACACTTTTCACTCATTGGTGTATTTCTCACTAGTGCCTTACTACTGAGAAACAATATTTTTCTGGAACACTTTATAATAACTGTACGCTACAAAACACTAAATAGGCTGCTTAGTTATTCAGTGACTGATGCGGAGATTCCTTTTTTACTTTGAGTCTCTTTTAGTCCAGCACCAGTTTTTTCAACTGGTGGGGGGATGTGTGGGGATGTTACAGTATTTAGGGCCCCAACCCTATATTTTTGACAAAATGTTCCATAAGTTTAAGGACAATTAGAGGGTTATTGTGCTTTTGAATTAAGTGTAACTGCACTGTAAACCCTGTGTTAGATACAGGTGAGTTTATTTCTTGTTAACTCATTGACTGCCAATGACGTCGATCGGCGTCAAATCAAATAGTAACGTAGAGTGCCAATGACGTTGAACGACGTCAAATGCGTTTTTTGACGGTGGGACGTGGATCAAAGCCTCATGCATCTCCTGTAAAAATATTGGAGCTATTGAAGGTGTATAACCTATTTTACGGACCCATTAGGTGGCGACAGTGCTCTCCAGATTAGAGAAAGTTGAGGAAAAACAGCAGAAAAAGCCGTGATGAAAGAGAAACCGATGCATGAGCCAGAGCGGCACAGATTGCTCTGGCTGGAGCTAACGTTAGCTGCGAACAGCAGCCAATCCGCTCCCACAACTGAGCCCCTCTGTCTCTGCTGCGATAGTTTCTCCACACGATTAGCCGCCAGAAAAGAAAACCAAAGCCAAACCATTCTCATGAGAATGGTTTGGCTTTTCGGTGTCACGCTGGGAGCCGGCGCACAAGGCGGAGCGCTCCGAAAATAGACTCTGGGTGCAGCGCACTTTGAAACGCGCAGCAGAAAGCCTAGAATCGGACGCAGCTTCATCCCAGCTCACAACCGAAACCCCAGAAACGCAGACGAACTCAGCGAGCCCGATCCAGACTCCCCCGACGAGCGGCCGCCATCCAAACATGGATCCGCAGGCAGCAGAGCCTGCCATAGCAGGCAGCAGAGACTCGCCTGACACACGCAGCAGAGCGAGCAGAGCCACCAGAGACACTCCCACGGAGGAGGAGTTTGGAGTTGAGGGGGGTGGGGGTGCTGTTTTATTGAAGGAAATTACTGTTCAGATGTTTCAGGTCAGAAAATATTAGCTTCAGAGTCAGTGATTTGCTTGAAATGCTTCATTTCACAAAAGGCTCATTATCTCAGCTTCTAGATGGAAAAGTCTGTTTTTGGTGAAATCAACCTATCTTCTCCGGCTGATAACTAAAGAACGGAAAATGATATCAATAAACTTTTTTTTACTGATGATAGAAGAGAGTCTCATCGTTCTTTGGGCGTGTTCGGTGTTTACATAGTAATATCACACAATATTCTGTGGGCCTCGAGAAATCACTGAAAACGCTCTGAAACTCTGGCACTGGGAGCATCCGTTTTCCAAAAGTGGCTGGCACTCAATGAGTTAATGTGCTGTTGGCTTTGAGTTTTCAGGTGGCTGTGGAGTAAATCCTATTGAGGTGCCGGTGGGTGTATGTCTTAGTAGAGAGAATGAAAGAATGTATGTGACAGCTCAAACAATGGAAAGCCACGCCCCTTTTCTACCGGAAGTCCGGCCCATTTGGTCCCAATTTGCAACAAACATCACAAAATAAAGCACCAAAGGTCCAGTACCGACTTTCTGAAAGGTGGAGAGCTGAAGAGCTGGCGAGACTCAAACTGAACCAAACTGGTTTCAGGGAGGACGCTTTTGGATTGTGGCTCTTGCAAAAGTATTTTTTGTCAACGTGGCTCCTGAGTAGGGCAAGGTTGATTACCACTGCCACAGTGATGATTGATATGCATTTTTCTTTTCTTTCTTCCTTTTTTTTTTTTCATGACATCACCACAAGTATGCACAATAGCCTGTGACAGGTTGTGTGACAGGTTTCACCTGTCACACAATGGCACCCATGTTGTGTTTTGTCTCATAGTTCCTTCAGTGTTCCGCTCATCTGGGGCACATCACTCGATACCAGTATCAGGTTCCATGGACCCTGGCTCTGCAGGTACCCTAAGGCACACCTGATTACCTGATACATTACCAAAATGTAATCAGTTCATCCTTGAGTCCAAGTGGACGCTTGAGGCAAATTCAAAGAAATTCATCAAGACATTCCTGAGATATCGCGTTAACAAGCTTGAAAATGGCATTTGAGAGGTCAGTGACCTCTTGACATGGCAACCGCACGCACCCCTGGGGCACATCACTCGATACCAGTATCAGGTTCCATGGACCCTGGCTCTGCAGGTACCCTAAGGCAGTGGTTCCCAACCTTTTTTGTCTTATGTACCCCTTGAGCTGTTTTTCCATGACAATAGTACCCCTCACTCATGCGTGTTGATGATTACATACAAGTAACTCTATACAAAATATATGTTTCACTCAACTGCCGGTGTTTGGGCTTTTTAGTTGTTGTTGTTTTGCCATTATCAGTAGTTGACACTTGCCAGCATAACTAGTTGTGGCACACACATCACATTTTAACAATGGGCGAATATTGTTGTATAAATATGGGATTTATTCTAGTACTCTTTCTACTTTATTCTATTGTTAGTTGTTGATGCCTTTATGTATTTGAATTGCTACAGTACTTTACTGACAGTCTTAAAAGACCCATATAGACCTCTAATTGAGGTCTTGCAATTGAAGGAGGAGCTGGCTGTGAGCCACAAGGTGAAGGCTTTTGCCACTGATATGATGTCTGTAATGATTGGTCACTGTGAAGCCAGACTCCTGTATATAATGTTTTCCAGTTCCTCCTGTTTAGCATATACTTGAAAAAGGTCTTGTACCGAAACGTTGTGTATTAAATTTTCCAATTTTGAGCAAGTGAAGACAGTGTGCGGGTGTCCATTATTTTTCTAAACAATGGGCTTATGAAATGACTTGGAATATATATATATTTATTTATCATTTTGGAGGTCAATTGTATTCCCCAATCATTCCAAGTACCCCCTGCAAGCTGCTCAAGTACCCCTAGGGGTACACGTACCCCTGGTTGGGAATCACTGCCCTAAGGCACACCTGTGCAATAATCATACCGTTAATCAGCATCTTGATACCCACACTGTCAAGTGGATGGATTATTGGCAAAGGAGAAGTGCTCACTAAAATAAGCCCTTTGGGGTTATGGTTAAGTCTTATTTCAACTCATGAAAAATGGGAGCAAAAAGAAAAGTGGTGTCTTGGCGACAGAACCATAATGAGACCACAGTGGTTCCTGCAACATGTTGGGCGCTTTCATGTTAGCACTTTCCAAGCTTTTGTCATTACTGTTTCCCATTATGAAGAATGTGTGTTTGTTTGTTTGTTTGTTTGTTTGTTTGTTTGTTTGTTTGTTTGTTTTTTATTAAAGGTGCGATTTTGTTCAGAACCACTTAGACCATACATTTTATACAGTCTATATATGTCTATTACCTCAAAATGTGTACATTCATGGTGTGTGACACTCTGTACAGAGGGAACTCTTTCATGGAATAAAATCCTCCTATATTCATTTTAAACGAGCAACTCATTTATTGATGAATCAACAAAGCATTTTAGTCATTTTTCCATTACAGTGTGACATCAACCACCTCCAGCTCAACATCAGGAAGACCAAGGAGATGGTGGTGGACTACTGGTGGAGTAAAGGGAGGTCCCCTACTCCCATCACCATCCGCGGGGGAAGAGGTGGAGATGGTAGACTCCTACAAGTACCTGGGAGTACACATAAACAATAAACTGGACTGGTCTACTAACACCGAGGCCCTCTACTACAGCAAGGGGCAGAGGCTGTTCTTCCTGAGGAGGCTGAGGTCTTTTATGTCTGTAGCAATCTGCTACAGTTGTTTTACCAGTCTGTTGTTTCCAGTGTCCTCTTCTTTGCCATGGCGTGTTGGGGGGGTAACACCAGCATGAGGGACACTGGCAAACTGAACAAGCTGGTGAAGAAAGCCAGCTCTGTAGTTGGAGCCGAACTGAGCAGTCTGGAGGCGGTCGCAGAGGCGAGGACGAGGAGGAAACTGCTCACCATGCTGGACAACTTCTCCATCCCCTCCATGATATTCTAATAGGGATAGAGTATGAGGAGCACTTTCATCTCCAGACTCATTCCCCCCCGATACTCCACTAAGCGCTTTGGCCTGCAGTCCTTTGTGCCAGTGGCCATAAGGTTCCACAATAAGAACTGACGACCTGTAGTCACTTTATGCATTTTCGCATCTGCTTTTTGCACATGCATTCTTGCACATGGCCCTACACTTTACAAATCATGGACGTTGACTCATTTATTTTAAATTTGTATTGCTTTTATCTCTTTTATTATCTTTTACTGTCTTGTCTCTTCTGTACTTTTAATCACGGACTTTGCACCTGGACTAATTTATTTTAAATTTTTTATTGCTTTTATCTTCTATTATCTTTTACTGTCTTGTCTCTTCTGTACTTTTAACCTCTGCTGCTGTTGCTGTTTTTTAGACACCTGAATCCCCCCACGGGGGTAAATAAAGGTTTCAATCGATCACTTCCTGCAGTCAGCATGCCAATGCCAACTGCACGCTCCCTCAAAACCCGTGACATCTGTGGCTTTGTGTTGTGTGATAAAACTGTAGACTTTAGAGCGGCCTTTTATAATCATGCTGTTTAATCAGCATCTTTTGATCTGCCACAGCCACACCTGTCAGATGGATGGATTATCGTGGCAAAGGAGAAATGCTCACTAACATGGAATTTGTGAACATAATTTGAGAGACTATAGTCTTTTCTGTGCATAGAAAAGGTGTTGGATGTTTCACTTCAAATCATGATCTTTGATAAAAATTTGAAGATAAAAATTTGAAGGTATTTTCTATACCTGTGATATTTTTTGGGGCACTTTACTGTAATATGCTTTGTGATTGTTTTGCTGTTTTTCTGTATTCCCTGTCACACTTCTTTTTCAGCTAGTTCGGTAGGTCCCTTCAGTAGGACTCACAGCCTACACCTGGAAAACTACAATGCCCAGAAGGTGTTGCTTCTAGCTGAGTGTGCACAGGTGTTCTGCATACTGCTGATGATTAGAGCAGGAGTGACATGTTCTTAGCCTGCCTGTCATTGTTTGTTCTGTATGCTCTGATGAAGGTCTTGCTGACCGAAAGCTCACAATAAATGTGAATTTGAGTGCAAATTTAAGTGTGCGGAAAGCCCTTCTTTCATTGTGGATTCTGCAGTTGTTTTTTCCAGCACCTTAACCAAGACGTGGCCGGGTTGAGCGGTGGTCCTCCCTCAGTCACTTCAAATCATGAAAACGTTCGAGAGCCAAAAAAAGTTTTGCATTTCTATTTTTGTTCTATATGAAAAAGTAGATCACTGTATTTAAGTCTACAGAAAACTTCAAACATGGCATCTTGACAGCTTAAAGGTATTTTCAGTCCAAGAGCGAAAATACCTTTAAAACGAGTGTGAGCACTTGTGAGTCGTGACCTCACCTTCCATGTGGTGAAGAAGAAGAATGCTGCCAAGCAGGGAATTCAACCACATACCATGCGGGCTGAGAGCCTCGGCTTTTCATTCCAACAAAACCCTACAGCAGCTCATTTACCTGAGTTGGTTGAACGGGTGCTAATCAATTAAATCACCTGCGGTAGTGATTGGTTGGAAAGACATATTCTGCATAGCAACAACTAATTTGCTGTTTTTCACACACTAATGACAACATTCATTAAGTCACTGAGTTAGTCAGATGATGGATGATGGCAGACATGCTTCACTCAGTCATACTATTTGAATCACACTCCCATTGACACTTTTAAGCCATTATCCCTTTAGACCAATCACAAAGGAAGAGCTGTGGAGAGAAGGTGAAGCAGGTGAATTCATTTTCAAGCTTTGAGACAACCCGCCATGTGGATTGCCCAAGAGGAAGTGCAATTAAAACATCACGGCCGGATGTCCCAAATATTTGATACATCCAGTGTGTATTTAAGCTGTGAGCCAAGGAATGTGTTGATGCTGAAGAAGTTGTGACATGAGATGATCGATAGCCTTTTGACATAGAACCTGCAAGTGGAATATAACCGGTTGCTTTGTAATGCTTCAGCTATCCTTGTCCTTGTCCCTTTCGCACAGGAATGCCTTTGTACGCAATCAACATTAGGCCATCTAGACATCCCTATGTGGACCCCATTGTGTATGAGAGTGTCGGCCAGTATACCGTCAATCTTTTCCTGCTGTGTATTCAAATGTCAGGTCTATTTCTGGTGGCACACCTGCAAATGACCGCAGAGATAGGGCCTTTCTCTCTGTGTGGAGTTTGCATGTTCTCCCCGTCCCCCCCCCAGGGGGTTCCTCCGTATATGACCCCCCCCCCACTAAAAACATGCAGAAGATCAGATCGTCATCGTCATCCGACCAGTGACGACAACATCCGAAGTTGGTCCCCGGGCGCTGTACGAGAAAGCGACCACTGCTCCTGGCCTGCCCCTCGGAGGAAAGGACATGCCTGGATGGGTTAAATGCAGAGGACACTTTTCACCGGCCACCGTCAGCATGAGTGTGTTGTGGCCGCATGCATGTGTTGTGGTGTTCGTGTGACAATAAAAGACAGGCTTGTCCGTTACGAGAGAGATCTATCAGTGGTTTGTGATCAGTCTCTATCAGAGTCTACCATCTTTTTTGGGATCATTTTTGTTTTATTATCATTTTTTAAAGAGCTTTAGAACACATAATTTTAGAGTCAGTGATACATACATTCACAGTGTGTACACTAAACCCAGTCCCAACTCCACCAACCCTCCCTCACCTCCCCCACATATGGTGACCGATCCCCCCCCACCCACATACAGTAGGCTACCCATCACGATCTCTAGAACAGTACACAAAATGATATTATTTGTGGTATAAATCCATATCCATACAAAATAAAGTAAATCCACACCAGGAAAACAACAAAATAGATCAATAAAACTAGAACGACCGCAACGCGGACTTATGCCTCCGCCATTAGTTCATTCTTGAGTCCAAATCGCCATTTGAGGCAAATTGGAAGAAATTCTGTCAAGGCGCTCCTGTGATGTTGCGTTACAGAGCTTGGAAATTGGGTGTGTGAGGTCACAGTGACCAACTTAGACCAACTTTGACCACCAAAATGTAAGTGGACGCTTGAGGCAAATTCAAAGAAATTCCATCAAGACATTCCTGAGATATCGCGACATGGCAACCGCACGCACCCCCCCCCCCCCCCCCCCCCCCCCAAAAAAAAAGAAGAAGAAGAGAGAGGCAAAGGCAGAGAGAAAGGGTTGGGAACCGCTGGCAATATGTATCCATAAATTCATAAATACAGTATAGACAATATACATACAGTACAGATCTTCACATCATCACAATATGATTCCACTGAAAGACAGAAACCGATCAAACTGGATTACCGCCCAGTCCTATTTTAAAGGGTGTTTGTACACTGTTTCATTTGAAGCTTGAAGATTTTTGTCCAAGCCAAGTTTTTTTTCCATTTGCACCATGTATTTTGGCAACAGTGTTCCATATTGAACACATCAAGGTACAGTAAGTATTAATTAATTATGTATGTGAGTGTATGAGGAGGCTGCCAATGAAGAGTCTACACAGTTTTTGTTCCATTTCAACAGTTTCTTAGTTGACATTCAACAATTCAACTGTTTCACTTTTGTCTGTATGTTTAACATATTATCGATATAGTATGACAATTCATGAACATACTGTACCTACATATTCTCAGAGTAATTTAGTAGCGCCAGGTGGTGAGAATCAGGTGCGTGGGACGGGGGCCAAATATAATCTGTTAAAAATCTACAGATCAACATCTACACACAAATGCAAAACAGTTGAAATGTTGTGAATACTCTGTAGACTCCCTGTGGGCGGACTATCCAAATATACCCCAGGCGGTAGTCGTAAACACATGTATGTTGGTGGTGAGGGTAAAACGATTTGCTTTGTTGTTGAGAGCAGAAGAGAAGTTTCAAGCTTGGTTGAACTTATATGCAGTTGGGTTTTCCCATTGAATTGAAGTGGTGTGGAAGGGAACCGTTGTACATTGGGTGGAGCCAAATTATGTCACCCAGTGTTATTTGTTTAATGTCATCTGTCAGTCAGAGGAACGGTTGTGTTTACAATTCAATATCAAATACCATTTCAATCCAGTGTTTCCTGAAAGTCTGATTTGAGAGACAGGAGGTACGCTCCTTTATGCCAGTCAGTCAGTAAGAAAAAAAAAAAAGACACTTGTCGTAGATGACCAGTGCTATCTGGAGAACTGGGGGAGCGCACCTATATGAGGAACAACCCCTCCATTTTACTATTGTAAAAACAAGCCCTTGGAGAAAAAGTGTTGGAGCTCCTCTACTCTGCGCTCCCACAGCACTACACCCCTGTAGATGACAGTATGAAATATGAATAACAGGGTTAACAGCGGGGTTTCTTACACGTTAAATTACCTGAAGACTTTTACCCAAGACGCAGAATATCAATTTCCATTACTCGTTCCTCCTGCATTCACCCCCCACCAATAAAGCACAATTCTGTCCAAATCAATTGCAATTATTGTATCACTGAAGACTATAAAGCCTTCCATAGTGAGCAGGCCACAGTAGACATAACACAAGGCACAAGAATATCCTTGTATATTCACTGGGGGTTTGGAGATGCTAGTTTTCTATTCTGGTCTCTACCAGTCTCTGTTCCACTTTGGGAGGGGAACTAGAAAATTGTATAGACACATCATCAATTTGCCAAATTCTGCTCTCTAATTGGTCTTCTTTAGGAGTAGATTGTGGGCAATTTTCACCACAGTGACCACTCCCAACCCCTACCTGTTCCTTTCCTCTGCATTTATACTACATACATACACACTGTATATGGACGTCAAACAATGCATACTCAAGCTAACTATGTATGTTGTTGTTGGAGAGCAGATGCCAATAGATGGGCTGGAGTTTGCACTGGCTTGGCCACTCTACCAAAAGTATGTATCCCAGGTATGTTTAGCATTTGAAAGAACAACAGAACGGTTAGTTTCCATTTTGTTAGAGATCTTTTATTTCGAATGCAAACTTCCTAGTCGAAATGTACACAAACGTCACCGTCCTTAGGTGAGGCATGGTGGCATAGCCTTGGTGACAAGTACAGCACACGCTCACGTTTTGTGATAATCTCTCAATCCCTGAGAGTAGGAGACCACTTAGAGTTGGTGGGGATTACCACCATATAGGTATAGGCATATACATTATACATATGGTACATATAATATTATATTATTACATATGCATTATAGGCATAGGCTACAGTTGTAGAACGGTCTCTCCAGGCCAGTAACCAACCTGTTCAATACTGTGGACAAGCATGTGTCCTGGTGGCTCACCTGGTAGCACGTGTACCACGGAGGTTCGAATCCGACCTGAGGTCCTTTGCCGCATGTCATCCCCTCTCTCTCTTCACCTTTCCTGTCCACTGTCCTATCTAAATAAAGGCAAAAAACAATGCCCCAAAACAATAATCTAAAAACAATATAATATTATATATATATACATACGCATGCACACACACACACACACACACACACACACACACACACACACACACACACACACACACACACACACACTGTGGACAAACAAACAAATCAGCTGCAAATCTTTCAGTGCAAGGATGGGATAATATCATTGCGTCAGGTGATTCTTTGCTGGTAAACATTATACATCACCACAGTCATTATGAACAGTCTTTTTTATGTCTTAGATTGAAGTATCACTTGTGCCTTATGGACAGCTAATTTAAGATAGTCCCTTCTTTGCAACTTTCTGTCGCTGGCTGCTTAGCAACATGCACACACTTGCTGCTCATAGCAGCTGTCCAGCTGGTGAAGAGTCAGTGCCGTATGGAGAGGATAAGGCTGTTCTGCTTGCATTTGAACCTCATGGCTGAGCAGTGTTTTTGAAAACAGTGCTTTCTTCAGACTTAATTGCTTGTTTGGTCATTTCGAAGACAACCTTGTTTTTAAGACACCCATTTATTGAAGCTATTGATTTTATGCCAGGTAAACTTAACTGTAGCAAATCCTTCTTGTGCGCTCGTGTCCAGTTATACTAAAACACCCCTCCCCCCAATCACAATTGAAGATTGTCCCGAGCCATGGTACAGAATAATCCATAATAACAAAAAAACAGCCCTTGGTTTGCAAAAACCTCAAGGTAAATTTATTTGGTATTTGAGTGCTGAAAACAACCATCACACAAGATAATAGAGAATACAGATGGATCAACAAGAAGCATTCGGGGCTATTTTAGCACTAAATGCACACATAAGACTGCAGCTATAGGGTTGGGGGGGAGGTAATGCATTACAAACAAATACATGGTGTAATGAGATTACTTTTGCCTGTAATGGAATACATTTTTCTTTTAGCCTTTTAATAAGTAATATCTATTGAAATATTTGCTTTGTCTTATCTGCCTTCAAGTCATGTTGGAGATATTGGAATAGAGTGCACGTGAACAAGCCAATAAAGTCATAAATATGAGTACGGTATATTGGACTATATGACTTTGTCTTTGTCTTTATTTAAGATCCCCATTAGCTACAGCAGAGCTGCAGCTATTCTTCCTGGGGTCAAACAACTTGCATAGTTTCAAGGCATCAAACAATTTGCATAGTTTCAATCACATACAAAATTTACATTCTGTGTAAAAAATACATTCTGTACAAACGGTACAGTTTTGGATATTACATACATACATACTGTACCTTTCAAGGTATTGCATACATCAGAAATACTTACATATCATTACAGATGTGTAATATACATAAACTACATCACATATTATGTGTATATACCATTACCATATCTTATATATATAATTATACATATAACTATTACCATCACCATATATATTATATATTATCACAGTAGTAAGTGCTGTTTTACCAATAATTTTAAATGTTTTTTGCTTTTCTTTTGTGTAATATATGTGGGAAGGGTGTTCCATTCCTGCATACCTCTAAACATGACAGTTCTTTTCATCGCATTTGTTCTAACTAATGACTTGGAACGTCAGAATTAAATTTTGGGTCTGCCACTATTAGACACTTCTGCTGTGTGTGCTTACTGTATGTCCACAATATTTATTGCCCCAATGAATGCAAGTATAAACCTAGCATAATCGTTTTAGGGTGTAACGCAAAAAGTAATGTAACCAGTAGTGTAAGGAATTGCTTTACTCTGAGTAATAAGTAAAAACCATATCCTTCTTTGCTTTCTTTGCATCTCTTCCATTATTCATGAACTCATGAACTGGGGTATAGGACTAACATGGTATAGGACGCAGAGGGGGGACACACCCTTAGCTGTGAGGTGACAGCGCTACCACTGCACCACCGTGCCACCGTACTCTCAACAAACGGCAACCAGATGGTGGTGGTGGTGCAGATGATGGACAAGGAGGTTGAATGTGAGATTTCTGTAGGGACAAACAAGGTGAAAGGATCCTCACTGCCAATAATTCCTGACCATGACAGAAATTATGAGCTTCCCTTCACCTTTGTCAGACAGCAGTTCCCAATCAGATCGGCTTTCCTAGTTACCATCAACAAAGGTCAAAGGGCAAGAGAATGACCGAGTTGGCATCTACCTATACAGTTACCTCAGCCAGTGTTTGCTCATGGCCAGCTCTACACAGCCTTCTCCAGGGGAAAGCAAACCAGCAGCATGAAAGTACTTATTGAAGGTGATGAGGAGGGAATAACAGACAGCATCGTCTATAAGGAGCTGCTGTAATCCTGTACTCATACAAACATTTCCATAACTGTGCCCATATGGCGCATCATCTCCAGTCTCACCCATAGAAATCGAGTGTGTGCAAGATTTATAGTATTATGTATTTGCAAATAAATGTAAAAAAACAAAAAAAAAACATGATGTCATTTTCAAACAATCATTCATAGGATTACCTCATCGGTCGGTCCTGGGGCACTAAACCAACACATCATTACCATCCATTTGAAATTAAATTGAAGTGTATATTTGTTTTTATTTTGTTTACTGTATGTGTTGTCTGTTCATTGACACTAGGCAACAGGTGGCCCATTTTACAATTATGGTGTGACCACATTCTTAGGGTTCATCATTGTCAAACATAATTATATGTGTGTTTAAAGTTTGTCAAACATAATTATGTGTGTTTAAAGTTCACCTCTAAAGACTGTGCAAACTGGTCTGGCCGCGTATTTATAATACCAGACCAGCCGGTCCCACAGAGTCCTTAGTCCTGTGTCCTAGTCCTGTGCTTTAAAGGAGATATTCTCAATTAGCCTGGGTAAACCCAGCCCCCACGTGACCTGCTCTCAGACCTGCTCACTAGTCACTACGTGACTTGTGACTAGTGAGCAGGGTCTGTCTGAGAGCAGGTCACTGGGGGCTGGGTTTACCCAGGCTAATTCTCGATGCTTTCTCTTACTTTCAGATTGCTTTGCCATATTTACGGTATGAATACTGTAGGCTACATAATAGGAAAAATCTTTAAAAAAATGTGTGTGTGTGTGGGGGGGGGGGGGGGGCAACCCTTCTGTTGTGTTCGGTCATACCCCCTTCCCATACTGTTTTCGGTCAAAATTGGCCGGTGTGTTCTGCACAGTGATATCTCTGGAACCCCTTATCCAATTTTGATGGTTGACATCTCATTTGAACAGTCAAAGCAAGTAGAATCAAGGGGTGGCAGACAGACTGACAACAGGGGTGAATTTCATGTTATAATTTTGCAGTAAGTTCAAACATAGTGTTTACTGTACATTTTTGTATATTCTAAAAATGCTTGCCATGTAGGCTGTGTTTACTGGAGATGCTTTAGTTAGTGTTGTAGTAGCTGAGATTCTTCCCGTTCCAATGATGTATGGGATGTATTGATTTGATACAGGCAAGCCAGTCTTTCATTGTGTACTTTCAACTACAGTATATGGTCCGGACCCACCGGTGGGCCCATCAAATTCAGCATTCACTGCATTCACTGTGATGAATATAAAACAAGACACTGATACTGTTTTCAGAACCTCTCTGGCAGAAAGTCGCCTCATCAGTCGCCTACTCATTGTGTCAATGAGTCAAATGAGAGCAAGGCACAAATATATATGCATGAGACAGAAAGGGAGGGGCATTTAGCGCCAGAAAATGAGAGGTTTTACTTTCTCGAGGCGGAAAGAGCTTGCACCTGTGAGAAGTTGATACATTGTATCATGATACAGCACGAGAAAGTGAGAGGTCCCCGCCGTGTGTGTGTGTGTGTGTGTGTGTGTGTGTGTGTGTGTGTGTGTGTTAGAGTGTGTGTGTGTGTGTGTGTGTGTGTGTGTGTGTGTGTGTGTGTGTGTGTGTGTGTGTGTGTGTGTGTGTGTGTGTGTGTGTGAGAGAGTGTGTGAGAGTGTGTCTGTGTGTGTGTGTGTGTGTGTGTGTGTGTGTGTGTGTGTGTGTGTGTGTGTGTGTGTGTGTGTGTGTGTGTGTGTGTGTGTGTGTGTGTGTGTGTGTGTGTGGAGATGTTTTCCATCTGCAGGATGAACATAATATACTCATACCCATTAATTTCCTATGGCGGTCAATTCTGACCGAAAGCATCATAGGTCATGTTAGTTAAGTGTAACTTAACCCCATGGCACACCAATTAATTATTCTCCAACAAATGCGGACAAACACAGATGTTTGTTTGGTGTGTCAGTCTGTCCTTGTTTGGAATTGTTTGGAGATGTTTGGTCAGATTTGACATGTTCAATCCTTGTTTGTCCATGTTTAGCCATTGCACACCTATAGATACACAATCAATGTCTCGTCATAGACGCTGGGGTAGCTGGCTGGGGGCATGGTCAGGGTGGGGTAAATCCTCCCATTCTCCCCATTCTAGCCCAGCTCAGGCAGACAGGATCAGTGATTCAACCACCGCAGTGAACGCACATCTGAACAGACATCTGTGTACCTGCTCTAGAATCCCCAATCCTGTAGTGTAGAGCCGCAGCACCGTCCTTTGGTGAGTCAGCCCATTGAGATATGTGGGTGGTTTTACAACTGGCAACATGAATGTTGGCAGTTGTTGGAGAATGTTGGCAGTTGGAGAATGATTGATTCGTTGTGCCTTGGACTTAACTGCCGCTGTGACTGACACCATCAATAGGAAAGATGCTGAAGTTGTTGTTCACTTGGTTTCATCCTTCAACAGGAAGCAAATGCTATGCAGGCAGGTGTTGTGGTCTGGGTGTCGCCACCATTATAGAAGCACAATAGAGAGGGACAGCTTGTGTGACAGGTTTCACAAGTTATATAACATTCTGCTGGATTCTTCTTTCCCCCTCCCTGTCACCGTGTCTTGTCTCACAGTTCCCAGTGCCCCCTTCACCTGGGGCACATCACTCTAATTGACCACACAAATCCATTTTTTACACAAAATCTCTTTGAAGGGCATCTTAAGTTCAGATGCTTTTCGGAAACACCTCACAAACTGAAGAGGCGGATACTACGATCGTCTTAGCCTTAAGATGCTCTTGGGAAACAAGGCCCAGGTTCCGTGGACCCTGGCTCTGCAACCAGGAGGTGTTTTGCACATAAATAACTTCATAGTGTAATGTTGGTTGATCTGTGATTACATTGTAGTATTGTTGATTGTTTGCATTATTGCAAATCTGGGGGCCCTGATGGAAAATGCTCCATCACCGTAGTTTTGTTTGTTTTGTCAGCATTTTTGCATGTCGAGCACCATTTGAGGTAACCTGACGCTGCCAGATGGACGGTTTACTCCACATTACGTTTCACTAAACCAGTCGATCTGGGAATGCAGTAACCCGACCCGCTGACGGAGGCGGGCACTTTTTCCAAGCTACTTGGCAGGTGATTGGATGACCCATCTGTCTATCACCGCTGGTGCGTGTTAACTTCAACCAATCAGATCGCCATGCCTCTGACATCACGTTTGCGACCAGAGGAAGGTGCCTGTCTATCATTGATTGAGTCCTCACCAGCCTCATCGTCGTAAAGTCGCCTTCGAAACATGACGTTAGATTATAACGAACTAGTTGTGTGGGTTAGCCTTCCCAAATGTTGAGGGTCGTTTTTTAGAATTTAATACATAGAATTGGGAACGTTACATTCAATTTCATTCAGACTGCCTGTCACTTCCGCGGCGGCAGCCATGTTGACGAGTGAAAAGAACTACAAAGACCATGTACCCACTACTTGCCCAGACGAGCCTAAGCCCGCCTAAGGCTGCCGCTGATTCGTCGAGCCGGCATGGTTCGGCCAATCATCTTAACTGCCTGTGCATGACAAGATGGATTACGTCAAGAGAATCTCTTTTGATCTCGCGAGGTTATCCATCTTGCAAGCAAGGTTACATTTGAGGACCTCAAGCCCAGGGCCCATGACGGCACACAGCCTCGCAGGCCACCAGGGCTTTTTAACGCCTTTGGCTGGCCTTCCCCCGCTGCATCTCACGGCTAAATGATCCCACACAGTGGCCTGAAATACTTCTACTGCTCTTAATTTAATCACCAGTTAAGATCATATGTTGACCTTGAATTATTTCACTTCATATATAATAATCTGAAGTAGGCTACATGATTTTACATGTTTAATTCACCTGAAGTGGATTATAGCCTATTTTTAGGCATGCATTCACGATGTTCCACCACCAACTCTGAAAGATACCTGCCAGGTAGAACCTGATTGTTGGTCATGCCAAGACCTGCTTAAATTGGTCTTGGAAATAGGTCAAGATAGCCTGATAAATTGACAGCATCTGTTCCCTTCCTAGCACCAAAGGTCAAATGCACAGCATCCGAATGCGCGGCCGATTGTGGTCGATGCGCTTGTTAAAAGAAGGGGGGGCAAAGGTTTTATTTTCAAGTGTTATTTTTTTGTTATTACTGCCAAGTATTTTGAGCAGTTACATTAAAGAGGAAAATCAATCAGGCAACTTTTCGAGCGTACTGTAGGATTCCGGGGACTCTTCGCCATTCTCTGCACTCCTCTCACCATAGACGCTGAAAAGCATCGTGCCACTTCCATGCTTTGAGTGCTATTAAGGCAAACAGAAGAGCAATCTGACACAAACCTATCCAATAATATACTGTTTTTATTCAACCCTTATTTGTTCTTGAATTGGAAGCATTTTAAGGCATAAAAGAATGAAGTTTAACTGCTTTTAACAGCAGTTTGTGAACATTACTTACACAAATTCAATTAACAGTCCTGTATCCTTGACTTAAAGCTTGAAATAACTCACTGCCCATCCAGCCCATCCAGGAAGGTATGACGCTTACCTCTCAGAGAACTACATCAACAACTACTTGTTGATTGATGTCATCTGTCAGTCAGAGGGAGGGTTGTTTACATGCTCTGTCACACATGCTGAGATCCTCATGATCATAGTGTAGTGGCTGTATACTGTGTTGTGTTTAAGATGACACTCAGACCAGGATCCTCTTTGGAGATAACCTCCGTGTATTCTGGTAAGACACACAGTTGTCTGTTTTTAGTTCTGCACAGTCAGCTCTCAACACAGCAATGTGTACATTGAGACGGGTAACGCAGACTCAAAAAGTTGAACACTCAAACAAAATAAAGAAATAAAAGCATAGAACATGTACCTGTTGCCTGTTTTAGTTCTGCACAGTCAGCTCTCAGCAATGCAGGTATGTCAATGTGCTGTTTATTTTTGGAAAGAGTGAAGTAACCATGGACTCAACATTTCACATTCATTTGATTTGAATAAGTTTTCAGTTTCTGACTCGGGTCGGGTGGGATGAGACAGTTGTGTGCCCGTGGTGAAGAGGACAGCTGCTCCTCGCACCTGCGTCGCCCATGCGCATCGCGTGCATCATAACACATCATTATTTATGATTGTTTGTTTTGGCAGAGTTTTAACAGCTGTACCATTACCCTCCATTCTATGGCGATAATTATTAACTTCACAACTGTAGCTCACTGTAAACTGAGCGGACAGTGCCGGTAAGGCATGGTGTATCTTGGTTATGTGGGGGGGATGTGGCAAATGAGCTAAACTTCCAAAAAAGTGGTGTATTCCTTTAAATTGCTCTATATTCTGACATCAATCATTGAAATAGAGTGTTTGGTCAGGCGGACGTATCTCTGCAACCAGAAAATTCACCTCTAAAGACTGTGCAAACTGGTCTGGCCGCGTATTTATAATACCAGACCAGCCGGTCTGGTATTATAGCAGAGAAACTTTTCTCTGATTGGATAAAAATTGGCGGGGACCTCCCACTATCCAATCAGAGAAAAGTTGACCTTTTCTGGGAAACGGAAGGTCGGATCACGATGCCTATAAAGGACTATTAGTATTTTTTCACCCCGAATCCAACGCCATCGGTGAGTCTCTACGAGTTACGGTTGTGGAGATACGTCCGCCCTGCATGCAGGACTACAGGAGAGAGATAGAGGACAGCGGGGGGTTGGGGGTTCCAAGTTACTGACCAAACACTCTATTTCAGTGATTGCTGTCAGAATATAGTCATTTAACACTTATTTTAACACAAAAACATCGCTGAATGCAGCTTTAACGTTCAGCTTGAATGCAGTAATCAGCCTAGATAAATGACACCTGCTGCACCAAACAACAGGGACATGCTGAATGTTTTGCCACTCAGTCCTGATTGAGGGGGCGTGTTCCGGTGGGAAAGCGATGTCTGTGAGCATTAGTCTGGGCACCTTCCACCCCGCTTTTTGTCATGGGGGCGTAAACCCCGGACCCAGAATTAACACCGGATGGCAATGCGCCTAACAACGTCTTTGTTGCCGTTAGCTTGACGCGGTGATGTTACCTAAACTAGAGTCTGATCAAAACAAAGCTAGCGTTACATAAAACAAAACGTTTATGCAATATGGCATCTCCGCCACCACCGCCTGACACACCAGTCAAAACGGTGAAAGAGGATTCTGATACTTGGGTCAAATTGTCAAGTTAACGTGAAAGTTGACGAGCTAGAAACGCTGCCATCCGGTCTAGGGCGGGCTCTAGGCGGGAACCAGTAGGGTGACTAAATCAATTGTGGGCGGGAGCCAGGCTCTTTCTCGCCGAGAAGAGCCTGGTGACGCGAGGTTAGTGAGCATACCCTTTATTCTCTTTGACTCTCACAACAAAACATGCTCTGACATGTAATGAATAGAGCAACCAATCACACCACACTTTAGCAGAGGTCAGTGGGATCTTTTTTCCCCCTTCTTTCGCAAAGAATAATAAAAAATATATATTTTCATATGTTATATTCATTGTGTATCTGTGATAACTGGCCAGCCACCGAGTGCTCTCCAAGGTGCTGAAATGCCGTCCACTTCGGCATGTGATCCACGCCGGGCTCTGAGCGCTGTCCAGGTTGCTGAAGGCAGCAGCGCTCAAGTTCGATCCATTGCCAGGAATTCCCGAGAATTCAAGGCGGGTCACTGGTTTGCCGCCAGCGGCAGGTAGCGGCCTGAGAGGATGGTAGCTATCAGTCTGCAATTATCTGTGATGTCTTACATCTGTTTTCTGGCCTATTAAACCTGTTGATTCACAGACAGCCGGTGCTGAGACTTCACTCTACTGATACTGTCAAACTGCTTGGATCTGCTCCTGCTTTGTCTGCGTGTGGATCCTCCACTGTGTTCTGTGTCGTGAGTTTACCTGCCTGCCACAAAGTGCCGGAGCGCACTTTATTCTTGCATGAGTCTGAAAACCATTGACTTTGAAAACCTTAACTCTAAAGCCTGCTTTTCCCCCTGAGTGTTGGAAGCTTGGATGTGAACTTTGAGTTATTACTCTATTCTCTGCTTAGATCTGGAGGAGAGGATTATCTAAGTTGACTTTGCAATATTATTTCCTGTTGTTTAGCTGGGAATCGAACCCACCACTGTTGATCCTCTGTTAACCTTTTGAGACAGCGTGCATCCTGGTGGCTCACCTGGTAGCGACTAGCGAGCTGCAGGCGAGGCCGTGTAGGGGGCGAGCTGCAGGCGAGACCGTGTAGCGGGCGAGCTGCAGGCGAGCTCGTGTAGGGGGCGAGCTGCAGGCGAGGCCGTGTAGGGGGCGAGCTGCAGGCGAGCTCGTGTAGGGGGCGAGCTGCAGGCGAGCTCGTGTAGGGGGCGAGCTGCAGGCGAGGCCGTGTAGGGGGCGAGCTGCAGGCGAGACCGTGTAGCGGGCGAGCTGCAGGCGAGCTCGTGTAGGGGGCGAGCTGCAGGCGAGGCCGTGTAGGGGGCGAGCTGCAGGCGAGGCCGTGTAGGGGGCGAGCTGCAGGCGAGCTTGTGTAGGGGGCGAGCTGCAGGCGAGCTCGTGTAGGGGGCGAGCTGCAGGCGAGCTCGTGTAGGGGGCGAGCTGCAGGCGAGGCCGTGTAGGGGGTGAGCTGCAGGCGAGGCCGTGTAGGGGGCGAGCTGCAGGCGAGGCCATGTAGGGATCGAGCTGCAGGCGAGGCCGTGTAGGGGGCGAGCTGCAGGCGAGGCCGTGTGGGGGCGAGCTGCAGGCGAGGCCGTGTAGGGATCAAGCTGCAGGCGAGGCCGTGTAGGGAGCGAGCTGCAGGCGAGGCCGTGTAGGGGGCGAGCTGCAGGCGAGGCCGTGTAGGGGGCGAGCTGCAGGCGAGGCCGTGTGGGGGCGAGCTGCAGGCGAGGCCGTGTAGGGAGCGAGCTGCAGGCGAGGCCGTGTAGGGGGCGAGCTGCAGGCGAGGCCGTGTAGGGGGCGAGCTGCAGGCGAGGCCGTGTAGGGATCGAGCTCCAGGCGAGTCACTGCGGGGTCACGCCCACTGAGTGGCAGCGTTAACGTTCAGCTTGAATGCACTAATTAGCCTAGATAAATGACACCTGCAAACAACAGGGAGGAACCTGCTGAATGTTTTGCCACTCAGTCCCCATTGAGTGGTCGTGTTCCGGTGGCAAAGTGATGTCTGTGCATACCCTCTAAGCGCTGCCAGCTGCTCTGCTCTGGCGAGACAGTGGGGAGAAAAGATGTGTAACGCCCGTCGCCTGTGAAAACAAACTACAGCAAAGGAGGTTAACGTGAGATCTTAGCTGTAGTTTTTGTCCACTGGCTTGTTAACCAGCTATCCACAGCTGCATTCCAACACTGTTACGTACACTAGGGGATCAAACCTGAGACGGTACAGTTGTAGAACGGTCTCTCCAGGCCAGTAACCACTTGGAACAACCTGTCCAATGCTGTGGACAAGCAAGCAAATCAGCCACAATCCTTTCAGGGCAAGGATGATCCAAAACGTCCTTTACAGTTCTGGCTCACATCTCGTTGTGTCACGATGTCATGACTTGCAAACATGAAACGTCAGAAAAGATGGTTTGGCCTCCAAGTGTCTTTATTATTGAAGTGATTCTGTTATTACACTGTGCATTCACTTTCCGTTGGGTGATTATATGCTGGTGCATGATCCGCTCAGATCCTTCAGTGTAAACCTCAAACAGCGATATCTCACCACAGTAATTATAAGAAGTCTTTATTTATGTGTCTTAGATTGAAGTATCACTTGGGCTTTGTGGGCAGCTAACTTTCTCTTGCTGCTTAGCAACATGCTTGCTTTTCTGCTTACATTTGAACCTCAGGGCTGAGCAGTTTGGTTTTTGAAAACAATGTTTTCCTGTTCAACCTGTTCAATAATATGGCAGGAAGCCCATCATTACCATCATGACCTCACCAGGATTCTTTAGCCTAAAGACAATTACAGCAACATACATTTCCCCAGATTCATAAAGGTCCAGTTTTTATCTCGCTGAAGCAAGAATTGTATGTTTATCCAACAAGAATGTGTCTTTGTTGAAGGTAGATACATGACATTGAAGTAAGAATTACATTGTTAGCCTCACAGGACTATCATACTGTAATTAGGTGAACAAGATGATCCAAGTTGGCAGAACTAACATTATAAACCTTAGTAACGCCAACAACAGTTAAACAAAAATTGAGAAAACTCAACTACAGCATCGTCCTGTGTGCATAGAGAGGATATTCTGAATGCTTTGTCTTGTTTTTATTCATAACATATACACATACAGTATACAATACATACTGATACTCACACCCACCCACATACATCTATACTATAACACACACACACACACACACACACACACACACACACACACACACACACACACACACACACACACACACACACACACACACACACACACACACACACACACACACACACACTCACAAGGTGAAAATAATACCATACTATACATAATAACACAGACACACAGCCAAACACACACACACACACACACACACACACACACACACACACACACACACACACACACACACACACACACACACACACACACACACACACACACACACACAATATATCAGTAGTTACAGTGGTTGTAATGATCTTTATAATTAGACAAATAATTCTTCATCAGTGTAATGAGGTCCTAAATGGGTCAAGAGTGGTCTACCAGGCACAGGACCAGCACTGGAGGTGGGGGCAAACAGGCACCGCATGTTTGAGGTATACTGTACATAGGAAGAAGTAAAACATTTCAAAGTTCAGTAAATGTATTACAGGTCTGCAAACAAACCGATTCACTGAACTCCTGATGCATCTTTTATTTATCGACTTGTTATTTCCTTGATACTGTCTGTCAGTTGCTGCTGTGGCACCTCGATTTCCCCTATAAAGTGCTATCTTTATTCTAACTAAACGGAGAATAAAGGAAGGAGGAAGAGTTAAAAATAAGGGACAATTTCTTTTTTTCATAACAATATTAGCATGAAAGTGTGTATTTCACAAGCTCAAAATGTGGATGAACTGCATTTGGATGCTTTGAGCATCATCCACTCCATACCTGGACAGTGTGTACCATATGGGTCACTGTCTGCATATACAAGTTGCTGTCCTGGCTACCTTTCAGCTCAGAATATAATCAGCTGAATTGTCTGTGATGCTCCCACAGCAATAGCCTGCAGTTGGTATAGGCTTTCCTGCAGTGTCTTCTTCCTCTGCACATGCAACAGCCTGTGCTTTTGTCAACCTTGTAACAACACTTGTATCCCAACAACTATCACAGCTGCAGGTCAGAGGTCAGCAACGACGCTATAGGCCGCTGCTGCAACCAGCTCCCGTGGAAGCCGCCGGCGTGCTGCGGCTGGATGAGTGGCACTGCCGCTCCCGGTTGCGGATGAGGAACTATAAGACCCCCTGAATGAGTGGTAATGTAATTGCTTCAGCGAGATGACTGATAAGGTAATTGTTCAGTACTGGATGGATGGTGATGTAATCGCAAGGACTGATGGAGTTGTCACCACGGTTTAGTGAGCACAGCCATCTGTCAGCCCGCTGTATAGCAAAGCCCATTTTTCACACACATACAATGACAACTTTTTATTGAGTGATAAGAGTGGTGATAAGCCAGTTTTTCCCACAGTGTTTTTACTGAGAGCGGCCTAGGCCTAACATGCCAGCCAGATTTCGTCTTCTTCAGGATCAGGATCAGGATATACTTTATTGTCCCCGAGAGGAAATTTGTCTTGGACAACAGTGCTACATACAGCTGCATCATAAAAAAGAAGACAACACAAATGACAAAGTGACATAACTGGAACAACAAAGGTCTACACATTTTTTCGTGAAGAAATGCACCTTACATGTGAAGTGCATGGAGTTGTATTGCAACTGACCCGTCAAAGGAAAAGACCCATAAAATAAAGAATTGCACTGAGGATAAAAGATGACATGTGCAAAGAACTGGGCGGGAGACTAGATAAAGTGACCTATGCTAGTGGCTTACAAATTAAAACAAATGGTGATAAAAGCAATTTGATAATAAAACCAATAAAATAGTAAGACCACAGCATGATCACATTTAAAAATAATAATAAAGTGCATTATTGAAATGAAAATTTAAAATAATAATAGAATAAAATAATAAAAGTTTCAAATAGAAAATTATAAAACAGATCCCATAAGTTTTTAGAATTTTTAGATTAAGCAGGTCGTTTGTTCAGGAGTGCGATTGATGTTGGGAGGAAGGAGAGCTTGTAGCGGTTAGACTTGTACCTACATGCTCTGTATCGCCTTCCAGAAGGTAAGAGTTCATATTCTGAGAATAGAATATGAGAGGAGTCATCCAGAATGCGATGAGACTGCTTGATCACAGCTTCCTCAAAGATTGATTGAAGGGACGGGTAGTTTTTTATTCCTATCACCTTCATAGCGGCTTTCACCATCCTTTCGAGCTTGGATTTACTTCTTGGCCAGATTTAGAGACATACACAATCTTTGGATCTCTGTTGGATAGCAAAATCAATGTTGATCGTTTCCAAACAACCCAGTCACATTTGTGTCAGCTCCCCTAGAGGCGTAGTGTAGCCTTTAAAAATAGGAATGCACTTGGCTGGAGGGTTAAACATGCATGCTGCGTGACATGGAGTATTACTTAGGATTAGGATAATGATGATGAGCACCACAAATTAGAACATTGTTTGCTATTGAGGTGGTTATATTGGGCAATTGTTAGCCTCCTGTTGATATTGGCAACTTTTCTGGTGAGTAGCAGGGAGGGGGATTGAGCCCCGGTAAGGACTCGGACCTGGCTGGTTCCAAATTTCTCGAAACCCGAAATCAATAAGATCCAAGCTTATCGATACTACCATCGTGGCTAGCTATTAGTTTAACGTAATGCTATGTCCAGAGAGAGTCTCTCTCTCTCTCTCTCTCTCTCTCTCTCTCTCTCTCTCTCTCTGTCCCAGTGCAGCCAGACAGGTCTCTTTGGAGATTAACAAAGACAGATACTTCTATCCTCCCTCATGTGACAATTCTGAATTGGTGAATCTTCTATGGGCCGCCTGCCTGGATGAGTGGGAGCCACACTTGTCAGCAGCGCTGATTCTCACCTGATGCAGTTCCTCTCCGTCCTCCTGGAGGAAGAGGAACTTGCTGAAAAGCAACATGAATGCTTCCTCAACAGTGAGTTATACTGTGAGTTATACTGCTCACACTTCCATATCAAGTTCATCATGCTTGAAAAGTATTTCTCATTTTTGTTCAATTAAAACCCATTTGTGTTTGAATTTAAATATTAAAATAATACTCGTTTCTGCTTCAGGGATTCTCATTTTTGTTCAATTAAAACCCATTTGTGTTTGAATTTAAATATTAAAATAATACTCGTTCCTGCTTCAGGGAATGTCAGTTTCAGGGGTTTTCAACAGACTATAAAGTGTTTATTACCGGCTCACTTCAAACATCCTGCAACTAGATGAGGAAGTGTTGGGTTATTATAGCTCAGTCCACACACTCCTTCACTGTCGTCCTCCTGTAGTTCGCCCTAAGACAATGATATTTATTGCATCAAACTTTATTTCTGTTTTATAATATACTAGTGTTGTAAACAAATTAAAGCAGAGAGAGGATAGAGGGATAAATCATCATTTATCTTCTGTATTTGTGATGATAAATACGACTCACTGAACCTTCCCAACTAATCAATATAATCTCATCGCTTAAGTAGCCACAAAAGCGTCTGGCTGCAGACCTCCACTGTCAGGCCAACCTCCACTCTCAGGTCAGCTGAAGGAAGATAACAGTGAGATAATGTAATCTCCTGTGACTGTTCTGATATTAGATCTCTCCGGTTAGTACCAGTCATAAGACAGTCATGCACTCAGAAATTGTCTACGTCGCTCCCCTAAACATTTGAATAAATTATTATTAGGCCTAATTAGGAAGATTTCACCACTTACAACGTAGCTCTCCCCAGATTCAAACATTACATTGAATCGCTGCCCTCAGCATACTACATAAATTAGTCTGTGCCACTTCGCAGCTCCTGCTGCTGTTTTTGAGGTGGGTCTAGGGGTCAAAATTGAATTACTGACAGGTCGTAGCATCAATGAGTGAGTGTTTCATTTTTAAACATCAAGAGAGTCAAGCTGGGTGGGCGCTAAAGTCGTTACTGATTTGTGCCCCCGGGATTTCGGACGAACCAATCACTGGCCAGGATTCCAACACCAGTTTGGAGCAGACCTAGAGAGAGATCTGCAGCATGAGGTCTGGGGTTGTTACAACTAGTTTCTTGTGGCATTTAGAGCTTTTATTTTGAAAATTAAATGTGCTTCATGCGAAACTGGAACTGAAAATGTGGCTAGCTTCATGGAACTTCAGCTTGGGACAAGTATATATCACTTGGGAGGGTACTGGGCTGGCATTTCAAAATAACTGACGGAGAAGAGACCTGAGCCAGGAGCTGGCCTGACCGCGGAGGTCTGCAGCCAGACCCCTCTCAGTAGCAGTGCAGGATATTGTACTGTATGTGGTCCTGTGTTTGTGGGCCTCTCTCTCTCTCTCTCTCTCTCTCTCCGTTCTCTCTCTCTCTCTCTCTCTCTCCCTCTCTCATGTTGTGAGTATTTGCAGTGCGTTTGTGTATTTGGTTGCAGCTAATTGTCCAGGCGGCTGCCATGGAAAAGAAGCCCAACACAAAAGAGCTGTTGAGGCAGATGGTTTATCTTGAACCGGTTTTGGGATCCACAGATCATATTTTTATTAACTATACCACATTAGCAAGGTGAGATGTGTTTGCGTGGCACAAACTTGGAGTTAAATGTATTGTGTTATTCTATACTAACCGCAGGTATTCTTGGCACAATAGACACAGTCTCAGTTTCCTTAGGGCAGGGGTGTCCAAACTTTTTTGAATGGAGGCTAGATTATATAATGTGAAACTACCGGGGGGCCAACTGCTTTTCGCATCATATTTTAAGAGAAATCACATACAATACGATCGTAACCTAAGGATTTTGTTTACCATCTGAAAACATTAGTTCTGCCCGTGTAGTTCCTACTTGGTGCTTGTCTACAAACTGTATGATAGCGCTGTCATCGTTAGGTGAACGGAAAAATGAGAATTGAACCTGCTTGATTAACCAATACTGTGTGGAGGCTACATAAAGTATATTTTGAGAGAGAAGCCGAGGGCCGCTTAAAATCGGTCCACGGGCTGCAATTGGCCCCCGGGCCGGACTTACCTGTTTGCAAATGAGGAGAATTCATAGAGATTTCAATATAGGGGATTCAGTTCCATGTTGACCAAAAAACCCACAACACTGCACTCTATTATTGCATTTGTGTTCTACATGTTTGTGCCCTTGCCCTTTTTTCCTTTTCTTTCTTCCAAATGAATTGAATAGTAGCCTAGAGAGGTTGGTGATGAGTGAGACATGCTGTGATTCTGTATTGTTTAAATGTAAACATGCCAAGAGGCATATCAAGTTATGTGCAAATACCAAGCGACAACGCTTATTGTCGGCTAAACAAAACACAGGCTAATGGGATGACGGAAAAACAGTAGGCTATCATGTTTCAGAAGAAAGCAGGGCACACCGTTCTCTATTTCCACACATGCGCTGACATTTCAAGGTATGAGTTTGTTTGTTTTTTGGGTTGAGATGTGTGTGAGTGAGGGGAGGGCAGCTCGTGGGAAGGGTCAGAGTAGATGCTAATTTGTGCTTGATTGTGCTGGAACACAACAGGATCCGGTGTTATGCCGAGTTCTGCATCCCCGCCGAGAATTGCATCCCCATCATATTTTGGGGCTGTTTTAACTGAAAAAAACAGGGACGCTAAACTCAGCAGGTACAAACCGCCGAGACTTGCATCGTCCTCCATAAAGCCAGGAGAGACCCCCAGGCCTCGAGGTCACCTGTACCCGGATCTTAAGCACCAAAGTGGGCCTCCATGAGCCAGAAGAGAGTCCCAAGCATGAAGTCACTTTGAGGCACATTTTATGCATCAAAGTCGGTCTCCATGAGCCAGGACAGACCCCCTGGCCTGGAGGTTACGTCTACCCAGACAATTAGCCTATATCATTTTTAAACAGTTATGTTTCAATATAAATCATTACAATATGCTCCCGTGAGGTGGGGATACATTTGGGGGCGGGGGTGTAAAACTCGGCATAACACTGGCCCCTTGAAGTTTTGGAATACCTGCATTCCGGTACCTATTTGCGTGGACCAGCATCTCTGGTGACATGAATGTGTTTTTTGCTTTTTTTGTCTGCCATAAATTATACTGTAATAGAGAGCCAAAGTCATGTCCACTTCCGAAGCTGAATCGCTTGGTTTCACCAAGTAAAACTATTTTTTTTTACATTTTACTAAATGTCTGTGGGGGGAGAATGGTGGATGAAATCTCTTGGTGCATATGCCTAACCCGGAAGTGACATGTGTACATGTCATCATGGCAAAATGTGGTCCTGGAGAGAGTGGGAACTACCAAAAAAGCGGTTTTGAGTAGGCCTAGTTTGCCAGCTGGTTATATCTGTCTGTCTGTCTGTCTGTCTGTCTGTCTGTCTGTCTGTCTGTCTGTCTGTCTGTCTGTCTGTCTGTCTGTCTGTCTGTCTGTCTCTGTCTGTCTGTCTGTCTGTCTGTCTGTCTGTCTGTCTGTCTGTCTGTCAACCGTGCAAGATGAAGTCATGAAACTTGACACGTGTGTAGATCACAATGAAGGCAGAGTGTGATGCAACAGGGGGGCCGGAAGTATAGGCTGGTGTGATCCCATCACAAACACAAGCAAGAACGTGTTATACAATTATAGCTGCCTTGCCTTAACCGGTCTCACCAAGGTGTCTCGCGCTTAACCGGGGTAGATCACCATGGCAACGTGTGCTGCTCGCCTAACCTGCTCTAACCTGCCTTCAGGCTATGAGATCAAAACGGATACAAGGCCTGACAGTAAGAAGTGCTGTTTGCATACAACATGCCGTTGCCACTGATTTCATTTATTAACTATTTTAACGATTATCAGATTCTTAATATCTTTTCATAAAGCTTATTGGTGGAAGCATAAAATAGCAATTCATAATTAATTTCTTTTATTTACAGAGATGTTTTTTACTGCCATAATAAACAATATTGTAAAATGCTGTCCTTGAGCAATACGCAAATAAATAAATAAAACATTTATTGTATGACTCGTGAAGACAAACCATGTGGAAGCCTGTGTTACATTATGCAAATCTATGTCGGACCATGCATGCCACTCTCCCGCGCCCAGCAGCACAAAGTGTCAGCTGTGACATGCCCTCGCCCTTTCTCCACTATTTAATCTCGTCATAAACGGATCTGGATCTGTCCGTGTCGGCCCCTCAATTTCTGTTTGTTTTTGTTGATTACATAGAATTGTGTTGATGTTAGTATTTAGGTCCATTGGCTAGCTAGAGGGCTAGTTGACCATATGACATTGTTTTGGCTGGTTTTAGATTTGCTCTTAATTCTTCTTTTTTCTTTCATTCTCCTTTCTTATTTGTTAGTGTTTGTTTTTTGTGTTTATTTAATTAAATTTTTGTATTTTATTTCATTGCCTGTCTGTCATGTAGGCCTAATTTGTATTGTTGCCTTGGACCCGAGGAAGACTATAGCTGTCCTCTAGGCGTCAGCTAATGGGGATCCTTATAATACACTAAACTAAACTAAACTCTCTCTCTCTCTCTCTCTCTCTCTCTCTCTCTCTCTCTCTCTCTCTCTCTCTCTCTCTCTCTCTCTCTCTCTCTCTCCCTACCGTCAAAGCAGATGGCCACCCACCTCAGGTCTGCGCGAGGTTTCTTCCTGCTAAAGGTAGAGTTGTTCCTTGTTGCATGCCCTAGTGCTTGATCACGTGTGGGCATTGTTGTGTCTAAAATAAAGAGCCTGGTCTTGACCTGGTGAAAAGTGTCATGAGATGACTTTTATGATTTGGCGCTATATACAATTGACTCGACTTGACTCCTTGGAACATTGAATGGGACTACTTTGTTTAATGCTGCCGAGCTGAGACAAATATTAGTTCCTGAAATGATCTTAACATTCTGTTTGGTCTGTGGTTCCACGTGGGTTCATGAACAAATAGTTCTTCTCATCCAACCCAAAACTGCTGCCAGCCAGGTAAGGCGTGTCTTGCTTGTATAGCATGTCTTCAACTCTTTGTTTTATAGAGTCAAACAATCTTTTTGTTCATTAACAAAACATTTGATAGACCGTGAAGATATAGGCTACACCCACACACATAGACACCCCCCCCCCCCACACACACACACACACACACACACACACACACAGAGTGTGTCGTGTGTGTGTGTGTGTGTGTGTGTGTGTGTTATGTCAAATCTTTGATACTCAATGTACTGTATCATAACTACTCAGATAGAACCTTAATTCCAATGTTTTTGTCATTTATACCAAGATACCTCTTCAATCATTTTAACCCAGTTTGTCTATGTGAGTCTATAACAACACCATGCACTGATCTATCAACTATTGGCTGGAAAATAGTAAAATAGATATACTGTAAAATTATACACATGCTTTTGATGTAGGCTAAGTTGGGGGGGGGGGGATCATCTTGAACCTTGCAATAAGCAATTTCAGACTCTATAAGCAATCTTGAAACGAATGTGTGATATGTGGAGATTTCATTGAGATATAAACCAAACACACACGCGCACACACGCGCACACACACACACACACACACACACACACACACACACACACACACACACACACACACACACACACACACACACACACACACACACAGGCCAGCTGTGTTGCTATATTTTTCAGCTTGTTGTCAAATCCTTGACCTAGCTACTTGAAGCTCTTTGTTAAAACAATCGACTAAACGAGTGAGTAAACTTAAACAGGTAAACTTACACTGCCTCTTCACTTGTTATTGTGAAGCTGAAGGAAAAAAGCAAAGTGAATCTGGTAACCGGTGACACTTCTCTGCAGGTGCAAGGTCCTTTACTAAGTTTGTCCATTGGGGCCTCCATTGCCCAGCAGCTTTGCTGTGTGTTATTTTACAAAGGTGATGTGGTTTCTGTCGCCCTCTAGTGGTCTGGAAATTGCTTAGTTCAGCTTTATAGCTGAGGTTTTTTTTTTATGATTATGAACATCACTAGTCAGTGGATGAAACTCGATGATCATATTTTGCCGTTATCAAGGCCTGACTGCTGTCTCAGCAGATAAACATTCATACCCAGCACTCAAGGGAGACATCTGAACATTTCCTGCACCAAAGTGATTAGACCAGCTCCTTACTGTACACTCTGCCCCTCAGCAGAATACTCCAGTTCCCTTTTTTTATGAACACATACTCATACTTTTCTACATGTTGAGGGTGTGATCCAGCAGATATTATTTATATATATATATATATATATATATATATATATATATATATATATATATATATATATATATATATATATATATATATATATATATATATATATGGAGAAGAGCCAGGCTCTTCCTCTGAGACACATCCATCAGTCATGGAGGGGCGATCGCCGGAGTCCAGCCGCAGAACGAGCCCTGCTCAATTAGTTCAGGCTGTGGCTCTGTCTACCTGATCTATGGCGCGCACTTAGAACCAAACGGCGGCGAAGGCCTTAGTGATTTCTTTCTGCCTCGTCGAGTGCATCACTACGACTGCCTCTTATTTTTATGGTTGTGATCGTGTTTGAAAGGTCAGGGAATTACGCGCGCAGAGGCCTCTGGTGGCCATCAGGGTGGTGATTCATCTTTCAGCGTCTGAATGCAATGTCAGAAACAATAAACTCTGAGAGCGAGAGACACAGCTCACTAGGCTGAGGTCAGCTGGGATGACTACATCTGACTTTGACAGGATTTGTTGTGCTGCTACCATATAGGATTTACTGCACAAGGGACAGTAGTATTATTGCTATTATTATAGCACATGTTCTCAAAAAGCTGAAACCCCCGGTCTTCCTGCTGCAGACCTCTTTCAGGCTCCGTGACAAATGTCATTCAAAATATATCCATTTTCACCTCATCCTAGGCTCAGTTGCATACAGTCTTGGTTATTATTCCATAAATAAGTGCAAAATGAGCTCCAATTAAAGGGTAATTGCATTGCTGTTGAGCAGTAACTAGATGCTAATGAAAATGCCAGACTTATGACAGGACTGGGAGATTGCTTTTAAAATGAGGTTGCTTCACCAGTTTCGCACTCTGAGGATGAAGGAATTAGACAGCATGGGTCTAGTTAAGGGAAATCCTGGCTAATTAACCTCAAATCCCAATGAACTCAATTTATGGCAATAATTGGCCTCGTGATTGCCTTTGTATCCTCCCATCCCACAAAGCTGGATGCTCGCAATTTCTGTTGGAGATCATTTTCTCATACATTTCTAGTGTAGGGTTTGGTGTATTGCCAGCAGGGGCAGAGCGACCCTATCAGCCCAGAGGGGGCAAAGCTCTTAGGGGGGCCCCATCAAAAAAAAAAAAAAAAATTTTTTTTTTTTTTTTTTTTTTTTTTTTTGAAGGCCAGGCCAGGCCACAGGGCCGGTTCCAGAACAAGATGACTAGGGGTGCATCCTAGATAGGAAGGGGTGCAGATGCCCGGCCGAAGGCCGGGCATCTGCACCCCTTCCTATCTGACATTGGGCCCACAAAAATTTGACGTTATTTTACTAAAAATAATGCATTTGACCATCATTTCAAGTAGAATGATACCACCCAAGCAAGAATATTTCAAGTGTTTCAAGTGCTTTACTGAAATATTTGGACCATATAATGATAATACAATTATCTCAACCTTAAAAGGTTACATATAGGTGCCAAAAAGCCATAAAATCACATCAAAGAACAAAGAAAAACAACAACTATAATTCAAGTTTAAACAGTAAGTGTGCAGCTGTAGCATTTATAAAAAAAAAATTTTTTTTTTTTTTTTTTTTTACTTTTCAACTGAGCATGCAGACAAATAAGGGTGCAATGCATGCTTTTGCACCCCCGTAGAACCGGGCCTGCCAGGCCGCGAAGAAAAATGTGCCTTTTTTGCATGTTTGAATCGGTTTTAGCCATATTTAGTGGAATATCTCATTTTAAACACACCAATGTTATTGTCTATTGATTGAATTCCTCTCAGACTCACACCACTGACTTTATTAAATAAAGTCATTTTAAGTCACAACTGTAAAATAGCTGATAGCCCCTATATCCAAAAACACAATTTGTCACTCATTGAGCCAAGTAATATTATGTCCAAGAAAGACTACAGTGAAGCCACTTTACAGACAAGCTTGTTCTGAAGAAGAAAAATAAAAACACAGGTTGCCAGCCAGGTGGCCTGGCCTGCAAAAAAAAAAAATTTTTTTTTTTTTTTTTTTTTTTTTTTGATGGGCCCCCCTGACGAGTGGGCCCGTGGCGCCCGCACCCTCTGCCCCGGCGTACGCTCCGCTACTGATTGCCAGTGTTGTTACCAGCCACGACAGGGGAGCTGGTATTGTTTTCACCGTGTGTGTGTGTGTGTGTGTGTGTGTGTGTGTGTGTGTGTGTGTGTGTGTGACGTGTGTGTGTGTGTGTGTGTGTGTGTGTGTGTGTGTGTGTGTGTGTGTGTGTGTGTGTGTGTGTGTGTGTGTGACGTGTGTGTGTGTGTGTGTGTGTGTGTGTGTGTGTGTGTGTGTGTGTGTGTGTGTGTGTGTGTGTGTGTGTGTGTGTGTGATTGAGCCAAAGATGTGGTCCTGGAGACCTATTAGTGGGAACTACCACAGAAGCCGTTTTGTGTTAACTATGTTAAAGGGAGTTTTGTTTTTTTGATGTGGGGTTGTACTGTATGAGGTACTTGATCAGTGCACTATGCAGTAGAATGCAACCGGTGCGGTCCCAGTTTGGAGAAATGGAGACCGGCTGTCTGCTGAGTGTGAAGGGGACCATGAGCAAAAACGTTAAAAACAAACAGAAAAAATACATATTAAATGCTTCCATACTGCTCACCTGGTGTAATCCAAGTCTCCATAAGCCCTGAGATGCCAAGTTGACTTAAAAAAACGTCATTTACACCCTGTTTTTAGCTGAAATGTTCACTGTAGGTGTGGCAAGAAGTGCTGGGAAGAAGTGGGGCTGCTGCACCAAACTGTAGAAAACACAGGTAAACACAATAATATCGTCATAGTCATATAGAAACTACAAGTGACAATATTGTCTTAGTTGATGTCTTTATATTCAGGTGTGGCCTATTGTGAGTTACATTTCTAATTAATCTACTGTAGTGCGGGGCCGTGTTGATAGTGTTGTCAACAATCACTGGAACTGTTGTTACCATTTATAGCGCAACTCCCTGGTTAAATACGGGATGTGTTTAATTAAATGGCAGTCAAGAACTCATCACAGTAATGTTTCTATAACCTTTTTTCCTCTGCTTTTTATTGCAGTCAAGGTGCCGAACAGCAGCCTAAAAAAAGACATGAAAAAAGATTAGGTAGGCAGCAGCTCGGTCCTATTTTTATAAAGAACCAATCAAGGACAACTTGTGAGTAGTCAATTAATTCAAGCTTCACAGCTGTGAAAGTTTAATTTAAAGGCATAGTTTGGATTTTTTTTTACGTGGGGTTGTATGAGGTACATACAGATGATCAGTGTACTACATGCAGTAGAATGCAGCCAGCGCGTTCCCAGTTTGGAGATGCGGAGTGTCAAGGAACTTCTGCTGCTGTGAACGGAGTCAACAGAAAAAAACGTCTTTTGGCCACCTAAGGCTTACCTAAACAAATCAATGTCACTGTACATGTACGCTATATTTTGACAATTTTCAATGCTTTACTTTGTCGTCAAATAGCCCTCGGAGGGGTCGTGCGGCGCACAATTGCCCAACTGTGCATACAGTACGTGAAGCGCACGGCGCAACAGATGAGCATGAAGCACGCAGCGCTAGAAGTGAGCGTGCGATATTTATAGTCTTCATTATAAATTAGTAATGAATCACCCTCATGCATGACTCATACATCAACAATCTAACCTAAACTAAACTTGTACCACTGTTCCTTCAGAAGTTGTAGTTGTCATAGACTGTGTTGCATAGTTGATTGCTCTATTGCTGACAAAAATGTGATATTGTAAGTCGCTTTGGATAAAAGCGTCTGCCAAATGACGTAATGTAATGTAATGTAACAATTGCCTAATTTTACGCATGATCCATGATTATATATCATATATAAGATACAGAAAAAAAGAAGTGAATGGTAAAAAAAAAAAAAAAAGGATACTGTAAATGTTTTAGAGACCGCCCCCCACCCCAATTTTGCAAATCATGTTTTGAGGGGAGCTCATGCTTATTAAGGGGAGTCGAGCTCCCCGTGGCTCTCTTGTAGTTCACACCTGACTATTTGGTTAGATGAAGCAACACGTTGCTCAGTTCAAGGCCATAGAAGGAGATGAGAAGACCTTGCAAACTGCAGGAGATGCCTGAACATTACCACGCTGCATCTAAAAAGCAACTTCATGAGGGTTAAAAACACTAGACTCTTTTTTCTGCTACAAATATGAATTGATGGGAAGACTTTTACTTTTGTAAATGTAGCTGATGTAAAAAATACTTAAATAAAGATTCTGGAGTCAGAGGTTGGTCTCGGATGAATATATTACAGCTTGCAAGCAGAGGAATGCAGAGTATAGCTTAAGGCTGGTACAATGTTTCATCAAATTGGCCAAGACAGAGGCCAGGGCTTACAGTCAAAAGAGAGGAGCTGTTATCATAGTAATGATATTCAGGACGTCAATGACAGATAAAGACATGATCATGTATGGCGTTCTTCTAAATACAATACAGCCAGATAAAGACATGCACTTATTAGGACACTGTGTTGCAGAGAAAAACATGGGGTCACAGGACATGATATATGATGATATATTGTTGCGTCTATATGAGGTCATAGAATGGGCCGGATTGAACCAGATGGACCAGGGAAACTGTGCCATTTTATAGTTTATGGGTGAGTTTGCTATACAGTAGTTAGAATAGATATATATATATAGAGTTAAAATTCACAACATAGCCAAATAGTTTTGTTCCACTGGTCCACCACAAAGTGTTTCATGACGTTGACACAATTCATGAATCACTATTTACGAATGTGCTGCTAGGAAGCCTGTCATCAGGCCTCGTTAACATGTTAATAATTATCATCAGGTCATTAACTGAATAAGTTTTATTCCTGACCTAAGACACCGAATCCTGCATAACTGTCTCCTATTATTTATAACTAGACACTTAGAATTAATTGTTGCACATTATCCACATTATATATCTTTTTAAGGGTCATATTCCACTTTAGTTCAGTATTTTTTATTTCCCATTAAACTCAAGCTGACATGACATAAACCTAGTTAGGCCTGGATGTCAGGATGTTTTTTGTCAAGAAAAACAGAAATAATTTTAAACATAATTTCAGGCCTAATCAGGGTGAAATCGCTATGGTTAACTGCCAATATTTGTATAGCTGATTACTCATCGAGCCAAACAAGGTATGATGTGCCAAAAACCCCACAAATGTCTTCCCAAAGGGAAATATGTTTTCTGGCACCGCTATATGCTTTTAGTGATGCTAAATGTATAATTATTTCACTTTTTCTAACAAAGCTGCTGAATCAAAGGGAATATCCAGTCTCATATCATATCCAGTGAACTGTAGGCCTTATGGCAGACTGTAGCAGAGTATACTGTGAAGCCTCCACATTCTGTGGGTCTATCTGGAGTGCCTAATTGAACATCTGCCCATCCAGAGGCAAGTACATGTTCTTCCAATTTAAGAAACATCTGTCATGTCCAAGTGCAAGTAATGTGACGTACACATAGCTAGCTCTCACCCTTAAACACACCAATTGTGCCTGTATGGATCGCCTGACCAACCTGCGACCCTTGTGTTGGTATAGGCAGGAAATCTACCACTGAACTCCCCAGACACCCATGTTGCCCCCCCCCTCCCCGTAAACACATGTATACTAGCCAAGCCCTCTCTAATATGATATGATTCCCAGAACAACATAGTTAGTGTCTCTATCACCTACGACAGTGGAGGGCAGAGCCCTATAACTATAAGTGACTTTTGACCAACTTTATAGAAGAGCCACACACACAAAAGAACATACAGTACTTTGTCCTGATGTTGTTTATTAAATTCAATCTTTAAGATGAGAACTTATAAACAACCTGGTCCAAGACTTCACAAATACAAAGTTTTCAAAACTCCTTAATATGAAACGGCATTAAAACCTCTTCTAAAGCCACCTATTTCTGAAGAAAATGGTGAAAATGACATACCCAAACTAAAATGCTTACTGTGGCTGAACCACTAGGGTTACAGACAACTGCCTGACCTTTTCTGAAAGGTGGTAAGACTTTGAAGTTTCTGTTCCAAGTGTCAGAATGACTCTATGTGTTACTGACCCTGAGTAACACCAGCTCAAACACAGTGGTTGATTCTCGCCTAGAATAAAAAACACTTTTAGAGTGTAAACAGTTACCTGTGGTTGTTGTATTTATGGCTAGAAACCCAATGGAGACATAGCCACAGGCCTTACCACATCCCAACTCAAAGAAGATGAACAAATACCAAAACATGAGTATTCAGCAGTGGTTTTTGTAGGGAGATACCTAGGCGGATTTCCAAAAAGCCATTATAAAAAGCCATTTGAAAAAGTCAAATAATCTGAAATGTTGTCTTTGTCTTTGTACAAAGACAGCTATAACTTCTGCTGTGTTGATCTGATCTGAAAAAGAAAGACATGGTTCGATGCGCAAGATTCAGCCGGTTAATTTGGTATGTAGCATGAACAGCATTGTTCAGAATTAACTACCTAATTAATCACATAAATGACAGATGAACAGCAAAAAATCAGAAATGTAACGCCGGAGTTACGGGGCCATGCAAGAGGTTTTAAGTAACCGATGACTTTTATACACCAAAGACATCGGCAGGTCTCTGGTACAGCTGGCCTGTAACTGATACAGACATTAATGGGTGGCTGTGGCTCAGGAGGTAGAGCGGGTCATCCACTAATCAGAAGGTCGGTGGTTTGATCCCCGGCTCCTCCAGTCCGCATGTCGAAGTGTCCTTGCACTGAACCCCAAATTGCTCCCGATGGCTGTGCCAGCACCCTGCGTGGCAGCTTGCCGCCTTCAGTGTGTGAATGGGTGAATTGGCTATATAAATGCAGTCCATTTACCATTTACCATGAATGTATTCACATTTCCACAATAGAGATGTGTAAGCTAGTGAGGAAAACTCCAGATGAAATGAAAGTGAAGAGGGAATATTTCACTAATACTGCTTTGGGACTATTATTGCTTTGGCGTGAAAACGAGATGTCTGGTGATGCAAGTTGCTTGCATGTAGCACCATCCTCCATCGACTTTCATTGAGTAAAACAGAAAGAAGAGGCTTGAGTGAGTATTGAAGGCCAAAAATCTCAGGATCTGAAGCAAACACTGAATCACTGTTATTGATCAACCAGCCCTCCATGTATTACGGTGTGGTCATTTTAGTGATATGAAGCAAGTAAAAACCTTAAGTACTGCACTAACAACAAGTACTGCACTAACAGACCGTCACACCCATCATGATGTCCCATGTGTGTGTTGCAGCAGATAGAGTATGGCAGGCACATATAAAAACAAGGCAAGAGTCAGCTTGTCGTCCCCATAGACTCGTCCCCTATGAATGATGCTGCTCCTCTGGACGGACATTAAGTCATATGTCATCTTGTTTTGACAGGTAATTGCAGCTCCCCGCTGTAATTTGGAAAACATCGCAATGCAATGATGTCATGCATCATTCCTGATAAGCAGCGCCTGAGATATTGCAGGTGGCGGGCAGATGGACGAGCAGCCTGACCAACAAGCGGAAGGAGGATTTCAAAGTTGGGATACAGCAAGTGAGACGTAGTGAAAGTAAGCCAGAGGAACAGAGAGCAGCTTGCCCAAAAATCAACAGAACTCAACAGAAAATTAATTGGAATTCTGTCAACAGCCAATCGGATTTGTTTCACTCTCACATTAATTCGAATTCTGTCAACAGCCAATCAGATTCCTTTGTTTCACTCTCACCTTAATTCAAATTCTGTCAACAGCCAATCAGATTCCGTTGTTTCACTCTCTCCTTAATTCGACTTCTGTCAACAGCCAATCAGATTCCTTTGTTTCACTCTCTCCTTAATTCGAATTCCGTCAACAGCCAATCAGATTCCTTTGTTTCGCTCTCTCCTTAATTTGAATCCTGTCAACAGCCAATCAGATTCCTTTGTTTTACTCTGTCCTTAATTTGAATTCTGTCAACAGCCAATCCGATTCCTTTGTTTCACTCTCTCCTAAATTCAAATGCTGTCAACAGCCAATCAGATTCCTTTGTTTCACTCTCGCCTTAATTCGAATTCTGTCAACAGCCAATCAGATTCCTTAATTCGCATTCTGTCAACAGCCAATCAGCTTCCTTTGTTTCACTCTTGCCTTAATTCGAATTCTGTCAGCAGCCAATCAAATCCCTTTGTTTCACTATCTCCCTATGAATCCTCCATTCAATGGAAAGGAATTGCATAAAAATATCCCCATTCTTTTGAGTTATGCAATCTCTACAACCCAGCTTGCACAGGTTACCTGAAAAAGCCCATTTAATGGATCAAGCTGGGGTCTCCGAGCCCTGGGTGGGAGACCCCTGGGTGGGAGACCCCTGGGTCTCCGAGCCCTGGGTGGGAGACCCCTGGGTGGGAGACCCCTGGGTGGGAGAGCCCTGGGTGGGAGACCCCTGGGTTGGAGAGCCCTGGGTGGGAGACCCCTGGGTGGGAGACCCCTGGGTGGGAGACCCTCGGAGACCCCAGCTTGATCCATTAAATGGGCTTTTTCAGGTAACCTGTGCAAGCTGGGTTGTAGAGATTGCATAACTCAATCCTAAAGAATGGGGACATTTTATCTAATTCCTTTGCATTGAATGGAGGATTCCTAGTAGATCGAGTGGCAGATTACTTGCAAGATAAAAGAAAGCAAATATTGGTAAATATGGTTTGAATATTGTATTCAAACCAGCTTTTGATTTCTTCGGGATTGCTCACATGAGGCTACAGTAGCCTACATTAAACTCACTGCAAACAATGCGCTGTACTGTCACAATGGAGGTGTGCTAGTTTCACCAAATACTTATCCAAGTTAGAATAAATCATATTTCACTGTTTGAAACAGTGGAATCAGTTATGGGTAAACTGGATTTTGACTTTGATATTGAGAGAATCTTCGCAGTAGGACACACACATGGTGAATTAAACCTGCAATAAGCGATTTCACATTTCAGACCCTGTAGCAGGCCTGGAACTAATGTGTGCTATGAAATAATAATGAGTATAATTTTAGATTGAAGGTTTTCATTACGTAACAAAATGACATTCGGATGATGCACTTAAATTGCAATCTGAGTGAATCTGAGCTTAAATTACATGACCCGAGGACCTATATTTTATGTTATTCCTGATAGTTGTGAAGATGTTTTTAAGAATGTAAAAATGATATTTTTCTATACAAAGAAAAGGAAAAAAGAGACATAATGGATACACAATGATACAAGTGAGAGGCCAAAATTGCATTTACTGTTTAATATACAGCAGAGGGTACTGTGAAGCCACGTCTCCCTATTCTTTCTACTTTTTTTTTACAGCTTTATAACTGTACCTGCTGTAACACTATGCTGATGCCTGCATCCTCCCTCTCCCCTTCCCTCTCCGTCTCTCTCTCTCCCTCTCTCTCATAACATTTGCCATTCACTCGACGCCTTCACCCAAAACGGCCTTACGCTCACCCCACACACACACACCTACAGCGAGGTAGCCGACATTCCCATGCGTGGAAAAAGGAGAATTGGCGAGAAATGATATGAAATGACCTGTGTCCATTGTCTGCCAGGAAAATTGCTCCGGTAATTGGTTTTGTCTTCAAAGAGAGCGGGCCTTTACACTTCATCTTTATGTATAGCTGCAGAGTGGGCCTGCCACCTCCATCGTTCTTCTCAGGTGAGGGGAGTGAGTTATTAAGGCTGGTAAACATGTCCCGCCTCCAGCCAGACAGTGTGAGGAGGAGGTTAAAAATGATGGATATCAAAAGAGATTAAAAACAAACAAACCTTGACAGAGGAAAAATATGAATTGGAGAAAAAGTGCACACCGCCTAAGACGGTTTGTTTCATTTATGGAAATCGGCCAAGGCCCATTTGGTTCCCCTCTCTCTCTCTCTCAAATGGTAAAGCTTTACTTTTCATTTCCTCCTGAACTCGCTCCAATTAGGGAATATCCCTCAGTATCAGTGGATCCCAGGCGCTAATTCCACACACGGATTACGGCGACCGTGTCGTAAAAATCTGCCGGTTATACAGGTAAAGGGAACACACTGCCGGCAATGGGTTTGTTGACTGCTTTGATCATGACGTCTGAACGATGAATTATGCACACGGCACACATTAATTATTCGTCTTGTCCCTGCAACCTATTGTGTGTGTGTGGTAGATGGATTCCAGGCACTTAGAAATTCACAGCACGCTAAAATATCCAGAGTGAGATTTGGCCAGCCTTGTGTGCACAAACCCATCTGCTGGGGATCATCCGAGTCCGACGCCAAGAAAAAAAAACTTGTCAAATTTCACTCGTCAATTGAAACTATTTTTCATCGCTGACATGTCTGTCGGCTTTCCATCTTGTCTGTAAATTGAATCTCAGATCATCCCCCCCCCCCCCCAATCCCCGATTGTGAGTTTTCTCTCTGTAAAAATGAAAGACACACGTTGAATCCGCAAACAGGGGCTGAACTCGTGCTACCCACAGATGAATTTCTTCTCCTGTGGTGCAGAAAATTGTATTCCCCCCCCCTTTTTTTGCTTCTTCTCCCCCCCTCCACTCCCGGCCCAATTATATATTGCCCATAATTAATAAACAAACATAAGCAAGGCGATTTCTCTCCGACGTCTTGAGACATTTTTAAAAGGGTAAGCCGTGAGTTTACTTTCTTCAATATGGTTTCTAATTGGTTGCAGACACGTTCTCCAATGTAGATATACACACACAGATGGCTGCAACCCCATATCACGCCAAAGCGTGTGACAGACCCGGTGTATGGGACCAGCGACCAGCAGGGGCCAATAGCGAGCGCTGTGATGGCTTGAAGGAAATGGAAAGTTGAGGAGTTTCTTTAGAAATATATTAAAATTATTTATTAGCAATGCCGAGCTTTCAAAGCCGACCGTATAAGATCGCAAGACCCCTCTGCAACGCTGACTACATTTGAAATTTCTCTGCGACACTTGCAAGACGAGCGTTTTTACCTACGCCGACGACACCCAGATCTACATCAGCACAAAATCCACCAAGAACCCACCCCTCACCCACATTGAAACCTGCATCTCTGCAATAAAAACCTGGCGGAACCACAACTTCCTCAAACTCAACAGTGACAAGACAGAACTTCTTCTCATCGGCACCAAATCTACACTCAGCAAAACCGGACCCATCTCACTCACCATTGATGACACAACCATCACCCCCCCCCCCTGGCTCGCAGCCTTGGCTTCATCCTGGACCCCACCCTCTCATTTGAGCCCCATGTCAGCTCCATCATCCAGACTTCATACTTTCACCTCCGCAATATTGCTAAAATCAGACACTGTCTCTCTACTCCCCCCCTGCTGCTGAATCCCTCATCCACGCCTTCATCTATTGCAACTCCCTCCTCACCGGCATCACCTCCTGCTTCCTCCATAGACTCCAGATGGTTCAGAACTCAGCCGCCCGCCTGCTCACAAACACCCGGTCCCGTGATCACATCACTCCTGTCCTCCACTCTCTCCACTGGCTCCCCATCAAAGAACGCATTAACTTCAAACTACTCCTCCTCACCTTCAAAGCCCTCCATAGCCTGGCCCCCCATTATCTGACTGACCTCCTTCTCCTCCATCGCCCTAACCGAACCCTCCGATCCTCGTCCACTGTTCCCCTGACCGTTCCACCATCCAAACTCAAGAGCTTTGGAGATCGAGCATTCTCAAGAGCTGCACCCTGACTTTGGAACTCCCTCCCCCAGACTGTCAGAGACTCACCTTCACTCCCCACTTTTAAATCCTGACTCAAAACGTACCTGTTCTCCCAAGCTTACAACCTCCCCTGCCCTTAACTACCTCCTCCAACCTGCCACCCCTCCCTCTCTGTCTGGTCCCTGTCCCTCCCACTCACTCACTCCCTCCCCTCTGTTTCCATATATCCCTGATTGAGGTGTTAAGTGTTACCTTGTTGTTATCTTGTTAATTGTTATTTATATCTGTTGCCTGCTGCCTGTTGTTATCTTGGTTTCTCTTGTACTCATACTGTCAGTGTCTTTGGGTCATTGAAAAAAGCACTATATGAAATAAATGAATTATTATTATTATTATTACCTGGACCGCTGCTTGAGACGTAATTGTGGGCTTTCCTAATGATCATAAGGGACTGTGTGGCGTAGTGACAACACAGTCGTGAAAGGGACTAGTAAAACAACTTGGTTGGTTTTAGTTAAGTAAAACACCCCTTCACCCTTAGCATGCCCTGGCTTACTAGAGTGTCACAATCTGGTTGCGACTTTGGGAATTTCAGGCGTTGGAGGAGTACCCTGTGCACCCCCCCCCCCCCCTCTCCCTCCGGTGCAGTACCTTCATACACCCGTACTTTTCATGCCTAGGCGAGCCAAAACGTGACATTGACATGGTGCCCCGGTGGCTCTATTACACGCTTTGGTGTGATACTGGCCTGAACAGAGAGAGAGAGGAACGGATGGACTATGAATCCTGTTGATTTAGAGACGAGAGAAAACCAAGCCAGGCCAGGGAACTGAATAGCATATCTGCTGGGAATTATATATGTATTTCATTCATACATACACACACACACACACACACACACACACACACACACACACACACACACACACACACACACACACACACACACACACACACACACACACACACACACACACACACACACATATAGACACACACACATACTGTATACACACACAGATGCAATACATCAGATTGGATATGCTGGCAGTTCTTATTGTCTGCTTCACCTGTGCCTGCAGTCGCACATTTATTCCAGCGCTCACACTAAATCAGTGTGGAGTTGAGATACAAAGACAGTTAGTAATGCACCTGCCGCGGCCCTCTCCATCTGTGAAAAACACCATTTTGGGAGGAAATAGAAAACTCCTTCCACACGGCAAAGTTACACATCGGATTGGACCGGATTAGTTTTTTGGTGAGGGGGGGGGGGGGGGGGGGGGGGGGTGTGTAGTGTGTGTGCTGTAGCCAAATGTCAAGTCTTGGCTGTTGAATTAACACTATGACAAAGCGGGAGTGGAGACGGGACAGCTGTGGTGCCTGAGGATGGTGCCAGGACTGATGGAAGGCGCTGAGGCAATTCACTGCCGGAGCGGAACAGGACAGAAAAAGAAACGGAAAAAATGGACGTCCCACTTCACGGCTGTGTAAACCAGGCCGATGCAAATGACTTCATTACTCCTGGGAGTGTAATTCATACAATCAGTTGACTGGTGGACCGATGTTGATGCTATTTATATTATGTGAGAATGGCATTGCAGTTTGGATTGGGTTCTCTTTTGTATTTTATTATTTCATTATTTTTTTGCAGAGATTCAGTGTGTGTCTGTGTGTGTGTGTGTGTGTGTGTGTGTGTGTGTGTGTGTGTGTGTGAGACAGAGAGAGAGAAAAATATGTCATCCCTGCAGCATTACAAGTCAAAGGTTAATTATGAATGACATTGACGGCTGCAATATGCTGACCACCATGTGTTTTTCTGTATGTAAACTGGCAATTTGAGAGACAAGTAATTAGTCATTAGAAAGGCTGATTTTATAGCCAAGTCATTAGTAATAAACATTGAATTATGTTTTGTTTATAGGCCCATGTCTTTCAGAACCACACCCTCCGTCCTTTTGAAATCAGTAAACGGACGAGAAATGAGCATGTGTTGATCGTGTCATAGTGAATAAAGAAGACTGAGAAACATGTTGGCATGTGGTTATGTTCTTATCGGACACCCTGCAGTGGACCCGGGTCTATACAACACCCAGTCAGTCATCACTATAACGAGTGCAGCCTTTTCGGAGCCCACCGTTTTTACAGTGTGTAAAATGGAATACTGAATAAAAATCAATGGAGCCAACCTGCCTTGAACGAATAATGTGTCCGGCCCAGCGAGCCCTTCGCTGCAGCCACTAAAATGATTGAAAATTACACCACTATGCAAAAAGAGGATCTGCTCCGGAATGCCACCCGCGTTCACTCCTCTTTGAATCTGCCATCCTCACCCAAAGTCTATTTTCTTGCTGCCAGTCATGGAGGGATAGCATTTCAAGGTCTGCCAAGGTTGAAAGCAAGAGATACGGATTCTCTCACAGTTCTTTGGCACTTGACAGCATGTTCAACCTTGCAATCTCCTTTGATTTGGACGTTACAAAGGCAGCAGATCAGCAGCGGGGAAATTTGCCACAGCGCAACAATTGAGAAAGGTCACTTGAGTACTCAGTGACGTGCGCTGATCAGGAGCCTTATTATAAGTGACAATGGGCAAAGTAATGAAATGGATGAAATAAGGAAGGGCCAGACGCAACGTACCCTCCTGAAACGGTCATATGATATTGTACCAAAAGTCTTCACTTTCGTGGATAATCCTACGAATGTCGCTGCATTTGTTTTACGGTCATAACTTTAGCAATAAAAGCCCAGTGCAACACGACCAAAGGTTGCTTGTAACAGTTCAATCAGGAGACTTGATGGATAAACAATTATTTATTATAATGATGAATGATCTTTACAGAATATTATGATGAGAAAGTTAGTTAGTCTTTGGAGCTTGACACCACTGGGAGAGATCAGCTCGAGCAGCACAGCCATATATACCCCCCAGTGGAGTCAGGATACTGGTGCTGGTGAAACCTCTTGATGACTGATGGATCAGGGACTTGGCGGAGACGGGGAGGTGGTGGGTGTGTGTCAGCCAGCAGGATGAGAGAGACTGAATGAGACACAGAAAAGCATATTTATGCACGCAGCAACCATGTGATAGGCTACCTAAAGGGGAGTGCCACAATGTGATAGGCTAAAAGTGCAGGTGAGCAAAGGTGTATGAGGTGATGTGTTGCTATGCTATTGGCTTATGGGAAACTGGGAGGCAACCACTGATTATTCAATTATCACCAGGAAGCTGACAGGTTAACAGGTGAGCAAGCAGGAAAAGTGCAGTGACTGTGGAACCGGTGAGGATCAAGATCGTCCTGTCTGAACCTTCGTTAAAACTCCACTTAGGTAAATAAAAGGACTTGGTTAAGGTTAGGGTTTGAGTTATAGCCTACAGTAGGCTAAAATAACTCGACCACCCCGGCCCCGACACCATTAGCTAATTTGAATGTTTATTTCAGACGCTGTGGGATTTCTATGGCAGTCTAACGCAATTTCAATCTCCCACTCACTTATTTGCTGTCAACAAGCGCCGTCTCTTTATAGCACATCATCCTGACGATCAATTGAACGCAACAACCAGACGTTTAACCATAATCATTCCTCTCATGGCTTCAAATAGAAAGAATGTATCATCGTGAAATGTGGGTCACACATGACAATCTTGCAAATGCAGATCATTAATTTATTACTGTGATATGTAGTGGCTGCTTTCGCGGTTAAGTCTAAATGCATAATTAATCAGTGGCATTGAAGCACTGGGGGAGATTTTCGACTAATGAGAAACAAAGAATGTGTAAACAGTATGGGATCCAAATAGGGAAAAATGGGGGGAAACAATAATGGGAGATGGGGGAACAGATGCGAGGAAGCCAGGTAGCCACGATTTATTGGCCATTGATTTATTGGATTTATAGAGTGAACCTGAGATGAAGGAGTAAACAAAAGCCCGCCTGTATCAAGCCACCGCAACACAGGCTAAAGCAAGGCACGCACAGCAGCAAAGCATCGAGAATGGCATTAACGTATGTAATTTGTGTAGGGATATGACAAAGCTCTGACAATTTTTAGAATGTCATATCAATCAGAGAAAAATCAATGGCTTGAATTGTGTTTTATCGATCGTGCCACCTCACGTCCGTAACACAAGAATTCAACTGACGGGTAAAATTGGAGGTAATGATGTCTGGTAGTATTTGTGTAATGTCAATGGGATCAAATTGTCACATTAAGGCATGACAACATTCCTTCTTTGCAGTGCATAATGGAGGCCCGATAAAGCCTCGCCTTTCTTCTTCTTGGTTCTGAGGTTCGGTTCTGGGCCCCTGGAGACCGCCGGGAAGGGATCAGATCCCACGGTGGGAATACTCCCGTTAAACCCCCTCGGAGAGCTCTCACACTTGTTCTTCATCCCATCTCCTCTCCTCCAATTACAGATGTGGGGAATTAAGAGATAAACACAGTAGAAATAATCCAATTACCTCTAACGGGCATGGCATGCTCATGATGAAAGTATCTGAGGGGGAAGCGCCTTGAATCCTCTGAAAGCCCCTGCTAACGACTAACAGTGCAGCGCTGTTTACACTAACACTTCCAAGGTGAGTACCGCAGGGATGATATCTTTTTTTGTAGGCTTACCCAGAAGTCCCTGCGCTCCTGGTTCATAGGGGGAAAAGACGATGGGATTTTTATATGGGAATTTCAGTTAAAAATAAGGTCTGTGGTTAACAAAAGTTTACGAAACAGCGAAAGTTTGTGTTCAGCAAGATCATCTTCACAAACGAGGACAACTTTTATGACTTTTGAAGCATTTTCTGAAAATTGCATTTAAAAAAACGCTTTACACTTCAAAAGTCATAAAAGTGGTCCTCACCTCATTTGTGAAGATTATCTTGCTGAACACAAACTTCGCTGTTTCATAAACCTTTGTTAATCACAGACCTCATGGATTTAACTGAAATTCCTATAGAGAAATCCGATTTACTTTTACACGTACTGCTAGCATGTATGTATTCCGGACTCATTCCATACTCTATATATAAAAAATATAGAGTAGAGAGTAAAACCTTGATTGTCACTAAAATAGATTATTTATTTATTTATTTATTTATTTATTTATTTATTTATTTATTTATTTATTTATTTATTTATTTATTTATTTATTTATTTATTTATTATCGAGCAGGTAAGTATCTCTTAAGCAGCAGCTCAGCATTAGTGAGAGTGCAGCTCTCAGATGCTAGCCTGGGTAAACCCAGCCTCCACGTGACCTGCTCAGAGAGCAGGTCTGAGAGCAGGTCACGTCAGATGCATCTTATTATCGAGCAGGTATCTTTAACCAGCAGCTCAGCATTAGTGAGAGTGCAGCTCTCAGATGCATCTTTGCTGCGCGGCACTAATTGCTGTGGTGTTTCTGCACGTCACTTCACCTGTCAGTCAAACCCTTCGTCTATTTATTCCAAACAAACCACAAACACAAAACGCTTCGGGTGTTTAAACAGCAAATTGAAAAGCTTTCACAAACTGGATATACTGTAGGTTGAATCACTATTGTTGTGATATATCACTCAGAAATACAGCATAAAACATGTATTAAATATAGAAATGCTACAGACTAAAAAGATTTGAAAAGTTTGTATAGTTTATTTTCCGAGTGGGGAAATTTATCCTCTGAATTTGACTCATCTGACACACACTATAGTGGGCATGCCACAGTACAGAGCCCGGGCGGGGACCAACTCCAGTTCTTTTTGCCACTGGCTTGGTCAGGGGCACTGACAGTATTAACCCTAACAGTGGGAGGAAACCAGAGCACACGGCTAAAACCCACACAAACCCGGGAAAAACAAACTCCACACAGAAAGGACCTCGGAGTCCTCATTCTGAAGAAATGGAAGTCCCCCTCTTCACCTTCTTTTCAATTGTGGTAGACCGACATGATCTCTGTTATACAGATGGATAGACTCAGGTTCCTGAGGACCACTTAAAAAAACTACCTGGGACCTGTTTCTAGCCTACCTCGATGAGGTTACGGGCGACGGGCGACGGGCTGGTTTCTCATGGACCCCTTGCGTGGGATCCCATGCACAACATCTCTTACAAACACATAAGCACCTTATGCAGCTGGTAGCACCACATTGTATTATTGAATGTCGATGACATATGTATGCTTTTTCTTTCTTTTCTTTTCCTGTGTCTGAGCCCGTTTGTTTTGTTTTGTTCGTGTGTTGTTCTGAGAACAAAATTTAAATAATTAGTGGGGGAAAAAAGGACCTTGGACAGACCAGGGTTCGAACTGCATGAAGACCTTGCTGTGAGGCAACAGTGCTACAGTAACCACTGAGCCACCATGCCATCCAAAGTTGCTTGCTAAGAGTTGCTAACCTATAGGTGTGAATCACACAAAGTAAACTGCTGATTTTGCCCTAGAACTGCATGAAGACCTTGCTGTGAGGCAACAGTGCCAACCACATGCCATCCAAAGTTGCTTGCTAAGAGTTGTTAACCTATAGGTGTGAATCACACAAAGTAAACTGCTGATTTTGCCCCAGAACTGTTCATTCATTCTTGCTGTGTGTCTCCATACCCAGCCACAAACCCAAGGCTCAAACCCAGACACTGAGCCAACCAGAGCCATATCTTGTTAGGCGGAAGGCGATCACATTGACACACTGGTCCAAACACATTACGGACAACAGCCATCAGGCGCCCCAATCCCTTTTGCTAATGCTATTACAGTAGGACCATGAGACACCCAGGGTGATAGCCATCATCAGCTCCTATATGCAAATCCCATCCTCCAGCAGGGTAAACAAAGACTTTGGAGGACATTACTGAATAATTCTTACACTGAACCTAAAGCTGGGCAATATATCGAAATGATCCCATGATATGAGACTAGATATGTCTTAGATTTTGGATATCATAATGTGGGGATATGGCATCATGAACTCTTTTCCTGGTTTGTATTTTTCTGAACTTGCCTGTTCTAGCTGTTCTATTATTTGGTTTTACCCACTTAGATATTATATCCACATTACTCATGATTACTTATCAAAACTCTCATTGTGTAAATATTTTGTGAAAGCATCAATAGTTCCTACAATATTGTCACAATATCGATATCAAGTATTTGGTCAACAATATTTTGGATTTTGTCCATATTGCCCAGCCCTAACTGAACCCTCACATCCTCTGTTCACCAGCCTGTAGCACAGTATTGCTTTGGTTCAAGCCCTTTTCAGGATGGAAAGATACACAGCAGATCGCAAAGGGAATCTTCACACTGCATCACAATTTCATCAATCAAGAATGTATTTCTTTGAAATAAAATTCATAGCAACACGGTAGGACGCCTGGTAAATGGTAACATTATATTCAACACATTTCACTGTGAACCTGCAAAGCAGTACAATGCTTCTACATTGCAGCATGCAGCAATCCCACCATTAAATGCTTTGCTGGTAGACTATTCCATGCTATGTTTGTGCTGGGTGGGGGGGAAGCTAAAAGGGGATCAAGCGAAAGTGTATATTGACCATATTTCCTGCCATAGTTGTCCCCCAGAGTGAGGTGCTCAGCATGAGATGTTATGGTGGATGATGACAGAAACGTGTTTAGAGCGCTCCCCACTGCTAAAACATATTCACAACATTTCATATACGCTCCCGTATAAAACGGGATCATTCAAAAGTGTAAACCATATATATATATATATATATATATATATATATACAATATATATATATATATACTAACATTATAGAGGTGATTTATGTGAAAATTATCAGATGAATATGTTTTAGTTATGATTGATCATATAAATACATCAATATCTAATTTAAAACCATAGAAAAATATAAACGGAGATACCTGTTTTTGCAAATATTCTGGCATTAAAATGTTAATAATCACATGGAACATTCACTAACCAAGTGAACAGGTAATTTCACTATTTCCATATTTTCCTGTACCAAAGTTTGTTTCATTTTCCTGAATAATTCCAAAACTGAACGCTCACATCCTGTTTACAGTACCAGCGACATCAATGTGAGTGCAAAGGCTTCTCTTTTAATTGGATAAATATTTTCATATGTCAGTCATGAAGAATATAGGATAGCCTGTCTTTTAAGTTGACAAAAAAAGGGAAAAAATCTAACTGTGCTTTGGAAAATGCCTCACACTTAACAATCAGCATAATTAATTTGTCATATGATATCTACAATCCTTATTTCTCCGCTTGATTGCGTTGCTTCCCTTGGTTTCAAAACTCGCGTTTTTGTGTTTTGAGCCAGAGACCCTTTCTTTGCTCTTCTAGCAAAACGTACAGAATAATCTTCAGGCACATTTCTAGGATGAAGAATTCTGTGTATTCGCCAATCTCTCTGTCTCTCTCTCTCTCTCTCTCTCTCTCTCTCTCTCTCTCTCTCTCTCTCTCTCTCTCTCTCAATCTCTCTACAAAATTGAAATTTGAGAAGAAATGTTATGATTTCTTGAGTTAACTGATTTCATTACGCAATCATGCTTTCTCTGGCCGTTTCAATACATTTCTATACTTTCCATATTCAAAAGCCCTCTTGAGCATTGTCATAAATCGAGTGACATGACTGGTCGGTGAGGGGGTGCAAAGATAAAGTGACAAGAAAGAAACACTCCAGCAAATCACGGTGAAATGAAAAGATCTCAAGCGTACCAAGAGAGAATTGAAGGCTCTCTCTTTCCCTGCGTAGGCTTGTCATGTTCTGTGGGAGATGTGTGGTAAATTAAATACAGGGAAAAGGTATTTCCCCTTAAAAGATTCATGCCAACAGAGCAGCGGGGGACACACAAAAATGTAGCAGTGGTGTCTCAAATGTCAGCTGAAATGTCAGCAGGGCGTGCTTAATTGATATTTAGGCCATTGCAGCTTACTTATGCAGCTTTTGTCTTCTTTACATTCGTGAGCAGTCATCCACCCCGGCACAGCCCACATTACTGGAGCTGTTGTGCCAGAGATGACACATATTTAATTCAAAGGAGGCATGTAAGAGTGCTAACTCCTTTGAATGTTAATCGTGTAGATACACACGCGGTGCTTTTAAGCCTCGTCCTGAGGTCTCAGCGTGAGGCGCACTCACTCCCAGCGCAGTGCCTCCCAAGTGTACATGTCAAACGCACTTTGAAGTTCTTAGCAGTCTTGGCAAAAGAGGCTGTTAGTACTTCCACGACTCAGAACTTGCTTAGTCGAAAAGAAAAGCAGGCAAAGAGACAAAGAAAACACCAAAGAGTATACACGATATTGGATCCCCCCCCCCCCCTCCCCCCACCCCGGTATCCAATATGCCGATCTTTTCCAACTCTTTTGGCGGATTGCCGATACCGATAAATGTACTCTTATTGTGATGGCCCACTGGCAGATGCAGACATACATAAATACAATGCTTTTCTAAGTGTACATAATCACTGGGCAAAATAAGAAAACTACTTTGACTTAGTTTATGTAGCCTAAAGCATACTATATTGTATTTGTGTAACATTTTCTTTCAAACAAAACTTCATCCTACTTAAACAGGCTTGGATGATGATCTCCCTGGGTTAGGGTTAGCATCATTTAAGCATCATATGGGCAGAAATGTCCGTTACGGGCCGATGCGATATTGCATTATAAAGCCTTTATTGGCCTTTGTACCGATGACGTGCCATATCATCGTACATCTTACCTTAGGAGTTCGGCAGGGGTAGTCTGGTGATGGTTACGCCGCAAACACACTCGATCCGAAAGCGCCGCCGCACGTAAATTCAGCTCAAGCGGGAGCCTGGCCATTCACACTCTGTTTTGCTCTGTGCTGGTCACAACTTGTACTGACTTCCTGCCTGGCTTCACTCAAAAAAATAGCGCAAAAAATAGACTAGATACCAAAACTATCATTGCAGGTCACGAGCCGCCTGCGCCGCGGCCGGTCAGAACGGTCTACTGGCTGCGCTTCCACATGCTCTGCTGCGCGTCAGCGTTTGGTGTGTTTGCACCATTATGCTCTCTGAATCAACATGTAGTTTGTTTCAATCCTCTCTTCCACCCAATGCTGATATGGTAGCACTGTAGCCTCTATGCCCGTTAAGTTCCTGTTTGGTCAGCTGTGCTAATGAGATGTTCTTTGTCCATATTCAGATTTGTCAAACAACCATAGGGTAAATTGTGCCTGGACCTTAAGGCAAACTCACTCAAAACGAAGCTTTGGAAATTGTTCCTGCATCTAATATAATTTACCACCAAAACTATCAGACATGCTTATGATGACTGAATTACTGGGGTCAAGCTGGAGCAATCACTGCTGACAAACAAGATCATATTATTTGGTCAGTGTGACAGATTATGAGAGATAGGTCACCAAAGTACCAAAGTATTGGTCTGAGTTGGCAGCTTTGAACTTGATGTCCTTATTAATCCCGCAAAGTGATGATTTTTTTTAAATGATGTATTATGCCTATGTTTTGTGTTATATTGTACTGTGTGTCTGTCATGTTTGGTGTTCTTTTTGGGTGATAAACATTTCATTCATTCATTCATTCAAGTATCAACTTAGAGGAAACATTGGTCCATATCTCTGGCACTTTGCTTGACTTTTTGCCCTCTCTTATAATGAGGGAGAAAAAACTGTTTCAAATTTGGACACATGCTTTTGATTGTTTCCGCCAAGGAGGTCATGTTATCTGTGCCGTGCTGTTTGTCTGTCTGTCTGTCTGTCTGTTGGTTAGCAGGATTACGGAAAAACTACTGGGCCGAATTTCATGAAACGTCTTGGAAGGGTGTAGCGCATGGGCCAAGGAAGAAGCCATTAAATATGGATCCGATCTTTGAAGCGGTCTGCACTCTGCAAGTGCCCTTCTAGTTTTTCCATAAACAGTGAAGTCGTACAGTGGTCTGGTGCCTTCCTCCGAGACCCCGCTTCTCATCTCTCCTCAGATGCCACAGAGTTCTCGAACTCTTTTCATTGACTGTGAACACTTTTGATTATATCCCTCGCGCTCGCTGTCCTCTCAAGCCTGCCCAATCTCCCCGCATGCCTCGCATGTACACACACACACACACACACACACACACACACACACACACACACACACACACACACACACACACAGACGCACACACAAACAAACACCCAGACACACACACTGCAAGCGTAATATAATTGGACAAAGATTTGAAATAACGGCATCTCCCAGTGGAAAGATAGTTTATCTCCTGGCAGCGGTGAATTGATAATCCGCTCTTTAAAATACTCCTGGGGTCTTCACTCTCATGTGGGGCGCCTTGTTGAATTGGCAGAGGCAGCGTTCAGGGCCGCAACACTCTATTCTCTATCTCACATCGTCTCATCCTAATCGCCCGTGGTAGCAGCGCCACAAAACAACAACATACATGTCAATAATGCGATTAATTACCTTACACGGAGTTTAATTTATCTGTTGCGCTACCCACAAATCCAAGATTCTTAAGATTCAAGATTCATTTTAATAGCCAGAGTAATCGTATTACAAACGAAGAATTTGACTTTGTGCAAGTATGCAGCGCAGCGATCACATCAATAGCAGAAGCTGGAGCAAACAGAAAACAATCTCAAATGGTAAATGATAAAGTGCAAAGTAAAAGTCCTTTATTTTAGTCCTTTAAAGTTTGTTTTGTTTTTATCCACCAGTATTTCCTCACTGTGAGACTGACTGAGACGAAATGTGAAATGTTTGATTTGATACTCTGTGAGTTTCTCTCCCTGGACCACTGATGCAATGTTGCACCATACAGTCATTACAATAAAGCTCACTGGCCTCCACAGTAATCTTTGTTGTTTTCAAATGGCTGGCCAAGCTCGCCTTTTCAATTCCCTCCTTAGAGACCATTTGTATCACTAGATTAGCAGGCCGCTACCAGCTGTAACGAGTGACCATTTCATTCAACTGTGCTGGAAGCGGCACCCTATTGGAGCATTTGAGCCTCTACCGTGATAGTGTTGACAGAGAGTCTGCTATAGCCTACCTGGGGTGGCTTTGCTTGTTTATCCAGATAGCACAGCGATTGATATGAATTTAACGTGCAGCTCAATGTTGTTGGTAAAGTGAAGGAGAAACAGGATGTAGACTGAGTGGGCGGAGGTGAAAGATCCATCGTTGGAGAACTGCCAGAAACAGCCCTGGTCCATTTTTCTATACGTCTAATTATGTGTGCATCTGGTGGGAAAAAGTGAGTATGGTAAATCATTGTACTCAAATAATGCTGGGCATAGAACCTGGGAGTCGACAGCCTTCATCTTGGAAGAGTCTGTTGAAGAACAGTGGTAACGGGAGATGCTTCCCAGTGGAGAAGCATTGCCCAACAAACTGTTAATGCTTTTGCATTGTGAGATGAGATATTGTAGTTAGCCAAGTGACCTTGGCTCTCTGTGAGAAGGATATTGCCAGAGGGCTGTGCGCTTCATGCTGGGAGACATTGCTATTTGGCGCGCAGATACTGCAGCTGAAGCCCAGCATGCATAGCACTGTGTTTATAAAAAAGAAAAGAAAAATCTTGCCAGAGTCCTTCATTATGGTATTATACATTGGAGGAAGTACTTATCATAACGCATGGTTCTGCCTTTACAGTATCAGTTCTGCCATCTGTGTGTGATGAGCATTTTCCATTGCTCATCTTTACTCTCGAAAAAGGACATCCCAGTGAAAATGGATCACATTAGTCTGGGAAAAACCCAAGTGAGGCAGCTTTTCAAACATAAGTGGCTTAATGCTTTCTCTCCTATACCTGCTGGGCAAAGTAATATTTGAATAGGGCCATGAATAAGTTGATTTAGATGCTTTGTTTCCTGCCGGACTTTATCAATTTCAAATTTGGGCAGATCACTTGCAAGGTAGTCTCGCTTGCCAGACTATCTCCGTTCCGCGCTGTACCAGCACTGACTCCTCTTACTCTCACTCTGGTATAAAAAAAAAGCTCTGTTATCTTTACAATGTTTTGTTGTTTTTGTTATCTTTACAACCATCCACTGAAAGTACCAAGCAGGCCTGCTTTATTGCACAAGCCAAATCTTCATCAAAACTTGCCATTTTCAGCATGTAGCTTGCTATAGCTAGCTAGCGTTGTTGTTGTTTCACAGCAGCAGCGCTCTGAAATGGTCAGAGCCAATGGCAGAGCTTATCCCCACAGCCTCCAGTGAGTCAGACTACTTGCAAGCTCAAATAATTGGGTACGGTGGCGCAGTCGGTAGCGCTGTCGCCTCACAGCTAGAAGGTCCTGAGTTCGATTCTCGCCTGGGACGCTGTGGGCGCTGGAGTTGTGACCCCCCCATATCTTCAGTGCCTACTGCCCAGGTGGGCTATCTTGTCAAAAGGGCCTTTCTGTGTGGAGTTTGCATGTTCTCCCCGTACCCCCCAGGGGGTTCCTCCACATAACCCCCCACTAAAAAAAAAAAAACCTGCAGAAGATCGTCATCCGACCAGTGACGACAACATCTGAAGTTGGTCCAATGATGGTCCAATGATGGTCCCCGGGCGCTGGAAAGAAATAGCGACCACTGCTCCTGGCCTGCCCCCCCGGAGGAAAGGACAAGATGGGTCAAATGCAGAGGACATATTTCACCGGCCACCGTCAGCATGAGTGTGTGTTGTGGCCGCATGCATGTGTTGTAGTGTGTTCGTGTGACAATAAAGACGGGCTTCCGTCTGAAATCGTGTTTTTTTTTAAATCGTGTTTTAATGCACATGTATTTTCAGTTTTGTTCTCTTCTTCAGGATTGGTCACGAGGCTATACAGTAGCCTATATACATTAAACTCATTGCTGCTCTGTACTGTCACAATGGAGGTGTGCTAGTTTCACCAAATACTTATCCAAGTCAGAAATAAATCATAATTCAATGCTTGAAAGTGGATTCAGTTATGGGTGTGTATGGATTTTGACTGATTTTGAGATATTTTAGGCTACACATAGGCCTACATGGTGAATGTTAAACCTGCAATAAGTGAATTCAGACCCTGTAACCAATCCTGAAAGTAACGTGTGCTACATGGACCAGCTCATTTAAAAAATGAAGAAATGAACGTGAACTGTTAATTTTTTGGGACTGTGAACTTAATTAAAGATTCAAAATTGCACTATGAACATGAACGAGTTCATTTTAAGCTGTGTGAACTGAACTTTGAGCTAGCTCTTCTGTGAACTTGACCAACACTGAGTGGCAGCAGTCTGGGTCCGGTTTGCCAGTCTTGTTTTAGCTAAGGGCCAGTAGCTGCCTTTGCTATGTTTGTGTTGAGGTTTTTGTCACCCTCTAGTGGTCAGAAAAATCGTTTAGTGTAGCTGTAAGTGAGTGGAGAAAAACATTACATTGTGCCAGTGTTGACAGACAGGCAGCTTACATGCATTTGAAGTCGATGGGCAAGTTTTTGAGAGACAATCGTTGGTCTTCAGTTGACTTGGTAATGTAAAGCAGGCAAAATACTCACACATCAAGTCCTAACACCTGTGAAATAATAAAGAAACCTGCAGTTTATATTTGCAATAAGTGAACCACATCAAAACCACCACCGTAAAAAGTAGACTTAGATGAGAATACTAATGAGTTTCCGGTTTGAGATATGCTATTCCAATGCCTTAGGACACTTTGGTCTATATCAATGGCTATGAAATGCCCTCTAATCTGTGATGTGTTAGGTCAAAATTAAAAGATGAAAGTGCTGACTGCAAGCCAGCTCTAGCCATCAGGTATATGTTCTGGTTCATAAATGAAATTTAAAATTAAGCTCATTTGAATCTAGAAATCCATACACATTTTGGAATCCACAAAATCTATCTCCCACTCATTGTTAATTGAATATCTCCAGGCTAGTATTTGGAGAGAATAATGCTCATTATTGATTGGACTGTTCAAGGCCTGGCTTTCAGAGTAACACCACCAGTGTTGCAGAAACTGCACACATACACCCCCCAACCACCCCACCTTTTTTAAAGTAATTAGTGGATGACATTATCCCTGCACATTAAAATTTCATGATCCGGGGACAAAAGCTTGTCATTGAAAAAGTAAAGCATACTGTCAGACGTGCCAGAAGAATCAGCCAGTTTTTCCTCACTACCTAAAAATGTTTTAGAAAAACAAGGTTGTCAAATGTGTGACCTTTTTCCATATAAATAATTCTCCATTTTGCTACTCTGTCATTGATGGATACCATAGAGTAGTGATTCCACCTACGTGAAAGCTTTTACATTTGCTGTTTTGAAGACCTTTGAGGGGGAGAGGAGAAAGGCTCTGCTGCACACTAAATGATGTGCCTTTTACATTTATGGAAAGAGCAAGAGCAATTATTTTCTTCAATAAATATAAGAGGGTAGAAGAATATACCCCACAGTCTATTTTAGTGTCTTTAGTATTACAGTATGTTGGGCCAGCGCCTACCTTAAGTCCAAAACACCAAAGCAATAGCCTAACCGCTTACCACCAAAGATGTTGCAACAGATCAAGAAAAACAAAAATCTTGCAAATGATCACAGATAGACCTGCCCTTTTTGAACCAAACCAAGCATTTCTTTCAACTTAATTTGCTGTTATTTTCATATTATTTGTCTGATTTACTGAGCATGATTAATACTACCCCCCCCCCCCCCCACTCCGCCACAGCATGCACGCACTCGCGCACACACATGCATGCACGAACGCACACACGTGCACACACACACACACACACACACACACACACACACACACACACACACACACACACACACACACACACACACACACACACACACACACACACACACACAAACACGCACACACAAACAAATGCAAATGTCATATGCTGCAAGTTTGTTTGGGGGTGGGGGACATTTCCGAATGCATCTCAAATTTGTTTAGGCATTTTAGTTGTTTTACATGACCTAAAAGTCTAGTTAAAGGAACAGTTCGCTCAAAAATGAAAATTCTAGCATCAGCTACTCCCCCTCATGCCAGTCGAACACAGGTGAAGTTTGTCCATATAACACACAGGGAGGATGACAGCACAACTCTAGAGAGAGAGAACCAGTCACCATTGACTTCAGTTGTACTGTTAAGGCCTGCTGAAGTCAGTGAACTTGAAGTGACTGTCTGTAACTGACTGAAACTTCACCTGTCATTCAAATGGCATGAAGGTGAGTAGATGATGGCGACGGAAAGCGCAACACATTTGTAAATAACACAAAGCAAAGCTCACTGTACTACGGAGGCCTGCCAAGGACAAACTTAACGGTCCACTGTGCATGAAGGCTATACAGCTAAGCTAAATGTACCTATAGTGAAGTCTCACTGGCTACCGGTTTCACTAGACAGGTTGCTGAAGGTATTGTATTGACAACTGAAGAGGCAGGTACCAAGTTTACTAGTTTAACAAGTTTGCACACTCACTTCATTGATTCCACCATAATGAGTACCAGGGCCGTAACCAGGGTTCCGAAATAGGGGAGGTCCAGCAAGGGGAGGCGGATTCGGTGGCGCCCACAAGGGCGCCACCGAAAAAAATGTGAGTTTTTTTTCCCCCCTTTTTTAGCCATATTTAGAGTAATATATCATTTTAAATCAACATTAGGATTATACTGTTGTGATGTCATTATTCAGTATATTCTCTTTCATGTCACCACCTGCTCAGCTCTCCTGTCAACATAATTGTAACTAACAAACACAAACTGTTTTAGCCAAATTCATATCAAAATGACACCTACAAACACAGGTACACAACCCAAGCCGTACACAACTCACAAAGTCATCATCGATAATAAAAAAAACATACAGAGGGACATTTATTTATTCCTGATAGGAACGATTGAAAAATAAAATAAAATATATTATGTTGTTTTTAACTTTACACCACCTCTTTTTGTTACTTATTGGGTCATGAAACTGAAACCATGCATATAGCCACCTGCATACCTGACTTCGGGAGCTTGGCAATTGGCATCATGCATGATTAGCCAGTAGCATCCCAACGTGTCACACAGGTAACATTACTTAAGAGACAGACTAGACACTTACTTTCTTGGTTGTTGCTAAAAAATCTGTCAGTGTCACTCACTGTCTGTCGTTCACTCGCTCACTGTCTCGCAGCTCGCTCACCTTCAATTATCTCGCCAGGCAGACAGACAGTCATCACTCACCACCATGCTGCTGCTCTCTCGGAATCAAGTTACCGCGGAGGCGGCGTCAGATGACTTCCTGCCTGACCTGCCTTTCGTTTCAAAATAAAAGCGATCCCGTGTTTTTCATGCTTTTCCATGCAGATTGTTTTATAAAAAAAAAAAAAAAAAACTCTGAAATATTAGGGGAGGTCCGGACCTCCCCGTCCTCATAGCTAGTTACGGCCATGATGAGTACTTTTTCAGCAATTGGAGGGTGAGTGCTGCTTTCAAACAGTGAGGGAGGAGAGAAGCTAGTTAAAAAAAAAAAAAAACTAGCGTACTGTAGGCTACATGGCCCAGGAGGAGCATCATTCCAGAGCGGGAATTTGACAACAAACTAGAAAGGTGAAAACAGCAACACAGCTGCCGTGTGGATAGTGGTTTTCATTACTGTATGATCTTAATGAAATCCTGAATTTGTTTCTATCTCTCAAAAACTTGGCCACTCAAATTCAAATAAGCTTTTTGACGAAACTGATACAATGTGATGTAATGTCTGTCTCCCCCCCACTATGTGTACTGCATAAAATGCTTCTCTCCACCACTGACAACATCCATAAACATCCAAAACCGTTTCAAACTGTTAAATACTCAAAAGGCATTGGATATTATTCACTGGATTGATAGACTGCAGGGAGAATCATTACCAGCCCCAGCGTGTGGCTGGTAATGTTTTCACCTTGTGAGTGTGTGAGTATGTGTGTGTGCGCGGGTGTGCGCGGTGTGTGTGTGTGTGTGTGTGTGTGTGTGTGTGTGTGTGTGTGTGCGTGGGTGTGCGTGTGTGCGTGCGTGTGTGTGTGTGTGTTATATGTCTGTCTGTCTGTCTGTCTGCCGGTCTGTGGACAGATTTTGTGAATACTGCTTGGATGGGAGACTGGTGCTGGAAGTGGTGTTGGAGGATCATTAGGAGGTGCTCTCCCCTCTGGTCCCATGAATAATCTCCCCAATGTCCTAGGTCAGAGACAGGGACTGTGTCCTGTGAGTGAGCACTGTCCTTCGGATTAGACGTTAAACCAAGGTCTCTGTGGTCATTAAAGAGCCCATCGGCACTCTTCGCAAGAGTAGGGGTGTAACCCCGGTGCCCTGGCTAAATTCCCACACAGGCCTTCCTTCAATCATGGCCACCTAATCATCCCTCACATTACTTAATTGGCACATTCAGTCCTCAACTCTCCACCGTGATAGCTGATGTGTGGTGTGCGTTCTGGTGCAAACTGGCTGCCGTGCATCACCCAGGTGGGGAGCACTTTGACTATCTAGATGAGGCTATGAGGCTAAACTGGATAAATAAAGGTTAAATAAATAAAAAATAAATAAATAAATCTAGAAAGGGCGCTATATATATCAATCAAATATAAATTTGTATTATTGTCATCGCAATTTCATCATAACCGTGCAAGATGCAGTCATGAAACTTAACAGGTGTGTACTATGTAGTCTGACTCCGAGCAAAGGGGCCAGAAGTAGGGTGGTAGGAAGCAAGGAAGGGTCATGACTGGTGTGATGCTATCGCAAGATGGTCTAGTTTGGATTCTGGCACCACAAACTAGTGCATTTTCGCTGTTGATCCTGTAAAGCACAAATCTAGGCCATAGTGTAAATATTCCCAGCTGTAGTAAAGCAACCTATTAATAGGATAAAGTGCTATCCAATACTGTAGGTTAGGCGAAATGCTTTTTAGTGGCCTCGTGGGAAAAGACAAACTGTCACCTGGCCAAGGACACAAAGCAAACTGGACTCAAAGAGACAAACAGCAGGCCTGAGGCTTTGTGTGAACTTTACTTTAAGTGCATTCACCCTTCTTAGAATAACCCACCAGTCACCTGTGTAATCCTAGTCACCTGTAGATTATCGTACACTTAGTAGCACTTATGGAAAAAACTGTAGTGATCCAACAGTGTAGTCAGCTTTAGAAGGGAATTAATTGTACATAGGCATTCACTATTGAGCACCACAGACACACTATAGCCAAGTCTCTATAGAACGGTTGTAGTTGGCAATCTGCCATACAAAGTGTGTCTGGATTTCTGGTTCCTGAAATTTCCAGATAGTCTATCTGAGAGCTGCGGCACGGGAGTAAAGTGACATGTACTTTTCTATACCCACAATGGAATTAATGGAGTATCTGGGACCTGAAATGCTGATGCCGAGAAATACATCTTGCATTTTAGCGCCTCTCTTTCATGCATATATAAACCAGGTCTGTGTAGGTCAGCTTGGCTCAGGTCTGCAGCATTTTCTCCTCATCTTTTTAAGTCCACTCCTCATCACTTAGCCGGATTCCACGCAACCTTTCTCAAAACAACTAATCGATTTTGTAGATGTATCTAATAGTTTGCAGTTTGGTTCCATATTTCACTGACAATGTTTTTCACTCGAACCCCACCCTGTTACCACAAAAAACTGTTAGATGCAAGCCACTTCCTGTGAGCACTGCAGGGGAGTTTCCTATCAGTCACCCTATCAGTCACGTTTGCTTTTTGACAAATAGGCCGTAATCTTGCAAAAAAGATAGTCAGCAAAGTTTAATCAAAGAGGAAAGATGCAGATAGATGCAGGTTGGCCAGATGCAATGCTTGTTGTGCAACATACAGATCTGTATGTTCCTATATGTAGCCTATACCGTCTCTTTAAAGAGAGGGTTACAGAGGAGGAAGAGTAGACAAAGGGCCCCAGGCGGATGTCAAAGCCCAGCCTACACCGCATACTTTTGTGGTACAGTACTGTAGCCTAAATAGGGCTAACGTGTACGTTAGTGGTTAGCTCCCAGTTTCTGTGACACATTTGTACTTCTTGCTGGCCTGGTTTCTAAACCTGCTGTAATGTTTTCTTGGACAGAGAACGGCTAACTAACTCCGGGGACGGGGGTCCTTCAGGGGGTTGATGAAGTGTTGCGGTACATTTCATAAGATACTATTAGAGAATGTAGAATAAACTACTGTTATAGCTGTTCTCCCTAACTACAATCCAGATGGTGTTTCAGGACAAAATCATATCTAGTAATAATAAAAAATATTCCCCAATTTGGGTCTGACAAAATCTCATTAAATGGAGATGCCCTAATGTGTAGCAAAATTGAGGGTCCTCAATATGAAAAAAGTTGAGAAGCACTGCTATAAGATAGGAAATAGGCTACCTTAAAGTACAATAAGGTCACTGTAAACTCACTATTGAACAAGCGCGAATTTGCAATAGCTGTGACCATTACATTATATATTATATTTTGCAAATTTCCGAAATGCAGTGCCATCCACTCCATGGTGATGTCAGTTTCAAGTTTCAAGTTTATTAAAGAAAAAACATTGTTGCATCACAAGATGAAATGAGATGTTTTTTTACAAGTTAGAAAACAGACAAGAATAGATACAGTATATAAAATGTCTACAGTACAGGGAGGAGATAAAAGGATGGACAATGTGAGCACAGCCTGTAAGCTCTTGGTAAGAAGGACTGCTGCTGTCTTTTTGTGTGACTTATTGCCTTATTGGCCCTGTGAACAATCTAGTAGGCTAGTTCTCAGGCCATATTGGTGGTGTGGACTGTGGAGTTTTGAGGGCTCCAAGTAGGGGGTTGGACCCTTCCTCCTCCTCCTGAATTATCTTGAATTTTCTGGAGGTGGCTTCATCTCTTCATTGTGCAATTTGCCCCACGTCCCGTTTTAGCCAATGGGCATGAACACAAACACACACCTTCACACACACTTGACCTCCATGCCAAATTCCATCCTTTCTGTGGACCGACAAATCAACCAACCGAGTTACTTATAGAGCTGCTGGCTGCAGCGAATCTAATAAACTTGTTGACATCATCAGGTGTCTGTGACATCATCATTATCAGTGATGTCAGCAACACGAGCAACTTGAGCAATTGTGTCACACACTGACATTAGTGACTGATGACAGCTAACTGCTATGCGTGCTCGATTCCTTGGCTCGCCCGCTGCGCACCATGACATCATCAGTGGGTATGACATCATCAATCACCATGGCCACCACTCGACGACCCGGGTTCGAACCCGACTGTGGTCCTCCTGCCTGCCTGCTGTCCCAAAAATGGCAAAAATACCCCAAAAATAATCTAAAAAAGAGAAAATTAGATACTAAATACCATTAAATAGCATGAGCCCACTATAAAGGCACGCAGTATTGAATACCACAAACTCTGCATGAATAGTGACCCCCACCACCCCACCACCCCCGGGGAGTCTCTGACTGATTGATTTTGTCCATCAGCAAGCATCAATCCAAGTGAGGAGTGCATGTATCTTGTGCGAGCCATGGCAATCAAATATGACGGGGGAAACAACCTGTTCATCCCTGCAGCAATACATTTGAGGCTGGGCTTGCATGACAATAAAAAAATAAATAAATAAAAAATAAAAATAAATAAATAAATAAAAAAATAAAAAAATAAATAAATAAATAAATAAATAAATAAATAAATAAATAAATAAATAAATAAATAAATAAATAAATAAATAAATAAATAATAATCCATCCCGATGCGAGTGTGACAGCCTATTGAGGGGCGTTGCAATGTTGTGTCCCTCCGCTCCGAGCCACATGGTCAGCGGACAGGAATTAAAATGCATGCCTCTATTGCCTGGGAGCGAGTAACGGTACGCAAGGAAACTGCTCGCATCCTCCACAGAAGCGCGTGGATGTGTTATTTCAGGACAGGAAATCTCCCCCCTCCCTCAATACCCTCAATATTCTAATAGTCTCCTCTATCTCGACGTGGGAAGGTACAAAAGCGGCGATGTGAGGTTTCTCTTCCACTCTTAAAATTGGACCTTAACCGGGGAGATTTCCTTGCATTCATTCTCCTTGGGGCTGCCGCGCTCCGTAGACTCTACGGAAATAACGGGGCTCTCCAATGCCAGCCCGGTCTTGACTTTTAAGTGAGTATCTTCTTTCTTTTAATCACATAGTTTCACCTTTTCTTCTAATTCCAGCTGTTAATCGCCGTGAGGTTTTTTTTTTTAAACACAATAGCGCACGGTATCGGCTTAAAGTCCATGTGCTGCAGACAAGGTGTCACCATAACTTTCTGCTGGTGCTGGAGCCTCAGCTGCAACAATTTATGCAAATATTCAGAATCTAGCAAGCTAACTCACAAGCAGGGGAAATAATTCTTCAACAGCATGCTTTTAATGTTATTTGTCTCAGGGAAACTGTCACAAATTTGAATCAACCATGCATATTTATAAATAGGTATAGCCACCAATGCTTATAGCCTAATTAAATTAAAATGTAGACATTCCTGGATTCAATAGTGTATGTTTCTGGCACCTTGGCTATTTAATTCATCCTTTTCCATTTCCATGTCATCTCAAATTGTCCACCACCACTGAAATGTTCCCATGTTGAGGAAATGCAACTCTCATACTTTTCTTTTAAACAACTGGCTTGATTTCTGGGCTGCAGCCCTGCCCTAACTGGAATGCATGGCTCAGCTCCTCAGCTCTCTAGTCTTCAAAGACTGCACTACCATCCACTCTGTTCAGCTTAGCAACTGTTGAATATAGATGTGCAGATGTGCTACTGTAGCCGAATACATGCGCTAGTGTGGAAGCATGGCTCATTAGACTCAAGGGGAATGTACACTGACAGGCAGGCGTAAACATTCATTTGTCTTAAATCGCTCTATATGTTACTGTCATTGTTATTTCCTATTGAGAATAAGCGTCAGGTTTACGGGTTATTTCCTATTGAGAATAAGCATCATGTTTACAGGTTATGAATCTGGAAGTGATCCCCTTATTAACTTTGAGATGTCACCTCGTTTACTAATGAAGGCGTCTGCAGCACGCAGGTTAATTTTCCACTGAAACCTCTCCTCGCCATTATAAATAATAAGCAAGTAGAATACATTAGCTCAGCCCCTCCCTCTTCACAGCTCCAATCAGATTGGATGGCATGACCTTGGGGGGGGGGGGGGGGGGGGGGGGTCGCTCTGCAGTATTTAGAGAGGCGGGGGGGCAGAGATGGAGATGGGGTGCATTGGTGGCATCCATTATCATGGAACCCAATTACATGTGGAAAATGTCGTTGCCATAAGCAATTGCCATTGGTTATAATGTAGCAGAGATGATCTGTTTTTTGAGAGAGTAGAGAACAATCCTGATAACTTCAGGACGTCTTTGGGAGGGCTTTCTCTATCTGCGCGTGCTGTAATTGAAAAGATCCGTGTGATTTTCCTGAAAGCAAGTCCTTTGTGGCTCTCTTTTAACAATAGAGCGTGATGGAAGAAGCAAGGCGTCACTGTGAGTCATGGCAACTCGCAAGCAACTGTCAGCCAGATGAAGACATGCTGTAAGAAGGAAGTCTGATGAAACTACATGCAGTCATAGTTATAGTTGTGCTGCTGTATCCACTATCCACATCAAAGCGCGCCACACAGATGCCCCTCGATAGAAATGTATCGCGTTCCACTGAGTATATCATCTCAACAGATTCAAAGTTTGTGCAAGTTTCCATCCGCGAGGGGACTTCTTGGCGCTCAAAGATCTTTCCTGTAGCCTTAGTAGCCGCTGTGCAGCGAAGGCTTTTACTGTCATCAGTTATTCAGCTCTTGCGTGCGCTCTCTGAGCCCCAGACGGAGGAGGAGGAATCCCCGTGGCTCACCACAGAGCCAATCAGACCCGTTAAGTACGTGGCTTTTACGACGGGGGTCTGGTACCGAGACTGCGGCGTCCATGGAAAAAAAAAAAATCATTGCCGGCGTCCCCCGAGCGGCCTGCTCTGGAGTGGTCTGCAGCATGTGAATAATTTGTGCCTCTTGTTCAGGCCACGTGGAACGGTCACAGACAGTTGTTTTTTCCTCCGCGCGCAGTATTCCCCTTGGACTTCTCTCTGGGCTTTTGAGTTGCCCTCTGTTTCCACTTAACAGTCCTGGCTGTTTTCCAAGAAACACCTCAGTGCCATTTTTTTTCTCTGTACCAGCATGCGCAGGCTTTGACATTCTGGGGGCCCCCGCATGGAGAAGAACACACAGCATTTTGCACAGAGCGGTCGCAAAATGAAATCTTATCTGCGCCTTCCCTCTCGTCGGATGTTATCGCAAGTGATTTGCAAAATGACGATTTCAACACGATTGGCGACGCGACAAAGGCAACCGAGCCCTGTGTGTGATCGCTGTCTTAATCTGTCCCCTCAGTGCATCACTCTCGCAATTAGGCTTGTCCAATTACCGCGTGACTTTTATCTGCCACCGCTCAGTCTGGTAATGCTTGTATAGGCAGTTGCCTTTCGGAGCTGGAGAGCCATGGGCTCCACAGCTGGCACGCTTCAAGTGGGATAGATGCATTCATGTAAAACCATAGTCTGCAGCAGATGTTTCATCCGTCTGATGGCTAGCTTGGCTTTCCAGGCCATAGATCTCCGTATCACATCCTCGGGAGTGGCTTGATGGGCAGATGCACCGTCCTTGACTTTGCTCATTTGGTTGTCTACCAGGCACCATTCTCCAGAAAATGGGCCCATGCGCGGTGATGAAAGCTCGCCCGCGAGTGCTGTCCAAAACGCTCCCCGGTGCGATCAGTTATGTAGAGGAGGATGCATCACTCCTTCAGCGCAGTGTGCATCAGTGTCAGAGCTTATATGCGGACATTTTATTCGCCTTGTAGTTGTCTTGACAGGATCACAGCGTCCGCGACCTTGCCAGGAACCATTAAATGCCTCCCATTTCTCCACTGACTCACTTCAGCAGTATGACTGCTATACATTAGACCGTAGGCTTATAGGCTACATTAGGCTTTGCCTGGGTCTAGCGCACGATGCTTAATGCGTTGCTGCTTTGTTTGTCTTGAACATACTTATAAATCGGTGGCATCTTATTTAGCAGTCAGAAAAGGCGAACTCGTACGTCGGCAGACTTGACATGCACGGAGCTTTTTGCGTGTGGTTGTATTTGGAGGGAAGGCTAATTGTTATGCCTCAGAGGTCTATTGTTAATTAGAAGTTATCTTGGGGAGCTCTCACATGGTCACCGCACTAATTGGCAGTCAAAGCTGGGTACCACCTGGCCTAGCCTTTAACACTCCAGGTGCTGCCAGCCAAATCATGGGCCTGCACATTATGGCCTCTTTAAAGAAGACAGATAGTGAGAGAGCGGGAGACGGCGGGAGCGCAGGAACACAACACAAGCAAACAAAGCAAGAGACAGGAAGCAGAGAGGCGGGAAAAGATCAGGGCGCGGATAACGTGTCGGGCAGCTTTGCCAAAAATGGCAGAAAAGAGAAGAAGAATAAAGGTTATTCCATGCTTTGTCGTTAAATCAGCCTTTTGAAGCAGGTACATAAGTGTAATCTTTTAATATCATCAAACATCATGCCTCTTTGTTTCAGATTTCCAAACCCGCAGGGGATGTGTGAGGTGGCAGCGTGCCAACTGCTCACACAGCCTGCGCACACTATTGTGATTTCTTTTTTTGTCTTTTTATAGCATCCACGCACACAGCAAATGAATGGATTTTGGGACCACGTAATCGAGTCGAGTCCATGAAGCTGGTATTACCTGGCGCTTTTCCTCTTCTTTACGAGGAAAGGAGGTCAATGATTGAGAACGGTGTCTTTTGAAGTAAAATATATTCCCCATAAAAACAGCATTCACATTAATCCTATCATCCTATCCGGTTAGACTATTTGTACGCACACCAAACATGGAGACCACAGGACCAAGGCAGCAATTTCATCAAGAGATAACGGTGTTGATCAAAATGTAATTGGGACAACATTGGGGGAGGCAAATAGCTGGTGATCTTTTACATTTAAATTAGCCTCCCTCCCCTTTCCCATTTTATTGTCATTTGGACCAGAATACTTGCTCCCTGTGGAATTGCCTCGGGCATGTCTCACTTTGTCCATGAAGTCAGTCTCTCAGCCGCTCCCGGATTTGTAGGTCTTTGACATAATTTGTCTGTCTGGATTCTGCCTATTTCTGCTGGTGGGGAGATGTACCCACCAGGCACACGGATCGTCTAAAACCCATGGGAATGGTGCACATTGTGTTTGATCAAATGGTCTGACAGGTGCACCACTTGTGTGACACAAACACAGTACTGATCAAATGCCTGTTTTGTGCTGTGCCCTCACACACAACAGACCTTTTGTCTTTTCATTCCCAAAAGTCAATAGGCTGTTTTGTCTGGCGGCCCTGGCATTTAAAATTCACACAAATTCACAGTTGTGTCTTCCCTTTGTTCTGTGGAAACAATGGGATTTGAAATATGGAGCTGCTTTTGGCGACTTATATTTGGAAGGGGGTCGGTTGAAGCTGAGGAAAACGCTCAGCGTTTTCAAAAATAATTGTACTGGAGGCAGGCTTGGGAAGTAACTGATTACATGTAATCCGGTTACTGTAATCAGGATACTAAAAAGGTAACTGTAATCCCTTACAGTAACAGAAAAAATAGGCAATCAAGATTACAGTTACATTTAGTGAAAAATGGGGGTTACTAGCAGGATTACAATTTAAAATACATTTATTGTGTATTCTATTTATTGTATATTGTATATTTATCCAAGTGGCTGTGCACTGTAAATATTGACTCTTCCTATTGTCTACTTTATGTTTGATTTCATATAATGGTGCAAATAAATAAAACCTAAAACCCCGGAGAAAAAAAAACACACTTAACTAGAACGACCACACCGTGGATATATGCCTCCGCCAACAAGTGAGCAGTTGACATGCATGTCTGTCCAGACTTTGACGTTTGAGCCAAATGTGAAGAAATTTGAGCATGAAACGAGCGGTTGTGATGTCACAGTATCCTTGAGCTTTGACCACCAAAATCGAATAAGTTCATCCATGAGTCCAAGTGGACGTTTGAGGCAAATTGGAAGAAATTCCGTCAAGGCGTTCTTGAGATATCTCGTTAACGTCGCGGACGGACGGACGTACTGTACATACGGATGGACGGACAACCCGAATCCATTATGCCTCCGGCCTGGTTATCGCCGGCGGAGGAATAAAAATGACCAGTGCACCCTCAAAATAAAAGAGTAGAAACCAGATAATATCAGTGCACTGTAATCTGAAGATGGAAATATTGTTATTGCATTATTATTCATGAGAAACAGGCAACACTACGGTAGATAGATTGGATGAACGCTTGCTGTAACCAACACATGATCTGAAATGAGGATTACAGAGCTGTTTTTTGGTTAAAAAATAAAAAATAAAAAATAAAATCCTCCTGAGGAGCATGCCCCCAGACTCCAGTAGTCAAATGCAGGAAATGTGTTCAAAAGTAATCCAAAAGTAACAGAAAGTAATCAGTTACCTTACTTTTATATTGTGATAATTGGATTATGTTACTGATTACATCTTTAACAGGGAATTAGTAATTGTATCGGATTACATTTTTAAAGTAACCCTCCCAACCGTGGCTGGAGGCCAGAATACGTTAATGTGGTACAGCTGAGTGGGGGACGATGTGGATCTTTGTGATTTGTTGTCGTCGTATCTTTTTCCAAGAAGCGCTGTGCTGTGCTGTGCTGTGCTGTGCTGTGCTGTGCTGTGGTGTGCTGTGCTGTGCTGTGCTGTGCTGTGCTGTGCTGTGCTGTGCCTGGGCCCACAGCACAGCTGTGACAGCATGTGTTAACTGCATTTACCACCTACGTGTACTGTAGGGCCAACGCATGCAGACATTCCTGCACATTAGGGGACCACACGAGAGGAAAGGCTGTAATTCTTTAAAGTATGTGTCGGCGTGGCAGCTCAAGTTCAACCACCAGTTAAAAACCGAGCAGTGTTTTGTTTTATGTCTACATTAATGCATCCAGAAAATTCACAGTGTCAAATTTACAGGAGTCTATCTGCAGCAGTGCAATAATGCCAAATGATAAGTAAGTCGCAAAAGACAATCAAAACGTTATATTGAATAAAAGCCAGTAAAAATAAGAAACAAGCGATGTCCTACACGCGATAATCATTCTAAACAGGGGAACAACAATATACTCTAGATCTATTACAGCGACAGTTACTGACAGTATAGCCATTACTCCCCCTAATGCTCTACTGCTTCATTAATAATGATTCATTAATAACTACTGAAGAAAAGAAATCCTTGAAGCGAGCCAGCGAGCTACAGATTGTACTTTAATTTAGCTCTGGAGGTCATTCCAGGAATAACGAGCTGGAGAAATGTAAATAGTCTTCTCTGCTTCACTGTCAGGGCACTTGGAATAAGACAAGACAATCTCCAGACTTAGCCACATAATGAGTTACTGTATATAGTACGGTAATCTTCACATTTAGCCACATACCTGTAATGAGCTACTGTATTATTCTAATAATCCTGGTATAATCTTTTTTTGTTTAAATGAGTATAAAAATAGAAAATAACCTACGTGATTTCCACAGTTTTAAGTTGGTGAAATTATATATTTTCCCCCCAGTAGTTTTGGGAGGGAAAAGTTTTGCCTAAAAAACACCAATTTAAAATATATGCCATTTCTACGGTATACACTTCACACTGAGGCAGCTGTTTGCATCAGGGTTCATTTCTACGTATAAACTATGCAGAATTGACGTTATTTCACAGCTGTAGATTTAGAACAATGTTTAGGAGCACAACCAAAAACTCAAATCGGACTTCCAAAACAGTCCTTGAAGAACACGAGCGTGGCAGCGCCGCAGTAAAGCTGACCTGGCTCAGCTTTACCATATTTTTTTTTTTTACTGCTAATGCATTCTGGCAGTTTCCATCAGTGGATAGGAAACATGATACCTGGCCAAGTTTATATAATGCTTGTGAATAATTCCAGGTTGTCTGCATTCTGTAACTGTCTGTAATCAGTATCAGTGGAGGGTTTTTTTTTGCGTTGAGGCCTGAAAGGGAAACCCATTAAAGCACTTTGTTTCCAGTTTCATTTGGATATACTGTAACCAGAAAAATCAATGTAAAAACAATGAGCTGCTCATTTATTTTTATTTATTTTTTATTTAAAAAAATGTTCCTGGTTTTTCTCCCCAATTGTCTTGGCCAATTTTCCCTGCTGCCATAGACTAGCACATGCTTCCTCCGATACATGTGCAGTCGCCAGCCACTTCTTTTCACGTGACAGCGAGGAGTTTCACCGGAAGGATGTAGCACATAGGAGGATCACGCTATTCCCCCCATTTCCCTTCTCCCCCGAACAGGCGCCCCGACCGACCAGAGGAGGCACTAGTGCAGTGACCAGGACTTCCGTTCCCACCCGCAGGCACGACCAATTGCGTCTGTAGGGGCGTCTGGCCAAGCCGGAGGTACCGCTGCCGGGAATTGAACCCGGGTCTCTGCGGTGGTAGGTGAGTGCTTTTACCTCTACACTACCCAGATGCCCCCGAGTTAAATTGCAAGGGGCACACTCCTCTTCATGAGAGTTCACAGAGTTCCTTTGAGACTGAGGTCTGTGCTCTGACTGTCTCGTTCCAGGATACTGACCCGCCCTTTCTTCTTCTCAGCCATTCCTTGGTTGGTTTGGTTGTGTGCTTCAGTTTGTTGTCCAGTTGGAAGATGTAATCATGTAATTCTTTGTATCTGGACTGGAGCTATTCATTCCCCCTCTATCCTGACCTGAGCCTCTGTCCAGCACCATCGTGCTTCAAGAACAATGGCGCTGTCATTTAGAGTTAGAGTTACCACCCATTTGCTAATGTCTACATCCAGTTTACATTTCTCCCAATGATTTTACAATTCATGCCCTATGTAATTAGATTTTCTTTTAACACAACAATTGTGTCCTCTTCCAAATGCAAACTTTACAATGTCAAATCTTAGCTTGAAATTAACTGCTCTACCGGCTGACAAAGACACTCTAATTAAAAAGACATGGATGGGACAATAAAGTCTGTAGGGCGACATGTTTTTGAGGGATTATTTCCTGGCGGAGACTTCACTTTCCTCCTGCGGGGTGTCAGGTGATTGACAGTAAGCATGGTGTAACGTAACGCAGCACTAATAGGAAAACACTCAACTCAGCAGAATGGAATAACAATAAAACAGAAACTCTGACCGAACGGAAGGGAGGCTTGTTCACTGTGATGGATTGTCAAGCTGTGTGGAAGTTGTTTTTCATACTGTACAAGAATGAATGGCAGCAAATGGCTTTTTCTGAAGGGGGGGAAACTAGCGCTCATATCTCCAACTATGCAGACTGAGCTTAGACACCATCAGTAAAGGCGAGGCGCTACCTAGACCACTGGCACAAACCTCAAAACAGCCGTATTGGGCGTCCTGGAAGTGCAGTGGTAGATTCCCTGCCTACCAACTCGACGGTCGCAGGTTTGAGCCCCTGTGTTACCTCTGGCTTGGTCACAATTGGCCTGCAGGTGGGAAGCAGCTGGGGGGAGTTGTCTCATAATGTAACATTGGTCAGTCTGCCCTTTGGGTGAAGGGTTTTGCTGGTTCTGCACCAAACCCGTATTTTGGAACAAAGAACAAAAATCTCAGCCTTGGTTTCATCACACTCAGACATTTTCCACACTTTTGCATAATTAAAATTAACTGGGTGTTCTTTTGAAGGAAACGTGGCGTCTGTCTTGCCACCTGACCCCACAGCACACAAATGAGAAGAACTTGCAATTGAGCTGTTAGACGCACAGAGCGGGAAGACTTTCATAGCATCCCTGCAGTGATTTGATGTCGCTGTTGGACTCTTTGCCTTTCATCCTGCACAGTCGTCCGTCTCAGAGGGACGTCCTGATCTAGACGAAGTCCTGCTGCTGTCACATTTCCTCCGTTTCTTGATTACGGTCTCAGCAGCTGTGTCCTGGGGGACATTTGATTGGTTTGAAATTGATCTACTTGGAATCACGTCACCTGTTATTTCAGGTGATGGCAAATGAGCTTAGTGAGCGCCTTTACATGAATGGGATTAATTGAACTAGAACAAGGCACCGTTCGGGCGTTGCTAACTTCCCCCCTAACCTCTTCCCCCTGAAGGCTGTGTGAAGTGTGTGTTTAGACTTCTATTGTGAAGGGCTGTATGCTTTGTGCGCTCAATTTCTCGAGGTTCTGGAGCAGAGGGTTGTGGGTAGTGTAGTCCCGGAGCTGAAGGTCGTGGGTAGTGACATGACTGATGACATCACTCACTGATGATATCACCCAATGATCCAATGATCACAAACTGAGTGACATCTCTGATGACATCACAATTACTCGAGTGATATCATTCACTGTCACTGATGTGTTTTGGACTTTCATTGTGAAGGGCTGTGTGTGAAGTGTGTGTTGAGGGCTGTGTGTGAAGTGTGTGTTGGACATTTATTGTGAAGGCGTAAAACACATCAAATATTGCTGTAGCTATGGGCACACTTTTCTTTTTTCTTTTTTTTGTGTGAAACACATGCCAGACCCCCGAACAGTGTTTTGGCAAATTTTGGAGGGGATTGGAGGAACAGCGTGTCTTGCAACTCCAGCTGGATAAACAGACAGACAGACTCTCTCCCCAGATGGTCTTCATAGTCCACTTCCTTGGCTGATTCTAACTCAGGTGTGCACCTCCTCCACTCTGGAGCTCTCCATGGTGCTGAACCTGTATTGACTCATGTTGGCTCTCTAATTAGCCATTTTTGCCCATTTAATCGGCCCTAATTACCTAATTCAAAAATCCGGCTCCATTAGTGGGTCACCTGCAGGGGTGCTCTTCACACTTCCTGAAAGATTCAGCGCAATGGCAAGTAAAATGTCGTCATATAGCTGTGGCCGAACACAATTTGTTCACTCACTCACATACAGACAGACAGACACATCACATTGGTATTATAAGATAGGATGGTCAGGAAATTCTGATATACATTTTTATATTATATCCAAAGGAAAGTGGAAAATGTCTGATTAAAGTTGTTTTTATTTCAGGCCTCAGGGCCATAAAAGGTAGTGAGTTGGACTTTTGTGTTGCTGCACCTTTGATTAGTGTTGTGGTGTAGCAGGCTACTCACCTGCTGAGCCTCCCGGCATGACCGGCCTTCATCACATTTCTTACAAATTGGAAGCACAACTGTGCCAATATGGCTTTCAAAGTGTGGCGATGTAGTTTTCATTTCCTCAGTCTGATCAAACAGCGGAATGTTTCTGTTGGTGGCTCGCTAGCATCACAGATGCTGTTATCAAAGAAGAACTGCAGACCACTATGGAAGCGTAATGCATTCACTTGAGAAAAAAAAAGTGCCCTGTTTTTTCTGGATTAACGAGATATCATCTCAGAATTCTGAGAAAAGCTTTAATTAAAAAAATCTGACCTGTTTTTCTGAAATAATGAGATAATTATCTCAGAATTCTGACAATGATCTTGTTAATTCAGAAAAAAACAGCAACAACAGCATTTTTTCTCTCAAGTGAATGCATTTAGGCTACACTTCCGTATAGAACACAGATCGGGACAATCCTCACCTTTCATTCCACTAAGCAAATGACCAGAGTTCTTGAAATAAAAAGTAACTAAATAAATGAATCTAAATTAGTTTTTTAGACACCTCCACTAATCTCCCATCCAATAAAGATGTGGATCTACACTAGTATAACTTCCACATCATCCCCAAAGCAAACACAGACAGCCTCTGTGCCAGAGGAGGCCTATCCATCTCATAGGGGCCAGTAATCAGCTTAAAGGATAATACCACCATTATTGAGTTTTCCCCTTATCTCCAATGACGAGTGATCACAATGTGAAAAAGGAAACTTACGAGTCAGTGTAGCTGTTGCTGACGACAGTATGCAGCACTGGTGTTCTCACATCCTCCTCATACAAGATGTTTCCTCATGTAAACATAAGCTGAGAGTGAGTTGCTGTGTCCTGATGATGTGTAATCAGTTGTTTTGTATAAGGTGGTGTGACATTATTGGGTGTTTATTATTATTACTTTATAAATATGAATCTGTATTCTACATATCCGTGGATTCCAGAAATGTTCAATGCCGACATTTTATTCTTGTGACTGATTCGTCATCATCACCCATAAACAGCTAAACAACCTATATTGGATGTGTCATACGCGACATGGTTGTACAATTTGTCTAAATGGGAGAGTGCTGAGACTGAGTGAACCAAAAAATGAATAAGAAATACAATACAATCACTCACTGCTACTCAACATATTTCCTCCTTGTGCTGCACAAGTGGTTCTGACTGTGCATAGGAATGTCTGGCGCAGCCTAACTTGATTTCCTTAATACATGGGATGGGACACTTGAAGTGTGATTTAAACAAATATTCAAGTGCACTGGCTGCACTTAACTTAAGTGCAGCCTCTTCTTCTTGCACACCGGGGTATCTGGAATCGCAGGGATAACCATTGTTGAATGACATTATGTTGGCATCAAAATCAATGCATAATCTATACCTAATCAATATCATCAAGGAAAATATATCAACACATTCCTTTGATCAGACGGCATGTACTATGTACATTGAGGAGCGAGAAAGAGGCCTTTGATACCAGCTCATGCCAGTAAGCTTCTGACTAACAAGTAAGATTAATGGCATTGTTATTGCCAGAAAGTAATAGATAAATATGCTAGGAATTAGGGAGAAATCCTAGTTTCGGCCATGAGGTCCAAAACAACAGGTGCTTTCTGTCAGCAGCAGAGCAATCTAGTAAGAGACTGGCACCAGCGGAGGTCCAAAATGCGTGACTCATGTAGCCAATGAATATAGCCAGGAAGGGGGCTCGCGCTACGTTTGAATGCATAAAATAAAGCTGATAATATACAATTTGATTCTTTAAACATCTGACCCTTTCAAAGTACATCACAAACTGTTCATTTTGCTGCAACTCGACAGCGCTGCTTAATCCAGAACCTTACTTCCAGGAACTTTTGTGAGGTAAAATAAACTGGTCCATTGGAGTGAATGGAGATGTCGCAACTCTTCTATTATAAGACTCTCATCAGCAGTAGCTGGATTGACGCACTGGCCACATTCCAACATTTAGACCAATTAGAGAGTCATACTAGTTACAGTTTAGGAATAGACATTAGGGCTGGGTACACTATCCGGTACTTGATACCTTAAAGGTATCCATCGAAATTACCCAGTACTAAGTAGTATCAAAAGTTCTCCAGTCAAAACTTCTCCGAACCACCCGCCACCCAGAAACCCCTTCCGCCAAGGACCTCACCAACAACCCCCCCCCCCCCCCACCACACACACACACACACACACACACACACACACACACACACACACACACACACACACACACACACACACACACACACACACACACACACACACACACACACACACACACACACACACACACAACTCACTACCTCCTCCAAAACTCAACTGAACTCCCCCCCCCATAAAACTGTAACTCATATATAATTTAATGCCTGTTTAACTGGGACTGTAAATTCATGTAAATTCCCTGCACATTTAATGCCTATTTAACTTAGCCTGTAAATTTCATGTACATTCAATGTAAACTCTATTTAACTCCGACTGTAAATTCATGTAAATCCACTGCCTATTTAACGTCTATTTAACTCAGTCTGTAAATCTCATGTAAATTCAACGTACATTCATATTTATTATCCACAGAACACTTCACCACTCATGAACATATTGTATATATTTACTCGATTTGATTGCACTTGCAACTTTGTGATTGTTTTTAGTTATGTTCCTACTTCTTATCTCTGTATATTGATGTGACCGCTACGCTGCATACAGACACTAAGACAAATCCCTTGTATGTAACTTGCATACTGTGGCAATAAAAGTGATTCTGATTCTGATTCTGAAATTAAACCTGCATTCTGTCTTTTTTCTACACAGATCTAGAAAAGAAAAGTACTATTTGTATGGTTTTGCTCGCAGCGAATCACAGCAAGCATTCTTACATTTAATGCGACGTGTGATTGGCCGCCCAATACTGCAGCAGCTACAGCCAATACAGTTGGTTGTGGTGAAGTTGAGCACGGTCTATGTGACGGAGTTGGCAGTTCAGCATGCCGAGATGCCACTAAAATGTAAAAAAAAAAAAAAGTATAAAATGAAGTACTCTATATTGGTATCGGTACCACTTTAAGCTAAGGGTACTGGTATTGTTTCTCGTATCGTATTTTTTAAAACAATACCCAGCCCTATCAGATATGCATCTCTCACCCCTGTTTGTTCATAAGCCAATTAGAGACTGTGTACTGCATGGAACATGATCAGATATAATATGGTCACATGATCAAAGCATGGCAATGGCTTCCCGCTGCCCATGACTACCTTTTGATTAGCTGGCTTTTGATTAGGCTCTTGGGATTGGCATGGCTGCACATCATAATAGACTGAACTGTTGTCACTGCACGCAGTAATATGAAGCTACATTGTGCATGCTGTCGGAGATGTAGTGGAAGGTAAACACACCTGAACCTAACCTTTTTTTGTACAATACAATTTACTGTAACCACCTTCTTATTATGTAAATTCCCCATACGCATTAGTATCAAATTGGTGTAATTATGTGAAGATAGGGTATTTTAAGGGAAAGTGCATAAATTGATGCTTTTGTGAAAGTCGGACCATTTTCTCCTGATATTGGTGGTTGTTTGCGTTAGAAGGATGACGTTTTGCTTACCACTACATCACTGGCAATTTGTGTGTGTTTGACAGGATGGAGAATAAACAAGGATTTTAAACTGAGGAGGCGCACGGCTTTATCAGAGGATGCCATGTGCCGCCATGGAAGCGGGCCTGGATGGGAAAACTCAAGCAAACAAAACTGTAGGTAAGCTGCCCTCAAAAGAACCTTGAAGCACCCTTAAAGTACCCTAGAGTATATTGTTGATGGACAGTTAATCAGAGTAGGAACTCCAGGAAGGGAAGGCATGCCAAACTAGGAGAAAATGCATTTCCTGGTGAAAATTAAAACTGTCTTCTCCAGGGCATGGGACTTATCTTAGAGCTGATATTTCAGAGCTAAAAGACATTCCCCAGAAACTCTTTTGCAGCTTAAAGGTGTACTAGGTAAGACTTATGTAAAATAGCACCTCCTGCAGGTGCAATAATGGGTGACAAACCTAAATCCTAACAGTCAAAACCTGCTTCCCCCCTTCCAAACAGCATTCTCAAATGGTTCAACACTAACTTCTAACAACACAAGTGAGTAAGGAGTAGTATGTCTATGATTGAACTTGCAGAAATTCCTCATGGCCATGTGGCATTACTTAGTATTGTGATGTTATTGGTGCAAAGTGCAGCACAGCTAAAAGTGGAACACAGTAATGGCCTGGGATCTGCTAGGGTGACACTCTAGGCTTGTTGTAAGCTATAAATTATTAGCATCAAGGCGAATCACTTTGCTATGTCACATCAGTGCAGACCTGCGTTGACCAATTATTTATGTGTTAGCAAGACCTTTGCTAAAAGTCAAGCTGATAGGCGATGTTATCTCTCCCTTATGTGCTGTGTTAGCTACTGTACAGAAGGCAACAGAAAACAAAAACAAATCCAAGTCCTCGTCTCATAATTTCTCAGATAATCGTCCAGCTGTTCATAACTTAACACAAATAGTAAACACAATCATAACTCTTCTCTGGTTCATACCAGTTAAGAACATTTGAAGAAATAGCAGAATATGAACGTCAGTCAGCCCAAACTTAATTTTGCTCTGCTAGGCTTTCCATGCATGATGAACTGCTGGTTATCACCACGACTTGCATTTCCTGAGTGGTTATTTGGTGCAACCTGAGTTGGAATACCACTGAGTTTGAATAAACTGCAGTATGTTTCACTACTTCTACAGTATTTGAAATGTATCAACTGTCTTAAGAAGTCATTGATTTGTTCGTTTCAAATAGCGCCCAGTTTGTAACTTTGTTTTTAACTTGGCAATTATTATCATCATCAATATTATTGTATTGTGGTCTGATGTTTTTAAAATACAAATGATATCACCAAGAATATTACCAACCTGAGTCATTCAAAATGTATGCAACTTTAACAAAATCAATTAAACAGATTGACTGTGTTGCCACGACTATAAAGCTCATCCAGAGCTAGAACTGTAACTACATTTTTTATGTCACTCAAACCAATTTGCATGCTTCTGCTGCAGCAAAATGACAGTTGGTCCAAAGTGTATTATGTGCACAACATGTTGGTGCACAAGCAGGCAATTATTAAGAGGGATTAGAGCAGAGCTAATACTCTCTGCAAAGGTGTTTATCTGTCCATTTGAGAGGAATGTTGTTCACTAAACAGCTACGTAGACATAAAAGTACTTTTTTCAACTATGTCTACGTAGCTGCTTAGTGAGCAACATTTGAGTGTTACTGTACAGTAATGACAGTAATCTTTCAAACTTGGTTTTTGGCTTTTACATCAGTTGTTAGGTCACACGTTTAATGTTATTCAAAGCAATGATCCTATATATAACCTTTATTTATACAGTATAACCTTTATTTAATCAGGAAACCACAGTGAGACTAATATCTCATTTTCAAGTGACATAATAAAATAAAAACATTTGAATGTACAATTCAAATATATGCCTGACTGCCTCTGTTTACACAGGCAGGCATTGGTTACATTACATTGGTTTATAGGTTTGAGTTGACATTTGTTTATAGATTTGACTTGACATTTAGCTGGCCAGAGTGTCTGCAGCAGCAAATTAGAGGCTATGCTCCATAGACAGCTATACATTTTTGAAGATTGATAGAACTCAGTGTATTTCATTATTTAGATAAAGATTGATAGAACTCGGTGTGTTTCATTATTTAGAGAGCAAAAATTGCTGGCACCATCAGCTTTGCCAGCTTTGATCAGCATGCGATACAGCATGGCAGTGAAAATGAGGTTTTTAATGCAGGAATTGACAAAGTAATAAACAGCATGCAAGTCTGTACGGCTCATTGATAAACATGTATCTTCCCAGAGTGAAACATGTACAGTGTCATTATGAACCCCAGTCACTTTTAGATGCTTTCAGCATTTTGACATCTTAAAGGAGACATTTAGAAGCCAGACTCCCATAAGTAAAGCAGAGGAAGAAGTTCACATATTACTTCCTCAAAACCATGATGCAGGCTCACACTTCATCAGTGACACTTTTGTCAGCCAGACGGTGCGTTCACACCGGGGCGATTTCCGCAAATTTGCGAAGTGCAAACGCGTCATTAGATGTGATTCTGCATCGGGCGGTGCCAATCGCGCGAGTGATGCGAATTTTCGTGGCACAAATGGCGCGATTTGTGCCTCATCACCGGTTCACTTGAGTTGAAATTTTCCAACTCGAGCGAATAAGAAGCTTTTTTCCCCCCGCCTCGGTGTGAATGCACAGTAAGTAATGGCACATTTGAGTATGAAGATGGATTGTGTTTACAGAAATGAGTGGAAATCTAGTTGGATTGTCAAAAGCAACACATTCCCTTCTGAGGCTCTGCAATATAAGAAGCACACAGGCCTCTCAACACACTATACACATTTTTACATGTCTGCCCTTTTGGATAGCAGCTACATCGTCCCTGTCTTGATTTATTTCATGAAGGGTGGTGTTGCCAAAAAGGAGCGCATATAAAATAGGTGAAATCCAGTATCCAGTGATCTCCATGCACCGTTCCATAGCTCAAGAAAACCTGTTACTGTACAAGTCAAGGTGTGGGAATGCTTATGATAATTTAAACAGTTTGTGGTAATTGTAAATGATTTGTTATATCATCCAGGGTCCTCAAAGTATATTTTTTAAGCTACAATAGCTTAAAAAGAAAAGCACAAAAAAGAAGGTGTTTACATATCCCAATAAATTGAAAGATTGATTAGAAATGTAGTTGGGTTATTGGGTACTCTGACCTTACTCTGATAATCAGATAAAGCCAATTTCTGTAGTCAGTATTGCCTTTTGATTTAATAGAGTTGAGAGTGAATTATTAGCGTGCCGTGAAGGTAAGAAATGTCAGACATTAGCAGTGGCTCGGGGTGAAAATGCCCTTGAAAGTTCATACAATGAAAATGAGAGGGAAGAAACTGCCCCCAATAATTACGTGTGCCATATCTTTGCAATTCGCCCTGTTCACTTTTTCTTTCTTTCCTTGACATATATTCACACATGAAAGTGACTATTCCGTGGGCGCCCATAGATGATTTGTGGGAGTGCTTTCCTCTGCCTTCCGGGTGAGGAAAATGAAGAAAGATTGAGCATTTTTTGATCAGAAAAACAACCAAGTACACAGCCTGAAGCAGTAGTAAATGTTGTTGAGGCACAGCCAGCAGTAGAAGTAGAAATGCTGACGTGACACAAAAAAACCAACATCTTAAAAAACTCAACAATGGAGCGATAGAAAATGGACTGGTTGGGGACACAGAGACACAGAGAGAGGAAAGGCTGTAAGGCTGTAAGGCTTGCTGCCAGGTTCCAGCAGTGAGTACAAATTCTTAGTGGCACAAATTGAATGTGCGTTTAGCAATATACAGTGCAGATGTATTATTGCATAGTGCAGTAACATTTCCCCTTGAAAAATGAACAAAATCAAAATCAGATCAAGGGGCAAAATGCGTGACTGCCCCCTCCCCCCCAATATGTAAATGTGCTCAGTGGCTACAGGGCAGCGGTGCCTTTCTCATTAGTAAGACCTCTGCCAGGTTGGTCCTGGACCCAGAACCCTAGGAGACACTCTGTGGACTGCTGTCAGTTTGCCTTCCAGGCTCCCTACCAGGCAGATGATGGCATCATCTAGCTGCTCCACAGGGCTTACTCCCATTTAGATAACTATGATAGCACTGTGCCTTTAACAGCATACAGTCCCTGCTGCTGCAGGGGGATAAGCAGGGTGCTGTGGGCGGACAACAGTATGGCGCCCTGGATTACAGTCTATTTTACCGCCGACAGCTTGTGGTTCGTACCGTTCCAGGGGGCACCTCAAGGCGCCGTCCTGTTATCTCTCCTGCGCGTTGTCTTATCTCAGACTTCAGCTTCACGTGGTCCCACCTAAAAGAACTCTGATGATGCCCCAATAATAAGAGGATGTGTCACTGAGGAGAACAGGAGTTTAGGAGAGTGGTGAGACGCTATAGGAGGCGAGAAGACCCACCTGCAGCTCAACATCAACAAGTGTCAAACCTGTACAGATCCAACAGTGGCTCCAATGCCTACTGCGGTGAGCCTGCCCTATATGGCCCTTTATTTATTTATTTTTTAATGTCAGTGTTTTATACCATTGCTGCTCATGACATCACGTTTTTTGAGTAAACGGAACCGGGTCCAATTCTAGACTTCGTACCCAGACCCACATTCAGACACACTTTCACAAGTCATTTGGGTACTTTTTGGAAATCTTTTGCAACTTTTGTAGGTGACTTCCCTTCCAAATTTCTAAAAATATCTACAGACATATATAGTAGACACATTCAGTTCTGAAAATCCGGTATGAACTCGTTATGGATACGAACAGGAAGCGTGAACCCTTAGATTGCATTTTGGGAGAGGCTCCATAGTTAAATCGTGAATATATCTGTGAAGAGTATTTAATAAAAAGATCCAGTGATGGTGATATTGATATGTAAATGGTACCTAGTCTACACTCGCTCCAGCTATCTGTGATGCGGTGGTGGTACAGGAAGGGTTAATGTTGCAGCCGCCATGAACTGAATTAAGTGGTGTCAGAATTGGACAAACCTTTTGAATTTCAAAAACTATGCACTATCATCCATTTGCAGGGAGTGGGAGAAAAAGAATGACAAGATAAGGTAAAGTAATAGTCAACTTGGAAAAAGGCAATCGAAATATGATTTATTTATGAGAACCTTAAATGAAAACGGTATAGGACGAATCATATTCGGTATTGATTTTATCTTATCCAAAATTGGATACAGTTACCTTATGAATGAAACACTGAATTATGCATGTTTAGGTAGGTATAAATGACAATAAATATTAATGACTACATACATTTTAACTTTGTGGATATCCAGAGTAGACAGAATTCCCATGGCTATTTGGGGTTGTCTCAAGGGTTTGAGAGCTGCGACTACCTGGGGACTCGGAGGCTTTAGGCTGTATAAATACTTCATCTGTATTCACTGAATAGCTTTGTGTTTGAGCTTTATACTGTAGACTAGGCAATTGTAATGAGGTGTGGACTGGTCTGTTTCCAAGACTGCTTATTTTCTGCATCTTGTTGGAATCAAGGTGGTTCCAACGAATCACACGCACACGCGCGCGCACACACACACACACACACACACACACACACACACACACACACACACGCACACACACACACCCCTACCTGTAAAACCCTGAATGCTCCACATCTCGCCTACCACCGGCAGCGGTACTTCCGCCTTGGTCAGACGTTCCTACAGACAGAATTGTCCGTGTCTGTGGATGGGAAGTCGGTGGGGTATGAGTCCTGGTCGCTGCACTAGCGCCTCTCCTCAGTCCACTGGTCGGTTGAGGTGCCTGTTCAGTGGGAGGGGAACTGGGGGGAATCACGTGATCCTCTCACGTGCTACGTCTCGACGGTGTTACATTAGATGTTGCTGCTCTAATGAGCTTATTAGCGGTTTTATTGTGAAAATGTGACTATTGTGTCAGTTGTAGGCCACCGTAGCTCAAGGGGACAGGAGACAGCTGCGGCTGTGCCAGAGACTTGTGTAGGAGGAGAACAGGTTTTATCAGTGTTTACTGAATGAATGCAGCAAAACAAGCCAGCTGTCAGTGGATTTGTGGCAGAGCCAGAAGCTCTTGAATCCAGTCACTGTCCACACGGCGGTCCAGACCCAACAACTTGGTGTTTCAACCTGCAATGGAGCGATAACACTGTGGTAGATTACAGAGGACAGAGCTGGCTGCTCTTCCTCTTAATCCCACAAACTGTATCTGGAAAGTCCTCCCAAAGAATCCACCTGTTCATAGCATCTTCTCAGGTGTGTCTAACTCTACGAATAATAAAGCCATGTAGGCTCTCGGATGTAGTATTTAGTCATAGTTGGATGAGAGAAGGAGGGCGTCAGCTGAATCTTACCAATATATCTAGGAAGCCAGTGTACAGCCCAAAAAGTATGTTTTGGTAAACAGATTTCTCAGCATTTGGTGAAGTAATTGGTGAGTTACTGGTATTGATTAAAAACATATCCACCCCCCACATAGCAATCATGAGAGACCAGTGGGTAAGATTTAACAAGCAAGCTTTATTCAGCAAATGGCATGGCAACTAAGTTTGATTAACAATTCTGACAGTTTTCAATTGGAAAAAGTAATCAGTTTTTACCATTTTGGAAATACATTGTAATCCCCAATCTTTCCAAGTACCCCCTGCAAGCTGCTGAAGTACCCCTAGGGGTACACGTACCCCTGGTTGGGAAGCACTGCTCTAAACTATGCTGTAGAGGTTAGTCTTCCATGATTGAAATGCAGTCAAAGACCACACATATCTCAACGGGCTGACTCACCAAAGGACGATGCTGCGGCTCTACACTACAGGATTGGGGATTCTAGAGCAGGTACATAGACGTCAGTTCAGATGTGCGTTTACTATGCTGAATGGGGAGAACGGGAGGATTTACCCCACCCTGACCACGCCCCCAGCCAGCTACCCCAGCGTCTATGACGAGACATTGACTGTATCTATTATTGTCAGTGAACTTTTCCAAGCTGCCAAGGTTACCCGGGCACGTGAAGAGGAAAAGATTGAATTGCTCAGCGGATCTGACTGACACACACCCGGCCGTGCCACTGCAATGTCTTCTTTTCCAGCCCAAGTGATGTCAGCACTTTAATGACAGAGCTGCCAAACTGGCTGATGTCTAAATAAAGACTGTCAAAACGAAAACAAAGAGTGGCCTTGTACCCTGCAGGCAGATAGGACTGCTGGCACAGTTTGAGCAAGGTGCTGTTTGAAACATCTTGCCTAGTTGTGTCTCTGAAATCCCCTCGAGGATTTTCTCCCCCACTATTTTGTTATCATGTGGGCCGATACTGTCTTCAGTAAATACCCCATCCCACACGACAAGGATGCTCTGCTGTCCAGCGAGCTGCGTTTTGTGGCTCGTCACATTTTGAATCTAGATAAAGACGTGGAAATATTTCAGTTCAGTTCAGTTTTATTGATATCCCGACGGAAATTAGATTTGCAGCAGGCATCAACAACCTGTATATATTGTAAATATATACATATATACTACGAATACTAATATATACTGTAAATATTTCACCTGTTTCAGCTTCCATCCAGGGATGTATTAGTAATCAGTTTTGGCCCAGGCCCAGGCCCAGGGGCCCAAGAGCTCAGGGGGCCCATAACCCAGAGCCTCTTCACAGGGCCACCGTGTCTCTTGCCCAGGCCTGGGATGAACTGATCCTTTACACCACTGATATGGTTTTCCAAATAGTTGTCCAAGTCTAGATGAGGATAAAAATCCACCTATCTTGTCTCCATACTTAGTATCTCTCTTCCACTTTTTCCTCGTTATCTCTCTCCTGATTAAAGTCCTACATTCCCACATCGCCCTGCTGTAAATGACCCATGTTTAATACATTTTGAAAGCTGTGGTGCAAAAGAAAAGGTGAGAGGAGGAAGAGAGGAGAGGATGGTAGCAAACGCAAGTATGAACGGACGGGGGAGAGTTTCAAGCAGAAGTCTTGAAATTAAAAAGAGGAAGGGTGGATGAGAAGAAGTAGCAAAGAAAGGAGATTGTTTGGTAAATGAGTTGTGACACTTTGGGGCCTCTTCCCCTTACTCTATCTACTTCTCATCACCCCCAGGATATTATGACACACACAGCCTGCCTGTGTGCACAGATAGCACATGGACACACACACACACTCAGTCTCAAGAGTCTCCATATCGTAGTTTCCGTTGGCTAGGTCTCACCCTGGCACACAACCAGGTAGTAAGACAAATCAACCCAGAAAATGTCTGACTGTGCCTTAATGGTCACCTTGTATACAGTAGTGACAAGGTATTACACAGGAAGTTGAATGGTTAAATAAGATGCTTTATGTAGGAGAGCAGGGCATGTGGTCACACTGTTCACTCATCAGTGTATTTCTCTAGTGCCTTACTGCTGAGAAACAATATTTTTCAGGAACACTTTATAATAACTGTACACTACGAAACTACAGTAAATAGGCTACTTAGTTATTCAATACTGATGCGGACATTCCTTTCTTTACTTTGAGTCTCTTTTAGTCCAGCACCAGTTTTTTCAACTGGTGGCGGGATGCATAGACGGATTATGACTTCACGGGCCCCTGGGCATGCCCCCCTCACGGGCCCCCCCTCACAGCGCAAAAAAAAAAAAAAAAATTTTTTTTTTTTTTTTTTTGCCCCCCGATTTTTTTTTATCCAGAATGCAACTCGGGCAAGTTATCAGATATCTGCACTGATTGCAAAGGGTGGACAGCTTTTTCATGTGGTGACTTTGTAAAACAGTGTCTGAATGTGGCTGCAGATATACTGTGTTCACTCCTGAGATTGCATCCCTGCAAATTGTCATGGCAAATTGTTTACAAAAGATGAACAATAAAGCTGATTTTCAAAGTACCTTGAGGTACTTGTGGAAGTTGTGAATTAAGTCAAATTTCTCTCTTGATTACAAAGGTGGAAAATACAACTGTTTTTAACTGGGTGTTTACTGATTAAATGTTTAAGCTCCCCACAAATGCAGATGTTTTTTTTTTAATATATATAACCAATTGCAAATTATTACAATTACCAAACAGATAAAAAGTAGATTATTATATTGAAATGTTATTTTAGATTTAGAATGTTAATTTTCTATAAAACACAATACATTTTAATGTAATTCCACAACGTTTATTTTTGGCCCTCGGCCCTCCACCCAGATTGAGTTTTGGCCCTTCATGGGAAAGAATTTGGGCACCCCTGAGCTAGAGTCTCTTCGCAGGCCGCCTGCGAAGTGAGCTCAGGGGCCCATAAGCTAGAGTCTCAGCTGTGAAGTGAGCTCAGGGGCCCATAAGCTAGAGTCTCAGCTGCAAAGTGAGCTCAGGGGCCCATAAGCTAGAGTCTCAGCTGCGAAGTGAGCTCAGGGGCCCATAAGCTAGAGTCTCAGCTGCGAAGTGAGCTCAGGGGGCCCATAAGCTAGAGTCTCAGCTGCGAAGTGAGCTCAGGGGCCCATAAGCTAGAGTCTCAGCTGCGAAGTGAGCTCAGGGGCCCATAAGCTAGAGTCTCAGCTGCAAAGTGAGCTCAGGGGCCCATAAGCTAGAGTCTCAGCTGCAAAGTGAGCTCAGGGGCCCATAAGCTAGAGTCTCAGCTGCGAAGTGAGCTCAGGGGCCCATAAGCTAGAGTCTCAGCTGCGAAGTGAGCTCAGGGGGCCCATAAGCTAGAGTCTCAGCTGCGAAGTGAGCTCAGGGGCCCATAAGCTAGAGTCTCAGCTGCGAAGTGAGCTCAGGGGCCCATAAGCTAGAGTCTCAGCTGCAAAGTGAGCTCAGGGGCCCATAAGCTAGAGTCTCAGCTGCAAAGTGAGCTCAGGGGCCCATAAGCTAGAGTCTCAGCTGCAAAGTGAGCTCAGGGGCCCCATCAGTTAGTCTCTTCGCAGGCCGCCTGCGGCGGCCTGCGAAGAGACTCTAGCTCATGGGCCCCCTGAGCTCTCGGGCCCCTGGCGAGTGCCCGGTATGCCCGTTCAGTAATACAGCCCTGGCGGGATGTGTGGGGATGTTACAGTATTTAGGGCCAACGCTATATTTTTGACAAAATGTCCCAGAAGTTTATGAACAATTAGAGGGTTATTGTGCTTTTGGCTTTAATTGAGTGTGCCTGCGCTGTAAATCCTGTGTTAGATACAGATGAGTTTATTCATTGTTATTGTGCTGTTGGCTTTGAGTGTTCAGGTGGCTGTGCTGTAAATCATGTTGAGATGCAGGTGAGTGTATGTCTTAGTTATTATTCTGGCCTTAATCGTGCGTATGTGCACTGTGAGGGGGGCCCTTTATGCATCCAGGCCCAGGGGCCCGTCATGTCATAATCCGTCTATGCTTCCATCTGGATTCAGCTAATAACAATGTAAAAGAACGTTTGGAAAACTCGTAAAAGAGATCAAAAGCATAGGAACAGAAAATAATCCTTGGCATCATGGGTAGAGCTGTAGAGATTAATCGATTAACCGATTAGTTGTCAGCTATTAAATTAATCGACTATATATCAATATTATTTTCTTCTGATTCCAGTTTCTGGTTTCTTTACTCCTCTCTGACAGCAAACAGAATATCTTTGGGTTGTGGACAAAACAAGGTATTTAAGGACGTTATCTTGGGCTTTGAGAAACACTGGTCATCATTTTTCACCCTTTTCTGACATTTTATAAACCAAACAACTACTTGATTAATCGAGAAAATAATCGACAGATTAATCAACAATGAAAATAATCATTAGTTGCAGCTGTAATCATGGGACACATAATGCCCTGCTCATTGACAGAAGTGCAATTGGAGTGTTCACTTCGTCTGGAGGCATCCCACGCTCTCCTCTGTGATTAATGGGGCGGACGTCTCATTTTGGAGAACTTGAGCTTGATAAAATGCATCAGGAGTGAGAGCTCTGCTTTGCATTCCCTCTCTAGCTACATCTCACTATCAGTGGAAGAGCAGAGAACAAAAAAACATCTGACTGCATGCAAAACGGCCTCATCCAGAGCAATCTAGTAAGAGAGTGGCGTCAGCGGACGTCCAAAATGCGTGACTCATTGGCCAATGAATAGCCAGGAAGGGGGCTCGTGCTATGTAATGTTTGAATGCTAGAATAAAGCTAATAATATACAATTTGATTCTTTAAACTTCTGACCCTTTCAAAGTACCGTACATCACAAACTGTCCATTTTGCTTCAACTCGACAGTGCTGCTTAATCCAGAACCTTACTTCCAGGAACTTTTGTGAGGTAAAAAAAAGAAAAAAGGTCCATTGGAGTCAATGGAGATGTCGCAACTCTTCTATTATACTTCTCTGCCCTCCTCAAATGATGGAGATTTTCCCATTCAATGCGAAACATCAAAAGCACCTTAGTGCTGGTGCACCGTGTCCGACTACTTGAGGTTTTCTCATATGAAATTAATCCGCTCGTTGATGCTGGATTGGCTAATTTCAGTAATTTGATTGTGCAAACAGTACTTCTAACATGCCGCACACATTTGATTGTTAACTAGAAATTCTGACATAGTACGAATTAAATACGTGGTAAATAAATTAAACGGGTATGCAAATTGGTGCTTGTAATCTTTCATTACCATATTCATGTCTTTTGTTTTTAATTTTGTGCCTTTTTCTTCAACGTACGGCACAGAGCCTCGTTTCCTCCAGCCCTTGTATTGACCAATGCATTTGTGAAGACAAAGCTAAATGTTTAATGCTGCATGATTCACCATTAAATATTAATTATAGCTGTAGCTTATATAGATAGTGGAGCTGTTTCTCATGTCCCTGTCCCTCTCTGATGTCCAGACTGTATGTAGGAGAGGCATGGGATGTCAGATCCACCATTTCACTTTAATCTCACAAAGCCGCTCCCACACAGGAAGGATCAGCAAGTCATTGATCGATCAGCAACACATTTGATAATTAGATTGGCCCTGTTACAAAAGGCGCCCAATTGAAAGTTATAGTCTAATAATGAAGTCATTGATATCAATTTATATATAGGCAATTTAACATTGCTGATTCACCCTGCGGCTGGGGTGAATAGCCAACTGGACTATAGCCCAAACTGCATTATTAAACATTTCATTATAAATTATTATCACACATTATATTTATAGCCTTGGTGCAACTACATTTTAAATATGGCAAGCGCAGCCACAACGTGTTTGTTTGAGTGCTTCGAACTGTAGCCTAGAGCTGGGAAACTGCCCATAGTGTCAGACAGTGCGAGTGAAACTGCACTGGCCTGAGCTTGTATTCATTGACACTGGGCTAAAGCGAATGAGGCAGTCTTGCAGGGAGTCAACACTGCATGGGGGAACTTTATTGCTCCTGGCAACTAGGCACACGGATGGCTGTGACGGCTGTGACTGTGCAATAATAAGTAGACCTGCAATGAGAAAATGTCTCACTAAATGCAGATTGCAATTTTGTCATCGTAAAATTAGAGATGTACAATCAACTGCTGTGCCCTTGCAAATTAATTGCTGCGTGTGTTAACAATAACAATGGTGAACCTTAACAAGCAATAACAAGAAGATAATAGAGGTGGGCTATGATATATATAAGTGCAAATGGAAAAGCCCTGCGATCAATATAAACTGCCATGGTCATAAACTGGGAGCGTGCAGCAAAATAGCAGGCAGCAATTGACAAAATAATTCACACAAAACTACCTCAACAAAATCCACAGAGGAACAATGCAACACAGAACTTGGCATCCCCACAAATGATGCAGTTGCCCTCTAGCCTAGGCTGATCACTAACATATATGGCAGCAATCGTAGACCCCCGACACCCCTCACCCCCCCCCACCGCCCAAGTCAGTGCAATTTTGAAAACGCTAGAGAGCACTAATGAGAATGAGATGCAATCAAAATCCAATCAGCAACGTCTGAGATATTATGACAAATCACGGACAGACAAACAATTTGGTCCGACATTTGAGCCAATCAGTGTCATTTTTTTTGAATGTCACAATGATGTGGTGATATGCATCATTTCCCTAAGGTCCTCCTAAATCCTATTATAGATATCGCGATGCCATGCATCATGTAGGCTAACAGACGCTCAGATTGTTCCATGATTACATACACTATATATACATATTTGACAAATTCCACGATTGAGTTACCATAGATTGTTGGTAGTTTCTGGGGTGCCCATTGCCTCATTTCTCCTGTACGTGCTCCTGTACGTGCGTACTTGCATCCCTTAAGTCACACCTCGCACGACATGCTACAGCCAGACCTGATGGCACAGGAGGCGAGACAGTGGGTGGATCAAGCAGTGCTGTAGTGTCCATGCCCAGTGAATGTGTGGGTGAGTTCATGAGCACCAAATCCAATATTTTCAGCCCAGAATGTAGTCTACCTGTACAGGTTCAGCAAATCGATTAAACTGGTTTTGCAGGCTAAACCAATATTGGTCACAATATTAAACTCATTATCATCAATGCAATGAGGCAATAATTCTAACATTACATTATTCCTTTATTTATAGACATATATGTATGATCAAACATATTTCACAAAGACATTGTTCAAATTAGATTTTATCGGAGAAGAGACACGAGACATACTGCATACTGTTATTGCATTTTTAAATATTAATTTTTCATCATTTTTCAGGATAGCAGTTTCAGACTAACTCCGGTAAACATCACAACTGGCTCCCACACTAAACAATTACAGAAATTGTTCCAATCAGGCTAATGTACACTGCTCACGGCATGTGAGCTGGAAAGCTTCGACACACACTTTATCCAGATCAGTGATTCCCAACCAGGGGTATGTGTACCACTTGGGGTACTTGAGCAGCTTGCAGGGGTACTTGAAAAGATTGGAGATTACAATTTACTTCCAAAATGAAAAAAAATAAAGAAAGATACATTCCAAATCATTTCATAAGCCCATTGTTAAAATGGGTATGTGCGCGCCACAACTAGTTTCCCCCGGCAAGTCTCAACTGTTACACTGTTCTGCTACTGATAAATGGCTCAAAAACGCCCAGTTGCTATCGCTCCAGATTCAGGTTTAGGGGGGCCTGGTGACAAGGAAAAAATAGGCCAAGCCCAAACACTGGCAGTTCAGTGAAACATATATTTTGTATGGATTTACTTGTATGTAATCGTCAACACGCATGAGTGAGGGGGTACTACTACATGGGATACATAAGGCAAAAAAGGTTGGGAACCACTGATCTAGATGATCCCACCTGTAAAGGCCTGAATGCTCCTGGAACACTGTTTAAAAAAAAAACGACGATTTTCAGACGGCAGCCCGTCTTTTTATTGTCACACAACACACTACAACACATGCACGGAGGGCCACAACACACACATGCTGATGGTGGCCGGTGAAATTTGTCCTCTGCATTTAACCCATCCTGGCTTTGTCCTTTCCTCCTGGGGCAGGCCAGGAGCAGTGGTCGCTTTCTCGTACAGCGCCCGGGGACCGACTTCGGATGTTGTCGTCACTGGTCGGATGACGATGACGATCTGGTCTTCTGCATGTTTTTAGTGGGGTGGGTTATATACGGAGGAACCCCCCTGGGGGAGCACGGGGAGAACATGCAAACTCCACACAGACAGAAAGGCCCTTACGACGAGATACCCCACCTGGGCAGTAGGCACTGAAGATATGGGGGGGAACACAACCACAGCGAATCTTTCATTCTGTAGTGATATTATTAGTAATGAAAGAGAAATCTCACAGAAAATCCCACGGGATTCCCGCCTTTAACATCTTTTTCCTATTCGCTCTCTGTGGTGCAGTTTCGGATACCGGATGTTGATAATGGCTCAGATGTTCATGTTCACAAATGTGGACTGCAGATTGAGGCTGTCACGTTCATTTCAACTCCCCTCTAAATGTGGACGTTACTTTGTAGAGGGTTCAGTTGCATTGGATGTGGAAACCTGGCTTCGGCTCAGCAAGCGTAGCTCTCGGCTCTGGAGGGTTTTTTCAGAGCCGCCGAATTCTGTCTGAAATTGCTTGTGAGAAACGGACAGAAAAACAATTTCCACAGAACACCAAGGAAAAACACTTTACTGTACATCCCCGCAAAGTTAATGACTTCTCAAAACCGAAGATTAGGGCGAAAACCACATCTAACACACTTTTTATATATATATATATATATATATATATATATATATATATATATATATATATATCCTAGTGCTCGCCGCCCCCTCTCTTTCTCCCCTCCACCTCCTCCTCTCTGAAGTCTGAACAGACGCTTTGCTGTCTCAGCTCGGTGAACTTTGATGGGTGCGGAGGTCACCGACCTTCAGTGGCACAAGGTGGGCCAACGGGATTGACGACGGTCTGCCGTGTTGTCAGACGCGGGGAGTCGCCATCTGTTTCCGCCGACACGTCTCTCGTCTACCTGGCCCCTCGATGCCAAGGGCCTTCAGGGCTGAGTGGACTCACCGGCCTGGCTCTTGCACAAGCAGTCACTGAAGTGTCCATTATGCGTGTCCCTAGGTATCCTTGTCAAACTTGCCGCCTTAAACGATAACCCGACCTTGGCGTCGTATGCAAATCGGCTGCCGAGCAGCGGACGACGGCTTCTGCGGCGGAGTTTTTTTTCTGCTCTGATTGCCAGAATGAAATCAACAGACGAGCTCGAGTGTCGTTGAATATTCTCTCTCTCCATCAGCCTTAAATCCAATCCTCTTCTGCTTCCCTCCAGGGTGGAATTTGAATGACCTGATCAATTTCTAATCAGGAAAGACCTGCAGCCCTTTCTGTCTTCGTAATAGAGTTTTACCTCCGCAAATCTTCCAAACAGATCGCTCACTCTAAATTGTTAAGAGCAAAAAGGCAGGTTGAGTGTTAGTTTTTTAGGGTTAGTTTTTCTAATATGTTTCTGGCTCTGCGTTGCGATGATAGCGCTTTATCTGGAACGTGGATCTGGTATATTAGCTAAATAAAAAAGAAGTATTTCTGGGGGTCTAAGCACAGCTGCACATCCAAAATGAAATCCAGACCCTGTTTAAAAGCAGAGACGGCCTTTTCATGTCGGAAGCGAAACCCGAGGAGGTCCACCTGCTTTATCGTTATGGAAAGCCTCCCTCTGAAAACCCTATAGTGTGATCCTACACTATACATATTTAACACGCACATCTCTGTCACGTAGCCTATATTGCTGTAGAGTGTAGATGAGACTATATAGGCTCTATCATGGGTGGGTGTGGGTTTAGCGCTTAAAACAAAACAGCTATTTGACTTTTAAATTGGATCCATTTAAACTTGCAAATTGGATAAGACAATCAAGCAATAGTGGCTGGGTGCCACTCATCACATTGACAAGGGCACCTAAAATGTAAGTAGTGTTTTCTGTATCATATCTCTGCATTAGCATTTTTTTCCCTCAGCAAACTAAAGATTGTTTCCAATTTAGTTCAAGTGTGTAAAGTTACCTCAGGGTGCATCTCTTTACATTACTCATGCCTAACAGTGGGGCGTGGGAGTGATTAAACAGACTGGCAAATGCTCAGAAGGTCACTGCTTGCTCCAGGAACACAGAAATGACTTCCACCATCGTTTGAGCACTATGCCGCAAAGTCATTTTCGATGTTTGGCATTTTGTCTCGAAGCCGTGAGTCAGGGCAGCGTAACATTTGAGCAAATCTAACATTTTTTACAATCATATGGAGAAAATGTGCACAGGAGCTAACGCACACACATTGAGAGTGTCACCCAGGGACTATAAGGATTGTGAAATTACAGGAACGTCTAACAGAATTCCCACTTCTTGGAATACGGTACTTAAAGTTAAACGCTATTAGAGTTTCACAATCACAGGCTGTTATTATTCTGAATTTTCCCTGTGTGTTCTCACAAATCGTCTTGTTTGCTCTTTTTTTTTTTAGATGGATCATTATACAAAGACTGGACGACATATCAGTCATTGACCCCATAGAGTCAACATTGTAAGTCTGGGAGTCTGCTGGAGCGGTCAAGCTGACAGAACACTGCTGGGTCCTCCTCCACTGTGGAACTGCCTGCCTTTATTTCAATCATGAGAGACTCGTAGGAAGTTTAACAAGAACAGTTTAAGCATGGCGTATCACTCCATGATATGACGCTCCTCTTGATATGATAGTGGGTGCCTTTATTACTTACACCTTTCGGACTATTGATTCATCGCCGACGCCCAGTTTCATCTCTCGTGCTCCCAAAGTTCCCAACTAACTGATTCCGATCATGTCTCTACTCAAGCGGAGGAGAATGAGGGCTATTGCCGTCCTCTGCATCATTACACTGGCAACCTTCCTGTTCAACTACACATCGCTCGACTTCTTCAAGTACGCCTTCCGCATCTCGGACAACCTCTTCGCCAAGGGCCCGTGTGCCTGTCGCCGGTGCGTGGCGGAGGCGGAGGACGACCCGTGGTTCGCCGAGCGCTTCAACCTCTCGGTTCACCCTCTCATGACCCGGGAGAACAGCGCCCTGACTGACGAAACCTTCAGATGGTGGCAGGTAAGAGGCCGAGACGATGATGAAAGTGTCAAAAGTGAACGTGAACCAGAGATTTTACTTTCCCATAGACATTTCGTAAAATGCTTTTAAAAATTGTTTTACTTGGTCAAACCAAACGGTTCATACTATATTTAGAATCTGGAGAAACCATAGAACATTTCACTCAGACCAAAACTTTAAAAACTTTTCTTTAAATGTTTTGTCAAATTGGCCAAGACAGAGGCCAGGGCTACAGTCAAAAATAAACTGTGCCATTTTACAGTTTATGGGTGAGTTTGCTAGATAGTTAGATAGATACAATTCTGAACAGATGGGAAAAGTACACATTATTTACTTAAGTGGAAGTACAGTTACTAGAGTACTGATTCAACTTGCTTACTCAAGTAAAAGTTAAAAAAAAAGTACAGGCTCTGAAATGTAATAAAGTAAAAAAGTATTTCTACCGGCTGTTTCTGTGCAAAGCTAAGTGAAACTTATGTCATATTAAAACTAAAGTAACTATCCTGTTTTGAAGATGTAAGGAGTGCAAAGTACCAGAAAACAAGGCTAAGTGCAAAGTACCAGAAAACAAGGCTAAGTGCAAAGTACCAGAAAACAAGGCTAAGTGCAAAGTACCAGAAAACAAGGCTGGGTCGGAACCTAGCATAGTCAGCGCGATAAAGCATTCACGAGCCTGTTGTTGTAGCAGATCAGATCAGATCAACTTTATTGTCCTCGAGGGGAAATTTGTCTTGGGCATCAAGTGCATTACAGCATAACCATCAACAGTAACATACACCATCAAAGAGAACAACAACATGACAACAAGACAACAGTGACATTTAGACAAAGCATTGCACGGAACCCGGGTGAAACTAGGGGTGCCTGTTTTAGGCGAGAAAATTGCACCAACCCTTATTACACTGGCCCTAATCGCACTATCATGTAAAATAATAAAATAATTAAAAGCATAAAAGCATAAAACCATAGCGAAATAAAAGCAAAGAGAAACCACAGGAGGGACTAGAGAAAAAAACAAGAAAAGACAGGTGCCATCATATTCCTGGCACTTCCATCAGTGCAGGTGTTACACCCGTGAGGAAGGGGCTCGCTGTCTATTCAGCAGTGCAATAGAAGTTGGAAGGAAGGAGAGACCATATCTGTTGCTTTTACAGCGGCTGGCTCTGAACCGTCTGCCCGAAGGTAGCATCTCGTACTCAGAGTAGAGGATATAGTTTGGATCAATCAGAACTCTATTTGCCAGATTGATTACTTTATTTTCGAAGATGGACTGAAGTGTCGGATAATCCTTGCGGCCGATCACCTTCATGGCAGTTTTTACCATCCTCATGACTCTCGATTTGAGCTGTACAGTGAGAGTCCCAAACCATACGGCCATGCCATATCTGATTAAGCTTTCTAGTACGGTGTTATAGAAAGTGGACAAAATGCTGGTGCGAACACCGAACAATCTTAGTCTGCGCAAAAAGTGGAGACGTTGTGCCAGCTTCGCGCACAAGTAGTCAACATGCGCGTTCCATTTAAGCATGTTGTCCATCTGGATCCCCAGATACTTATATGAACTAAACCTGCTCAATTACACTATCTCTATCTATTACCACTGGGTCATGAGCTCTCACAGCCCTGGGATTTCTTTAGTTTTCTTTGTGTTTAAAATAAGGTGGTTACTCGAGCACCATGATTCGAATTTAGATATCTCTCTATGGTACACCAAAGGGCATTCATCGCCACGCAGCAGACTGATAATGGCAGTGTCATCAGAGAATTTGATAACAAAGTTGCTTGGATGGCTGCTTCTATAGTCGTTGGTATACGCTGTGAAGAGGAAAGGTGAGCTCACAATGCCTTGCGGCACGCCAGTGCTGCAAAATTTGGCAGCACTGTTAACTTTAAGTTAACTTTAACCTGTTGAGACCTTTGAGTTAAGAGAGAATAAAACCAGTTAAATAGAAAATAAAGGCAAATAAAATACGAACGTAAGCCTTAGGGTCTTCTAAGTGCTTGCTGATGTGTGACACACAGACCACAGCATCCTCTGTGCTGCGCCCCTCCCTATAAGCTGTAAGGGGTCCAGACAGTTGGCAACTTCAGACTTTAATAAATTAACTATGACTCGCTCAAATCGTCACCCAAATTGGCACTCAAAATCGGCACGCAAATTGGACTGGACATAGCCAGATATAGGGCCTGCTTGCGCTGGCCAAAAATAAATACAGTAAACTACGGTACTAACAGATACCTGAAAATCCTACTTAAGTATAGTAATGAAGTATTTGTACTTAATTACTTCTCATCTCTGGTAAGAGGATAAATAAAGAAACACATTCAGATCACACACACACACATGGACACGGCGCTCTCGAGAGGCGTGTTTTCGTCACATCGATCGCCTCAAATCCGAGAGATCTTCACCAGGCTCAAGTTGTGAAGCCCGGCTCCCACGCAGAATTTGTTCACATTGAACAAGTGGGATGATATGTAAATTATTGCCTTTTCTCACCACTTCTCCCTGATCCATAGCTGACAAGAGGAATGCGGTCAGTAATCTGTGCTAATAGGCGATGGCATACCACTTCATTTACATACATTTGCCCTCTGCTATCTGTGGCTTCAATTAGCCTTTTAATTACATCCAGCGTGGTGCAATCATTTTATATTAACATGATTAGTTTTATCTCACCTTTAATTCATATATCAGATGTCCACTTCTTATAAGTGCTCATTACAGGAAAAGTCCACCCCCCGCATGATGCTCTTACACTGTTATAACCAATTGATGTTGTTCTGTGTATTCTAGGAGTTATTTTGTGTTGTCATTTGCATTTGTGAACCCACTCTCCTTCATCCTACCTCATCTATTTCACTTTGCAATTTCCTATAGCGGAATGCCTTTCGACAAGCCCCAGAGAAGATGTGACCGTACGTCACGTCGTACGTGACCAGAGTAAAGTTAACTTGGTATCGGAAGTTGGATATTCTGTGGATTTTGTAAAATACTGAAACCAGTGGGTGAAAAGTTCTTCCTCGCCTAGTATTCACAAATATATTATTCAGTAGTGTGTTTTACATTGTGTGCTGTATAAGTTATAGAAGAGTGTGTTTTACATTGTGTGCTGTATAAGTTATAGAAGAAAAATCAGTGTCCTCCACTGCGGCATCTGGATAGAGTAGAGGTAAAAGCACTCCCCTATAATAGTACCACAGGGAAGACCCGGGTCCAATTCCCGGCAGCGGTACTTGCAGCTTGGTGAGACGCTCCTACAGACACAATTGGCCGTGTCCGCAGGTGGGAAGCTGGTGGGCTATGAGTCCTGGTCGCTGCACTAGTGCCTCAGGGGGAGGGGAACATGGGCGGAATAGCGTGATCCTCCCATGTGCTACGTCCTGCCGGTGAAATTCCTCGCTGTCAGGTGAAAAGAAGCGGCTGGCGACTGCACATGTATCGGAGGGAGCAATGAGCCTGTACTAGTCTACAACTCTCCCCAGATCGGGAAAGGGGCTGGATCAATGACCGGGACAGCGGGGGGAATTGGCCAAGTACAATTGGGGAGAAAAATGAATGTCCACTAAATAACCTATATCAATAACCTTACTGCGGTTTGTATGTGTGGTTGGAGACAGAGTCACGCCTCGTCCACAAACCCCAGCATGCCTTGTGGCTGCAGTGCATTCTGGTCTATTTTCTGCTACGGTCTGTGGAGGAATTGGCCTCTGTGTCTCTTCTACAGTGGATTTCTCCCTGTGTGATTGTTGAACGTCGGCGCAAAATTGTGAGGTTAGAAAGAATCTCTCCCTCTCTGATTCTGAGGGACTGACAACAAAGCCGTTTCCCGCTCATGTTTTATAGTTGAAGCATTCTCTGCTATCAAACCCCATTGGAGCTGCATTGGAAATATCTGAACATGATCAAATAAAATAAACAACTAAATGCACCCAGGAATGCAAGAGACATCGCCAATAGCCGTTTATGAACAAATACGTGCTGGGAGTGGATTTGTCCTTTAAAGATCGCTTTGCTATAAGTTAGAATTCAGGCCTCGACTACATTACTGATGATGTACTCGACTTAACTTAATTAAATCAAGACAAAAGACTTCCTGGGTACGCCATGATCGGAGTTACACTGAGAATGAACAAAGGCCTATTCACAGAATTGATGGCGCACAATTACCCTACCTTAGTCTGGACGGAGTCCAGTGCCGTAGTTGTTCTCACATTTACCTCACACCACGTCCAATTAGAGGCAAGAATAGAAGAATTACTGCAAGGGTGCCTCCTGTCACTACTCATTCCGGGAAATGCTTCTCACGGGGAGCTGCTGGACGAGGAAAATGTCACATGTGAGCAGTAGCCGGGCCAGATGGTCCCGGCCACCGTGCTGCCAGACGAGGCCCCGCGCGCGCGACCTCCAGGTGTGCCCGCGTGTTCTTATTGCAGACACGAGGTGACTTTGTTCACACATGTCAACGCTGACACGTCAGTAAATCACTATAGACCCTCTGAGAAAAAAACGGTTTCTTGTCAAGACGTGCCATTGAGGTCGACAGGCTCGACCGGTTTTTGAAGGCCAGCGCTGGAGCTGATTTTTTTTTTTAGATTGAAGCAAAACTTTGTGACCGTATTAAAAACCTTTGAAAGCGAGCATTTTCGTGCCAAAAAAAATCTAAAAATGTATTCAGTGTTTTGGCCAGAATTTTATTGGCAGGGTGGAAAAGCCTCTGAGACAGCATTTAGACCATGAGACACTAAAACTCGTCAGTGAAACCCAGGCCAACAACAATGATAATGACAAGCTGTTTGTGCTCTTATAATGCTCTTTATAAGCTGCACTTTCTACTTTTTATTTTATCTATTTATATAGGATTATTTTTCATGTATCTATCTAGCGATCGATCAAATCTATCTACCGTATCTATCTATCTATCTATCTATCTATCTATCTATCTATCTATCTATCTATCTATCTATCTATCTATCTATCTATCTACAGTATACATCTATCTATCTATCTATCTATCTATCTATCTATCTATCTATCTATCTATCTATCTATCTATCTATCTATCTATCTATCTATCTATCTATCTATCTATCTACAGTATCTATCTATCTATCTATCTATCTATCTATCTATATATCTATCTATCTATCTATCTATCTATGTATCTATATCATGATAATAAAAGGCTAATATCAGCATCATGTCAGCCTAATTCCAGTTACAACTAACACATCAAATTCCTGTACATATGATGCAACCAGATGCCTGGTGTCCAGATGCCTGGTGTTTCTTTACACATGCATGTGTAAAGAAACATAAACACAGACCTGCATTCCCTGTCTGCCTGTGTGAGTACAAAGCGTTGCCATAAGCAGAGGGCAAGGCCGAGAAGAGAAACCCCACGTGTGGCGCTAAACCGTCCCCGAGGTTATCCCAGAAATGAGCTCTGCGTCTCGGGCTCGACGCCAGCTCCACTGCCCCTGTTCAATCACTCCGCGGCTTTGCTCTGAGGCTGTCTGTGTGTCTCTGCTGTGTCACCAGTGGCTGCAGGTGGAGAGGCACCCGGCTAACTTCAGCAACGTGGTGGAGGAGCTGTTCGCGGTCATTCCCGGCGACGAGGCGTTGTACGCCGACGCGGGCCCCGGGCGCTGCCGCACCTGCGCCGTGGTGGGGAACTCCGGGAACCTGAAGGGGGCGCACTACGGCCGCCTCATCGACTCCAATGACCTCATCATAAGGTAAGTTAGGAGTCAGTTCTTCTTCTTTATTCCCAGATTTTTCTCCCATTTTCTCCCCAGTTGTACTTGGCCGATTCCCTCTGCTGTCCCGGTCGTTGCTCCACCCCCTCTGCCGATCCCCTCTGCCCAACGAGTGTTGTAGACTAGCACGTGCTTCCTCCGATACATGTGCAGTCGCCAGCCCACCTGACAGCAATCAGTTTCACCGGCAGGATGGGGCGAGGATCACGCTATTCCCCCCAGTTCCCCTCCCCCCCAGAACAGATGCGCCGACCGACCGGAGGAGGCACTCGTGCAACGACCAGGACACATACCCCACCGGCTTCCCACCCGCAGACACGGCCAATTGTGTCTGTAGGAACATCTGACCAAGCCGGAAGTACCGCTGCCGGGACTTGAACCCGGGTCTCTGCAGTCGTAGGTGATTAAGGAGTCAGTTCTACTGTATGGTTAGAATTAGGGAGAAAAAATAATAGACATACATAGACACATCTTCCATCTGCTGTGCTATTTATTTTACGCCCGACCAAGGCGGAGGTAACATGGGGGCTCGAACATGTGACCCTTGTGTTGGTAGGCGGGGAATCTACTGCTGCGCTGCACTAGCCGGGTGTCCGCACTATTTGTTCTAACATAACTAAGACAGCATGGCTTGCGATCAAACATGACTCCTAATGTGATGACGCACTAACTAGCAAACACAACCTATGTCCATAGACTGCAGAGGAATATTCTGCTAATAGCAAAGCAATAACTCTTGTCTTGATGCCGTCCCTTCCTGTCACATGATCAGTGAATTGGTAGGCAATGCCATGCTGCTGTCACAGCGGCAACTGGCCATTAGATAAGTGCAGTAATGTGGCTTCATACAGAGGAAACTTGTCACAGCAAGTTGACAAAGCCCCGCGCTGGTAAATTAAGAGCCATGCAACAATACTGCAGGAAATGTGCTTTGGGATATTTAATATTTTTATATCCACTGTTCCACACCTTTACTCCACAGGCTGAGACCATCTGTTTTTAACATCAAAAATGCTATTTCCCCCCCTTTCATGCATACATTCCCTTTACGGTGAATTCCAAACTGTGCACACAATATAAATAAGTTCTATGAACTAGATGACCTACCTTCTCTTTCACAGGTTCTGCACCATATAACCATATATTTTCAATCAGTATTCTGCTAAACCAAACCATTTACACACACACGCACGCACGCATGCACACCTACACACACACACACACACACACACACACACACACACACACACACACACACACACACACACACACACACACACACACACACACACACACACACCTTTCTTGTGTGGGTTGATTTTTGTTTTGTTTGTTCTTTTCCATTGTGCTGCATTATTTAATTGAGTCTAATTTGTTTCTGTTCTATTATTCATCTAGTACACACACACACACACACACACACACACACACACACACACACACACACACACACAAAACAATTGTAGTTATTTTATTTTCCTCACTTGCATTATATGCTGCAGCACAGGCACTAGTGTTGTGATCACACCGTCTCTATATATGTCTTCAACTCTAAAATCATATTCATAAGATAAAATCCTAATAATTTTAGCTGCTTGGAAGTTGCTCTGGATAAAAGCACTGAATGCCTAAAATGTAAATGTGTATCTGCAATCTGGAAAACTGTATGGATTGCACTAAGATGGCAAAAAGAAAAGTGTATCTACTACACTGTCATATCAGTTAAATAATTTGAAGAATAAAAACTCCAATTTAAACCACAATTTAGTATTTATCATGAGTTATTATTAGTGCTTCAAATAGCCTATCCTTTAGAGAAATGCCATTATGTATGTGCCACTGAGCTTACTCTTACACCAACAGAAAAGGCAGAGGCTGTTTTTATTACTCCACTCTTATTTCCCTGCTGCAATATGCTGAGCAAACAACAAGCTGGAGACAATAGGCCCTATGCAGTTCAATATTCACAATAGTCTATAAACGAGGCTTTAGAGGATCTGGGCAGATTGCGATGTGGCTATTTGAAAAGCATTGGTTTTCAATCTCTGCACCTGCTCACAATACCTCCGCAGTGTTTCCGTGCAGTTTTTGAACTGCCGTTTGAATGTTTCATAATAAAATGTTAAATGCAATTGTTGCTCAAGACAAAGTTACTACAACCACCTGCATCTCGCCACTGCTTCCTTAAAGCCATCATTTGTGAGTTATTATACTTGGTGGTCTTCAAAGTTAGCAGTCTGCAGCACTCTTCCATCTCATTAAGCAAGAATTCAGGAATTGATTTGGGCTTTGCTCGATGCTTCCAGCCCTGCAGCCTTCAAGTTGAACCTGCGATGTGGGAAAGAGATCCAGCAGATGCTGCACGGACCACAAATCCAATCCAGTCAGAATCATTGTTTGCACTTTGATGTCCAAATGAGCTCGACTTCATCACAATGCATATAACTATCAACTATAAACAATAGAAAAATATACCCGCGTCCCCCGGAAAATCTTCTTGTCGTTGTTTTCCATCTTTTCCCTTCCGATTGTTTCTCTGCAGAGCTGCAATTGGTGTGACAGATTAAAGAGTGCGACAAACTCCGCTCTCTTGTTTGCAGCTGCCTCAAGGCATTTAGGAGAAGCTTTTGAATACTCCAAATCTATTATTTTCATCTGTTTTGTTATGATAATTTTCTCAAACACTTCTAGAGCACACAACAATGCTGTGTGAAGGGGGCCTCCGGGTAGTGCAGTGGTAGATTCCCTGCCTACCAACACGAGGATCGCCGGTTCGAGCCCCCGTGTTACCTCCGTCCATCCATACAGGCACAATTGGCCATGTCTGCGCGGGTGCGAAGCCAGTTTAAGGGTATGTGTCCTGGACCGGTCACTGCAATAGTGCCTCCTCTGGCAGGTCAGGGCACCTGTGTGGAGGGAGGGGAACTGGGGGGAATAGCATGATCCTCCCACGAAACTCCTCGCTCTCAGGTGAAAAGAAGCGTCTGGCGACTGCGCATGCATCGGAGGAAGCATGTGCGAGTCTACAACTCTCCACAGATCGGCAGGGACAGCAGGGGGAATTGACCAAGTAGGCTGCAATTGAGGAGAATCCAAAATAAGGGGGGGGGGACAAAATAGTCCATGAATAGTATAACACTGAGGTGAGGTGTGTATTTCATAAGACTTGAGCAACACGCTTGAGGGCAACTCTCTGTTCAGAAATCTGATTGTTGTGAAACCTTGCTCTCGCTCTAGTCCAGACAAAAGTGAATTTGTAGTTAAAAAGGAGTACAATCACACAGTCTCTTTTAAAGGCATCTAATCAGGTCTAAACACATTCTGTAAGTAGTGCTGTATGTGCTACGGCCGCACCAATATATTTATTTAAAAATAATTAGGCTGTCTTGAATGTGAGATCGTTTCATCATTCATATTTACTGCGCTGGATCGAACGTCAGCCAAGCTCTTATTCGACACGATAGCGCAAGTCCCAGCAAATAACTTCATTAAGATGGATCTGAAAGCTGGCAGATGCAATACGCAGGCACGTCACATTCCTGACTCAACGTCCGTGATTGAAAATCAAAATCCCTCTTTTGAAATTGGTTTTCAAACAGGCCGGGACTTTCACAGAACATCACACAGACGGCATAAGCTTTCTAGCGTCAGCTCTGTTCCCGAGTTTTGCCACGCACTAATAATGACGTTCCTTAAACACTTTTACGAGATTCCGAGCAGGAACCTTTGACTCTGAGAATGTTATTACCACAATGATGTGCTACTGAGGGGCACATTAACCACCGGAATGATCCCCATAAGTGCCTCTTCCTACATCATCAACCTCTGATTATGGACAGATAAAAGATAGTGGCAGCAATGTGCTTTGAAACTACACCGTTTATATAGACACCTGAAAGCTTATTTTTCCAATCAGGTGCATTATTACTGTTACAGTGCACCTGAAATGTTTTCAAAGATCATAGTAATTTATGAAGTAGGAGTAGGAGTAAGACATCATTTTCATGTCATGTAGGTTTAGGGCAGGGCTTTTCAAAGTCTGACACTGCGTGCCTCCCCTTGGCCCTCGGACACAGCCTGGAACCCCCCTCGCCCTCGGACACAGCCTGGAACCCCCCTCCCCCCGCATAGACACTCAATAATTGAGCCAAGATAGCCTGATATTACTGTTTGACTTCAGACTACATCAAATCAAAAAAGGTCTGTCTGAAGGCATTTATTAGTTTCTGTCTCTGGGACTCGTACACATTTAGGCTATTATATGTGATCTCCTTTTGATAACTAATGTAATAAGTAATGGAATATTTTTTCACTTTTCTTCACTGAGCCTCCCCTGAAACTGTTTGGAGGCCCTCTGGGGAGCCCCGCCTCCCACTTTGAAAACCTCTGGCTTTCTGTACTAAGTAGGCAACACAACTCTTTAAAAGTGGTTAACACCCACCCCTGAGGCAAAAAAAGAGGCATGACAGACATATGAATTGACCAACCACGGATGGCATGCCGGACTTCTGTAACAGACTAGAGCACTACAGCCCTGCGATTTACAGTAAGCAGAGTGTAACAATGCCTGCACTGATATGAAAACACTCAAGTCACACAATGAAATAATAAAGAACTTTGATCAAACCAAATGAAGCCTGATTGGAGCCAAACCAACCCACTGCCCCGTGAGATTTCACACATGCAAGTAGTAAAATAAACTCACAATAAACTGGCCAGATTTTCTGGAGCAAATCCACGGACATTTGGCAAACAAGCCCTCATATCTCCAACTATGCCGACTCGGGTGCAGACCCCACCAGGAATCATGTGAACTAAGAAGGAGTGGGGCTAGATCTATTGGCACAAACTTCAACACACACTTACTTACATTGTTACATTTTCTGCTGGCTTGTTCGTTAGGTAACGTTGCCAAAAGGTCAACTGTCAAGCTAAAACTCTGGAAACAAATCCGCGTCTATCAGACTATTCACTTTTACTTAAAACCTCTACATACCGGTACACCCACCCCGCAAGGATCTTTTTGGGGTGTGTCTCTTTTTTATGCCCGATTAGTATTATTTACACACAGCCAATTCTCCAGTGGACCTCCATGTCCAGACGTGGTTGTTAGTAGCTTTAAAACCTCTATATAGCTACACAAGCAGACTACCCCGCTGTTCCCAAACACTATGTCATCACTGATCCAGGGTCAGCATTCAACCTGTTAATTACAACGCCACAAGCTTTAACACCTCACCTGAGACCCGTTGCCTCCATCTCCCCCCGCCGCTGCCGCTGCTGCCGCAATCTGCCTGCGCCGCTCCACTTACCTCATAATAACGTGCACAGTGATCATTCTTCATTATGATTATCAGGCATCTCAAACGGGACAGGCATTTTGAAGAGATACAGTAGGTCCATCTGCCTTTTTCACTCGAGCTATGATATAAAATGTGTGTATGGGGTAACGGCATTTAACTAGTGAACCGCTCACACACTACAAAATGAGGTAGTGCTGAAAATATACTATTGACCTTCAGTGTGTTAGTCAGCTATTACATGCTATGTGAGTGGTCCGGACCTTGTAGATGCAATCGCAGGGCCGTGTTATGGAATATTGCAGCCCAAGGCTATATAAGCGCTTTGAGGCCCCTATTGGATGAACCAAACGGATGAAAAAATAATGTCGGGAAAAAAAAATGCAGAATGAACGCTCAGTAAATGCAGAGGATATCCTGCTGGTAGAGTAATCCACTGACTTGAAAGTGAAGACACCAATAACCATTCATCAACATTATAGTAAGCAACCGGCTACTGTATCTTTTGAGAATGCAGAGGAAAAACATGATAGCATCATAGGCTAGTTCAGTCACTACTTCAGTCACTCACATTGAATAAAATTGGCCTATTCAAGCAGTACTGGAATTGCATGACAAAACACACCCGCACACACCCACAATGCTCTTAACAGACAGTACACTCACAGTAATGTCAACACCGCCTCAAACTCCCACGCGTAAGACATCACAACAACAGCCTATAATGCACACAACGTTAGGCCGCCTCACGAGACTGAATCAAACGACGACATATACGATTGAACATTGATGTGTATTAGAGCATTAAAATGTCCGACTCACAAATAATGCATGAATCTTCCTCCTCTTCTTTGAAGTGGAGTAATTCATTGATGAGCTTGGTGACGTTCATCTTATGCACCAAGTCATATTCCAGGGACAGAGGCAGCTGGTTAAGACCCTGCTTACCGAATGTTTAAGTCCGAAGTATATTTTTGACCAGGCCCGGTTTTATCTTGTGATCCACTTTTGGGGGAAATTTATGGACCTTCTCCCTGAGAAAAAAGGAATGATTTTGTGGTAACACAATGTAAAGAAATGCAAAAACTATACGAGTTCTTCTGGAAAATTGTCATCTAGATCATTGCTGTATATCACTGTAAATTGCAACCTGGCTGGCTTGAAGGCCTATATTTCATATTTTCAGACTCGCCAAAGTTTGGAATGAAATCCAAAGTATTGGCACATCTCCTTGTTGGCTTCATTTCTCTGCTCTAATGCACCGTTCGGGTTATTTATCCTCAGTAAAACAACTTCAACTCAAAATCTCTCTCCTCTAGTGAGAAACTAGTGTGTCGGAGTCATGTGGCCTGGTTTTGCACTTCCCTGGGAGGGGTGTTACAGACCTGATTTTGTTATTTATTTTGCTCTGGCTTGAAATTCCCCAGATTTATCACAAAGACGCGTGACAAAATCTTTAAGCGAGATAATCAACTCCACAGCTATCACCATGGTGACAGCTGTGGAGTGGATTTGAACTTGAGTTCAAATCCACTTTATAGGGCCTACAGAATTTCAAACGATTCACAGAGATGTTGATTCTGATTGTTTGGAGGGAAAAAAATCCAACATCTGTGGAGCCTCTCATCATCTCTGTTTCTCCCCTCATTACAGTAACTATGAGCTGTTCTGAGTGGGCAGGGATGCTCTGATAATGAGGGCGCTGCTCTGATTGGCCACCTGATGGTGAGGAGGGAGGGTGCAGACACAGAAAAACTCCAACACCTCCACGGCAGCTCCTTCCTTGTAGAAGAAAACTCTGTGACAGAACATGTCTTAAAAAAATTGCAAATATGCAAATTGCTCCTGTCGTGACATCACATTGTTTGGGAGCCAAATCAAAATGGCTTGTAGAAGCTCGTGTTTTCCCAGGAAGGAGGCTTGGGCAACAATACAGAGGCATTCACTTTTCAAATTCTGCGGGTTGTTAGGTTGAAGGATGACTAAAGTCTATATGCATGGGCAAGAAAAAACGTATTTTTCATAATATGGGACAAAGTGCACTTCATCTGGTGTGGTTGTAGTGTTTCGTCTTTGGCTATTTTACTCAGATGTCCTGGATATTTGTGTAATTAAGGTAAAGGCCTCTCACAGTTAATGTTTTAGCTTGCTGGAAGTCCAGCTGTTTCAATCTCCCAGTGCTGGGGGGAATAGAGCTGAATTTGAATATGGATTGGACCAGTCTGAAATATTGGCCTCCGTACAGCAGTCGATACTGCTTGCCCCTACAAGAAGAAGAGAATGAGCTGCGTATGGAATCCACTGATCAACATTAGATCAGGACGAGTGGAATTGACAGCAATAAGAAAAGACTTTGCCTTTTGCACCTGCAGTATAATCTGTGCTTGAAGGTCCTGTCCCATTAAAGTGATGCCTTCTTTACATATACTGGCAGATACCTCGGATGGTGTGCCTTGGCTCTTATTGCCACACTTTTTTATGGGCGCTGCAAGGAAGGGATCCAAGTCCTGAGCGATTGCAAAAGCCCTGGATAGTTACCATTATGGGGGAGCTGCCCATTTCAATGTCCGCTCTGAATGAAAGGCTGCGTTCTGCCAAAGACTGCACTATACTACTGAGACAATGCTAGCTGAGAGTCAGTGGCATCATGGAGCTGGGTTTGGACAAGCCAGGTGAGCGTCACATCACAGTGTGTCTGGCCAGATTCGTGCTCCTCAGAGAGACAGCAATCTAACAGAATCCACAATCAGTAAGAGCTGACATAACTTCACTAAACTAGTCTACAAAAGAAAATGTGCACCTTCCAAGTTGAATCACTCTCTCGCCACCTTCTCTCCATTTCTGAGGCAATCTATGTATCTTTTTTATAGATAGGTTTGGCAATATCTGAACCCATCGTCTATCGGTCTCACGACGATCAGATTCTGGGGGCGACGGCCAATATTCCAGGCTTTCCGCTGTCTCTGTAGCTGGAATACAAAAAAGCAGGAAGTTTGCAGCAACCGTAAAATAGCCTTATTCATAGTCAAAAATAGTTATTTGGGGGAGGGCACTGAATCCTGTCAGGTTCAGGCAGAAAATGCCAATCTCTTATGTAGCTGCCAACTCAAAGCAGATAATGAGGAGGCTGATATTGCACTGATTGGAGCATCACAACAGGTGATGCCAGTCAAATGTGGGTCAGTTTGTTGATGTTGCTCGTGTGTCTCACTTCCTGCAGGTGGCCGAAGCCAGCTGTGCTGTCAAACCTATCAGCCAATTACTGTTCCAGCTTGAGAAAATATTGTTGGACAGAATAATAGGGACACCTGGGGACACCTCGTAAATTGTTGTGCCCACCTGTCCAAATGGACATTGGATTGTTTCGCATTGTTGTTTGGGGTATTCAATCCAACACATTATAAAATGGGGCAAAGAAATAATCTCAAAATGTGGTACTTGTCAGGCCTGGTTTGGCATGGCTCAGCATCCACTGGTCTAATTATACTAGCCTGGGTAAACCCAGCCTCCACGTGACCTGCTCTCAGACCTGCTCTCAGTCACTACACACCTACAGTAGTGACTGAGAGCAGGGTAAGCCTGAGAGCAGGTCACATGGGGGATGGGTTTACCTAGGCTATAATTATACAGTAGGTGTGTGTGTGAAAACCAGTGCAACAAAAAACACCATTGGTAGATAAGGGATGATCATTAGAACAGAAGCCAGATTTTTCTGATCTTGGGTGAAACGAAACTCAACTGTAGGTGTGTCCCAGAAAGAGTTTAAGAGGTCAAAATAATGATCCAAAATTGAAAACAACATACCTTTTTTTTTTTTACCCTAAAACTAAAATCTCTGTTACCTTGTCCTGCAGAATGAACCAGGCTCCCACCGCTGGGTTTGAAGAAGACGTGGGCGCCAGAACAACACATCACGTCATGTACCCAGAGAGTGCCATCGACCTGGACAACACCACCAGCCTGGTGCTGATCCCCTTCAAGACTCTGGACCTGCAGTGGATCGTTAGTGCATTGACTACAGGCACCATAAAACAGTGGGTGTGCCTGTTTACTTTTTTCTTTTTTTTTTGTACTTTTCTGCATTTTCCTTCTGTGAGTTGAGAGTTGTAGCCTCTGGGGAGATGCTTGCTCCAGTTTTTCCATGCAGTGCTCAAACCTTCATCCGCAAATGCATGAAGATGGAAGCATGTGTAGATTTTATTTTCACCCTCCTAGGTTCATTAAAATGCTTCTGATGCCACCGGTGCACACTTCTCTTGTCATAAACATGATCACTCCATAATCACCTTCCATAGTCGAGGGCCTTAGGGATATTCTCGTGCCAATCAGTCTAAAAGCACCGAATTTGGTCCAGATGTAGCCCAGGGCATGCTCTAATGATTTAGCGAGAGCGCCCGAGAGCATCACCATATTTATATATTTGCATATTTCCAAGATGTCTATTTTATGCTTTTTGAGCACATTGAAATACTCAGATTTCTGATTGAATCTATCTAGAGCACTCTGCTTTGCAAAATACCAATATGGCCGCTATCGCAAAAAAATAATTCAATATACACTACATTTTCACCCATATTGAGTGTAGAGTTTTAGGAACGAGTTCAGATCAAACTGGGGAAAACAAACATCCTACAACAGTATACCGGTATGTATCTTACAGATGTCATTTTTATTGAAACCATCATAGAAATAGAGTAAAACCCATTCCTATTGATACGGCTCACAGCCAGTATGTGCATCAATAATCAGAATAAAATTGGAATGCTGTCAATACTGACCAAAGGTGTTTAGAATTTGAACAAAATAATAAATAACTGAAACAAAACAACAACAGTCAATTTCACAATCAGCTCGTTCATTCTGGGTAAGACTGTCCAGCTGATGACTGCTAGAGATCCAGAAAATAAGAATGCAGTGGCATTAGTAATGGTATTACCAACTAGAAAAGGCTACATTTTCAAAAGAAAATTTAATCGCGTTTGTTTGCTGCCCTCGCGATGCCCCTGCCCTTACATTTGCCGTTAATCCAGTATAAATATAGGCCCAATCGGCAATGTGCATGGTACAAGCATTCGATTACCACTGGGGACTCTGAGGTCAATGTGTCAATATGGACCAACATGCAAGTGTGGTCCCTGTGGCACGCAGAGCATTTTGACATTTGAATGAAGTTTGTACTCTACTCAATGACGGAGATATAAATACAATGGATGTGTATGTGCCATTTAAAGTCATGACTTTGCTATAGCGCCACCTACGGGCGAAATGACAGCAAAATACTCATGCTACCTCAGAGCTTAACCGTACATGTGTCAGTGTGTACCGGATTTGGTCAGGGTAGACCAAAGCCCATGCACTGAATAAAACAGATGATTCAGCAAAAAGCTTGCTTATGGGATTTCTCATAATACGATAACGGCCTTTATCCGATAAAGCATATCGGACTATGCTGCCTGCTTGCATGACCACTTGAATAATCTGGTAACTCCATAAAACAGATAACGATCGGTTTATTAGTGTGCATGTAAACGCACTCATTGTCTTCCACCAGTGCCAAAGCAATCATTCTGCATTAATAAACATCACTACAGTGGCAGTCATTGGCCCAACAAGCAGAGCTGCACATTTTCTAGCCTGGGTAAATGAGCCCCTAACCTGATGAAGGCACGCACCCACTGTATTGATCCAAATTCACACTGCGATTTTTGCAGCACTGAGTTTCGACATGAATAATTCTCTAAGATTCTGATCGTTAAGAAGCCCTTTGCCATGCAAGAGTGCCTGTGTGTTGAGCCCAAGTGGGTAAGAATCGAAAGACGGGGAGCAAGCTTTCATTTAAACACCATTTTAAATAGTTGGGTTTACGATGTACTGTAGCGATCACGCTCATATTCATTCCCGACAAGATTGGAGGCCTAGAAGCGTTTTGCACCCATCCCCAACTCCGCGTCCTCATGGCAATATATCAAATGACAGCCTATACATTTATGAAGACAATTGTGAATATGCAAGAGGCATTAGAGACCAATCACTGTAATCTTGGAATTTTAATGAGCCGCATTGTGATGGCAACCATTAAGGCCGTAACGTTACTCACTCCTGCTAAGCCACCTGTGCACACTTGTCTTACAACCATAAAACAGCTTTTACCTTGCAATTGGAAGCATTTTAGTGGATTGTGTCTTGCCATTCTGCATCAGCATGTAATCATTATTTTTCGGGGTCATTCGTATCACATACCCAACACCTTTAAAGTCTGCATGAGCATGGTGTCAAATTCCATTTTCCAACTCTCAACCTTGTGCAAAGTGGCATACATGTTTTTTTTATATATACATCTAGCTCTTGCTCTGGCCCGAATAACCTCTTATTATGCAAATGCAGTGCGGCCCCCGCACCAGTGCCAGACACGTGTCTGTTCAAACCGCTTCTCCCATTCTCATGTTTCTCCTTTGCGTGTCGTACGGCCGTGCGAGGATGATGAACAGCACTGCGCCACTCGCTGTCATGTGATGAATGGATGGGAGCGTTTGACAGCGGGCATATGTTGCCGTGCGATGACTTGTAAACACGTTGGCGGTGATATATTTCATCTGCTCTTTTCCCCCTCATACCGTCATAATATTCAGACGCTTGACATGTGTTTTCAGACATAGCAGTGAGATTGCATGGCAGAAATTAAAATCGTATGCATGCATGCTTTTCCTGTGATTGCAGACATATGCACAAGCAGAATCATGTGCTGGGGAAAATTGCCTATTTTAAATGCAATGAACAAAAAAGTTAAGTAATTTTAAGCATGTTGTTATTTTCTGTCATTACAGAACATATATACCAGTTATATCCAGGATAAAGGCAAACAAGGATAAGGTGAGTCAAAGGTTTTTATTCCTATACATTTATTTATTATTGTTTATTATACAAAAGTTACATACACCATGGCCATTGCATAGTTTTCAGTGAAATTGCACCACATGAATAATCACCTCACACATCAGGTAGGTAGATGTATTTTGTAACGGCGGTATATCTGCCTGGATCAGCCACCTGTCAGTAGGCCGATACACAGTAAATCGCAATACTGACTGTTTTGCAGGTGTTGATTTACAGCCCCACCTTTTTTAAGTACGTCTATGAGACTTGGCTGGAGGGTCACGGGCGATATCCTTCTACCGGCTTCCTCAGCTTATTGTTTGCTATTCACATATGTGATGAGGTAAGTTGATACAAACCTTGAATTGCATGTTGTGATTTCTTTTTTATTTCTTTTTTTATTTAGCATTACCTACAGTAGAACAGTGGTTCTCAAACTTTTTCACCTGGAGGACCCGTAAACTGACACAAATTTGCCCACGGACCCCCATCTGATAAGATTTTTGCTTTTAGATGTTTGATTACAGAAAGTACATTCTGTCATTGTGTTACTTATGGATGGAATTATAGTGAAAATAAATTGTTTCCCTTTTGCTGGGGAACCCCTTCTAGGACCCCCGGGGGTCCCCGGAGCCCATTTTGAGAACCACTGTCCTAGAATATAAACAAGACTAATATAATGTTAAGGTAGAGGAGTCTCTTGCGCTTCAGCCCCTCCACAGAGGGAGGTCAGTGCTCTCAGGACAGGACAGTATTAACAACAGAAATAAATGGGTAAACCCAAGAAGGACCTAGAGCACTCGATTCACTGGAAATTAATTTAATTCAATAGGTGCAGACCAACGTTTTGACGCGACAGCGTCTTCATCAGAGTCAAAACTATTATAAACTAATATGTTCCTCAGTGGAATTGAGCAACTTTAGATGGGGAACTTCTTGTCAATTAAAAAAACTAATCTGGAGTGAAAACTGTTGTGAAAACCTGAACGTCCACAGTCTGTTCAAGTGATGTTTTGGTCTGGTCTCTGGTGACATACATTGCTTTTGTTCCCTGCACACTCCAGGTCAGTGTGTTTGGATTCGGTGCAGACCAGAATGGAAACTGGCACCACTACTGGGAGGTGAACCACTTGGCCGGCGCTTTCCGACACACAGGGGTCCATGATGCAGATTATGAATACAACGTCACACAGCTGCTGGCAGACAAGCACAAAATCACTATATTTAAAGGAAGATGATGCCCAAGTCTGTGTGTGCAGTCCACTGAACACTGAATGAACTTTACCAGCCTTTAATTTGATCCTTATTTTATTTTTGTATTATTAGTGTTATTATTCCACCCCCGTACCGGAAAATGGGGTTGCCATAATTTCCAAAGACGTTATCTCATCTCTTTTGGCGTGTCCAGAGCTTTATATGAACTTTTATGAATTTTGTCCATTTTGTCTCTTTGTGTTTGTCCATTCACATTCCATGTCAGGACAGGCCAGCGAAAACAAAAAAAGGATGTACGCCTCTCTGCTTGGTATTGACCTGAATGTGAAGGCAAAGACTAACAACCAGCATGTTATACATCAGCCACTTTGCTGTAATTATGTAGTGTGTGTTTGTATATTCTGTCTGGTCTTTTTTCCCCATGGGAATTACAGATGTGTTTGTGAACATGACATTGACTTAAACAATCTTGTTTTGTTGACATAAGATAAGGAGTCAGACATGATGCCAACTCCACTCATGATCTGTGTATAGACGGAGAGAGAGAGAGTCTGAGCAAAGTCCATCGCTGTCCTCTATGCAGGGAGTTGCAGTTAACGGAGTCCCCTAATTTGTCATGACGCTGTATACAGTCATTCATAGCCCATGGAAAACGTATAATACAGCCTATATATACCGTCCATATCAAAACGTGCCTTATTATCAGTGACATCCATTTTCGAATACTTGCAAAGTAGTTGTCAAGTGCCTTTAATGAAATCTTTTTAAGACTGAATAAATCCATGAATTCTGCCATTAATTAAACCTAAATGTATTATAATTCCTCTTACAGTATTATTGCTGTATTTGTCAGTTACCTTTCCAAGTCTTACGCTGTTGTCTATCAAATGTGGATTTAAAGAAAAGCATGATACAGCCATTTGAAGTATTTGTCTCTGCGAGGAAGCAGTAGAAATCTTTGCTGAACACACCACAGGGGGAGAGAGAAAAATCTCACCCTCAATTATGTCAACAGATTCAGTTCAGCTATATTTTTCCCAGGCTTTAATAATTAGGTGCACTTGCTGGAAAACACTGTAGAGTTGCCCTATGAGGAATGTATGTTGAATGTTTTATGACTTCAAGCAACAAAGGACCACTCACTCTGCCCCTCGCATTATAATCTCACCGACTATACGTCATCCGAAATGTTCTCTGTGTGAAGTATGATTTTGCATTTGTAAAGAGTGAACCTCGGTGGTGCTTCATCTAATATGATTTGCTCCATGTGCCTTGGAATCTAATGGAATATGTGCTTTTTGCTTATGGCCAGCCTGTGTCTTCACATGCTTTTCTTCCTCTGTGCAACAGTAGAGCGCCGGAGAAACCGTATTACTGTTTCTGTTGAATAGTCATTTGTTTACCACCTTGTCTGGGAAAACTGTTGCCACACAAGTATAGATGGCAGTAGAGATGGAGATGCATCTGTGCCGTAGAGGACACTGTCATCTAGTGGACAATAATCTCACCTGTCTCATCTGTCACCTGGATCAACATTAACATCACTTGATTTGTCTATAATAACAAGGAATTGATGACATATTGGTAATTTATTGAAAATATTAAAAACTCATTCTTCCTAAAAACAACAACAAAAAACGAATTCTATCCAAATGACAAAATTATGTTATATCTGTATTTGGTATAGGTTACTCACACATTCAGATGAGATCATAGGCTATTTATAGCCTACTGTATACTTTATTGTTTAATTAATAAAAGCATTTAAACAGCTTATTCAGAAGAACATAATTTCATTTTTTTTGGTCACTATATATAAATATGTGTTCAGCCGAAGCTCAGAAAGGGCTTTTGAATTACTGTGGTCTGCAGTTGTTGCGTAACAGGTCGCTCATATTGGCTTGCGTGGGAGCGATGGGTGATAAGAGAGCACTGGCAGCCTTGTGTTATTCTGTGTGTTTGGCTCTGCTGCAGGCTCCCACAATACTCCAAAATAAAAGCCTGATCGTTTTCACTGAAATCTCTGCAAACACCAAGCACATTTATTAACAATAAATTACCTTAATGCAAATGCTTCCTGACTTTATACACATTTTGAGTTACATGGCACACTATTACAATGATCTATTCTGCACAGCGAAAGGCATGGGAAACTTTCTACTTCCCACGTGTTGGAATATTGCTCAAAGTTAATTGTACAGTAAGTGATAATAAAGTATTATAGCGGAGAAAGGCACATTCAATTCAATATAAAATGTCTGATTTGAGAAATATAACTCATTCCTATATGGTCAGGGTACTAAGGTATAAAGGGCAATTTATATACAGCGATTCATGATGGTCACCGACCATGATCATATTCTGTTCTATTATCACTAGTTCTGATACCCGTTGGAGTATTGCAATCACTGTCGGTCTGTCTGTCTCTGTGTGTGTGTGTGTGGGTGGGTGTCATCTGCTGGCTGCAGTGAGTAATGCTATCACTAATTGGTGTGTGTGTGTGTGTGTGTGTGTGCGCGCACGCACGTGTGTGTGTGTGTGTGTGTCACCTGCTGGCTGCTGTGGGTAATGCTATCACTAATGGGTGTACCTGGTGTGTGTCACCTGCTGGCTGCTGTGGGTCGTGCTATGACTAATTGATCGTTTTTGGCCATTTAATCGGCCATAATGACCTAATTCAAAAATCTGTCACCACTCACCGTCTGCTCGGGACCTCTGCCGGTACACGTGCCAAATATGAATGCTGTCAGGCCGACGGTGTCCAAGGAAAATGCAACAGAGAGGATACAATGCAACAGAGAGGATACATACACACACACACACACACATACATACATACATTTCAATCACGAGAGACTTGTAGGAAGGCTTAATAAACTTTATTGAACAAATAACCAGTTTAAGTGTGGTGTATGGCTCCATGATATGATGACGCTCCTCTTGAGATGAGAGGGGGGGGGGGGGCGTCAGTGACGTATAGGATAGATAATCCCCCCATAGGGATTTCTACAGGAGCCATGACATTGGTGGTGATCAGGGGAGGGGGTGGGGCGAGACAACTGCTCCAGTGATGATGAATGAGTTTTTAGACAAAAGGTTGCCCCCAAAATATGTTTTAAATTTCCTACATTGACATCGATGATAATAGAATATCACCGACCATCATAAATCGCTGTACTAAACTGCCCTTAATCCATTTTTCCATTGAATTGATCCATCCATTGATTCCAATGAAAAATAATGGAAAACAGCTGGTGTACTGTAGAATCGGATGTAAACGGATATAAACAGTTTCCAGTAAACTGGCTGCACAGGATGCTCATTTGCGTTTTTATTTCCAAAAATGAACACATCAAGTGAGTTATTAGTATTATATCCAAATGAGCACAAGTACAGTTGTTTTCCAGAGAAAATGGCCCTGGGTGCTCCAGCATCTGCAACATCTTTCCATTTTCATTCATTATGAAGCAGCTCATGCAGACTTTCCAGCTTGACTTCACATCACAGCACAGCTGTTTTCTTGTTGCACAGCGAGAGATTGCATGTTTATTATTAAATCACACCATTCTGTCCCAGACCACAAATGACATATCATATCATATCATATCATATATCATATCATATCATATCATATCATATCACAGTGGCTCTCAAACTTTTTCACGTCAAGGAGCCACAAATTAGACCATGGACCCCCATTTGAGAAGATTTTGTCCCAGAGTCCCCCATCTGATAAGATTTTTGCTTTTGTGACGAGCCTCCCACTCTCCTGGCCCTGTCTTGCAGGAGCTTGGTGTTGGGGTCGTTAGGCTAATTAGGTGCACCTGGGCCCAGTGCACTCATTGGGCTTAAGAAGACATTCGGACCAGTTTCTCTCCCTCCTCACAGTTCTGTTAATTTGTTTAATGTCGTTTGTGTCGTCTAGTTATTTCTGTTTTAGTTAATAGATGTTTTAACTTTTACTTTAGTGTATGACTCCCCTCATTTGTTACTTCCTTGAGCTGGGTTGTAACATATGAGGGGAGTCTTACACCAAAGTAAAAGTGAAAACAATAATTTACTGATGAGTGCCCAATGAGTGCATCCCAATGAGTCTAACGATCCCAACACCAGGCTCCTGCAAGAAAGGCCCAGGAGAGTGCGAGGGTCATCACAGTTTTATGTTTTATTACAGAAAGTGTTTGAAACCCATGACCAAAGTAGTCATACTGTACATGCTGTCATTGTGTTACTTATGGTTGGAATTCTGGTGATCCTCTGAAACCCCCTCAAGGACCCCTGGGGATCCCTGGACCCCACTTTGATAACCACTGTGGACATGTCATATCATATATCATATAATATCATATAAATGATGTTCTGTTATCACAAATTCTTCTTCTTCTTCTTCTTCTTCATAATAATAATAATAATAATAATAATAATAATAATAATAATAACAATAACAATAACAAACTATTGATGGTAGGCTATAATCATCATCATCATCATCACCATCGTTCATCGTTACAAACACTATGTAGATTCTACATGTCTGTCGCCACCAGCTGGCGAGCAAGCGACATAACAAGGAAGTCAGAGTAAAAACAGGTCAGCTCATGGTTCAGCTCGTTCAGCTCCCTCGACAGTCAGGATGATTTCATGAGCAGATGTGTCGTTTAGTGGCGCAGGTAAGTGAATGCAAATGCGTTAGAAAAGTGTATGGCCTTCGTGTAAATATATTCGACCATTTTATCGTCAAATGGCGGGTGTTGCCGCCAGCTAACGTAAGCTCCCAGAGAAAGCATATAAACATTCTAGCTAGTGTTTGGTTTCACTTTCTAACTAGCAGCGTTAACGTTAGCTCGAACTACTACGCAGGCATACAAAGTGAGAAGTATCACTATGCTGTATCAGAATCAGAATCAGAATCAGTAATGACTCAAACCATTTGTTGTAGGCTACTCTCAGGCTCTTTCTATGTTCGTCTCAGGACTTCACGGTAACCCTCTTATGGACCATGCGATTTTCGTTAGACAATCTGTGTTGGTCATTAAACTCACCTTATTTCTGCACTTTGAAGTCACAGGTAGGGTGCCTAGTTGCGGGGAAAAGTGAACGGTGGTGGTCTGTCTAAAATGCATTGCAGAATGTATGTAGAAGACAAAATGATGCCAGTACGCATGCGTCTGGACTCTGTTTCCAGGCAACTCGGTGATTCTCGTCAAACTTTGTCTTTAACTGACTTCAAAGTGCAGAAATAAGGTGAGTTTAATGCCCAACACAGATTGTTTAACGAAAATCGCATGGTCCATGACCATGAGAGGGCCCGTGAAGTCCTGAGACGAACATAGAAAGAGCCTGAGGGTAAGTTGTAGGCCTAACCTTTATGTTTTAGTTCTGAAGTATTTCCTGTAGCCTAACACACACCCTGCTACCAAAGCTAGCGTTCGTAATTAGTCAGGTCTGTCTTCCTGGACCTGTCAGGTAGGTGACATACAGGTAGTATCTGTACAGGCCAGAGTCTAGTCTGTTATGTATGCATGCTTTAAATTGTGTAGTATCAAAATATCCAACTCAAGCCAGTGGCACTGGCAGACGGTGACACTTCATGGCAGCCTGTGGCATCTCAGTGGGAGACTGTGGCATTTTTGTTTTGAACTAGATACTTTCATATAATAATAATAATACAAGAATAAAATAAAGTACTAGGCCAGTTTCTGATCAAATGCTTATGGAGAGCCTACAAAATTTGTACTCCAGATGTGAGTTCAAATGTGGCTTACTTTCAGGGTTAAAGCAGCTACGAGCAAGATTTTCGATTGTTATTAAACAGCCTAAATTTAATATCAATGCATCACATCTTACCTCTAATAGTAGACGAGACCAACGCAGAGTAGTCTCGCTTGAACCCCGAGTGAATCGGCCAGTGTTCTGTCTGTGGCCAGGGAAGATCAGGAAGTGAAATGAAACGGTTTGCAGCAGCCACTTCGGCCATAACCACAAAATAACTTCCAAAAAACCTGTTAGAATATAACGAGAGATGTTCGCGAGAGTATGCATGGCGTTCTTCTTGTTTATGGTATGTTGCTAGGCAGCGCGAACGGTTGAAGGCAGGCAGCTGCGTTTCACTTCCGGGTTTCACTTCCGGGTTTATCCGGTCCGGCGGTAAGAGAGAGAGCCCCCTGGTGACGCGAGTTTAGACAGACACAGACTTAATAATCGTCAAGAGAGCAATCTCCGATTCACACGGCTTTGGTCTCAGCTACTATTATAGGTAAGATGTGATGCATCAATATTGTAATTATACTGTTTAATAACAATCGAAAATCATGCTCGTAGCTGCTTTAATACTAGGTCAAAACATAATTAAAGTAAAATTACAAATTTTTAAAGAAAGTAACAGTACACAAAGGAACTATATTACAGTGACTACATTATCTGTAATGCATTACTTCCACCCTTAGCCATCAATCACAGGCCTTGACATGCAGAATATGGGTTTGTTACGCTGGTGAAGCTTTAGTTTTCACTTTTTTTGTTTTCACTTTTTTGTTTCTAATTTCTGAGTCCACTTTGGACTCCTTTGAATCATTCTGGCTGGCTAAGTTTGACTCCTGTGTTTCTGTACATGTCAGGATGCCTGTTGAAAGCCAAGAGGAGAGGTCTTTGGAGGTGCTGGGCTTGCCTGAAGGAGTGGAAGAGGAGCTGCTGTGTCTGTACTTTGAGAATAAGCGGCGCTCTGGAGGAGGTCCCCTCGTCTCCGTGGAAAAGCGGGGGGACCGTGCTTTACTGGTGTTTGAAGAAGCACAAGGCAAGAGGCGGTTCATTCATTGTATTGTCACAAGATGATGATGAAGGGCAATACATATTTCTTTAGTAGAACGTTTTTAAGTGCACACCCGTACGATTGTGATCTGTCAACCTTTGACATTTGCACTTGGGAATCTGTAGGCTACTATCTGCACTTGACTGAGCAGCAGATAGCAGACCATAGCAATGGTTGTTACACTATCCCCATCAAGAGTGTGACGTTTCCATATTCCCATTGCCCCAAGGCCCACAGCATATACACAAACCATCCCACTTCTGTTACCTCTTTTACCTTGGTGTGGTGATATAGCTGGAAAAGACGGATAGTAAAATAATTTATTTTGCTTGCTCCAGAGAGCCCAGATGTTGCAGCATTTTGCATCGAACATTTGGAGATTGAGCTTTCTCTGGAAAGTAACAATCAATTGGCAAATTCTGATTATCGTTTTAGAGGATTATCCTAGATAATCCATATGCTACTGCAATTTAGGTCGCTTTCACATATAAGCTGTTTGGTCCGCTTTATACGCGCCAGAGTTCGTTTCTTCGGATAGTCCGCTTCATTTGCAGTGGTGTGAAAGCGCAAACGAACTCTGCTGCGGAACAAACAAGTGAACTCTGGTCCGCTTGAAAACGTAGGTCTCAGTTTCCAAGTGAATTCTAGCGCGGTTTGTTTGTGGTGTGAAAGCATAGGAAGAAGTGCCAGTGCATCATGAGTATACACGGTGGCGTGTACTGTACACGTGTGCGCGCCGCGTGATGTACGTCGTCATAACAACAACAACAACACATCGTTGTCTCAACAGGGCTCGCCTTTTCCTTCGGTACTGCCTCAATCGTCTCATCTGCAGAATGAAATGTTCAACAGCTCGCTGCCTCATCTGCTGCTCATATTGGGCACATTCTTGTAAAATATTTATTTGATAGTAACACCAAAGTAAAACCTGAAATCCCAATATTGCAGCTGGTGTTGCTCCGTGGTTTGTGTTTTGCGGATTCACTTGTGTTGTTCACTTCAGTCAGCCCTCAGCACAGCCTCAGCCACGCAAGAAGCCGGCGGAAGAGGAGAGATTTCCCTTCTCTATTCTGGCCAATAGACGAGTTACCATTTCGACCACGTGACATTGTCCAGAAAGTTTTGTGCGCTTGACAAATTGCTGTATGAAAGCGAACCGGACCAAATGAAAAATGCAACAATGTTGCAACTTCACCCTCCCGAGTCCACCAGCTTATATTATGTGAAAGCGACCTTAAATTTAGTTGGCCAAGGAGGAACAGCATCTTATAGTTTCATAGTCCACTTGGTTCTGGCAAATACCCTAAATTTTCTCTCTAAAATGACCCAGAGGCCTTAACTTCCAGACTATTTACCCACCATGGTGTTTACCTCCCTCACATTAAAAACACTTAAATACATAATCATGCTAAGGAAAAAGCCACTGAACTTAATACTCGCTATCTCCAGAAGCCCCTTGACCCAATGTACAGTACATACCCAACATGAATGTGCTTAAAGCAAAAAGGTCATCCATGGAATGAGCCCTGTAATTTGACGTCAGGGCAATTTGATAATGAAACGTAACCATTCTCTCTAATCTGATGTCTTTGACAGCTGTGGCAGCAGTGCTGTCTAAAGGCCACCATGTTCTGCATAATGTTGAATTGACGGTGAGGAAGCCCGCCTCCAAGGACCAACGCAGACTGCTGCTGCGTGGGATCAACCCCAACACTGACATCGAGCTGGTAGAGCTCTATGTGGAGAACAAAATGGGGTTGGATCAAGAGGACTACACCCTGCATCCTTCAGCAGGGGGAGATCTCATCCTCATCCACCTCCACCAACCCTTCTCTAAAGGTCCATCAAATGCACAAATTACTGATTATTCCAAAAATTCTTCCCAGATGTTGCAATAATTTGTTATTTATTTGTTGACATTGTTAAGGAAAAATGAAAGGACTCATCAATGCAATATGTTATTTGTTTCCTCCAACAGATTTCCAAACACTTAGTGCAAAGATCTCCAGTAAGACACTAGAAGGATCCAACATCACTCTTGAACAAGTTGAGCAGACAGACTCCATCTTAGTGGAGAACCTGCGCCCTGGCATCACGGGGGACATGCTTGCATTGTACTTCGAGAGCAAGCGAGGTGGGAATCAGAAGGTGAAGGAGGTCATCATGATATCCGAGAGTGCAGCAAGAGTGTCCTTTGTCGAGTTTGAATGTAAGTGTTACATTAACATTCTCTCTTTCAGGCCTATCTGTTTTGCTGTTTCGTTATAGTTTATTTTACAAAATGTGTTTTGGTCTTTGATCTTTGTTTTTTTTCAATAGCTGTGGACACTGTTGTGGGTCTTCAACACAGACTGGAGGATGCTGACCTAACTGTTAAGCCATACTTTGACTTTCTTCAACCTCGAGAAAGCGTCACATCACAGAACTCTGCAACAGGACACCCAGATAACAACACTGATAACAACCCACCAGATTTGAGTCATAGTCAGATACAGACCAGTTCTCCCACAGCGGTTGCTGCCAGTAGCCAATCCTCCCATCAGACGGCCTTGAAACCTGTAGCTGCCCGCGTAGAGGTAGCAGACGAAGTCATGGACCTCACAGAGGAGATGGAGATACTCTCAAGCCACATTGCTATCGCTGACCCAGTAAAATGTGCCTTGCTCCAGCTCAGCGCTCTTCCACGAGACATTCAGCAGGCTCACCCAAACTTTGACATCCAAGTCAAGGACGACGGCGTGCACATTACAGGACCTGACAAACTGGGAGTGGAGCAACTGAAGAACACCATCTTGGAGTTTCTTGGCAATATTGCGCAGACCCATTTGACCTTTGACCCGGAGAAGGTTCAGTTCCTGGCCAACCAAGATGTAAAAGAAAGGCTACTGCAAACCATGAAGCAACTTGGGATGCCCACTCTGTACACTGTATCAGACTGTGTTGTTGTGTTGACGTCACTGTCTCCGAACTCAGCCAGCCAGGCATGTAGCTATTTGAAATCCCAACTGTCTGACTTCAGCATAGCAGTGAAACAAGAATACGAGTGCATGCTCTATATCAAGGAGTGGTCCGAGTTTGTGCAGGCTCTGGGTTTCTGCTCGGTAAGGCAGTCGCAAGCAGGAGGGAAGATTGACGTTTTGACTCTGAAAGGGATGGAGAGTGAAAAGCAGACCAAAATCTTGGACTTCCTTGGTACAACTATTGAAAGGGAAACGGTCATCTCTATGGAGCCGGGCATGCTGAAGTACATCCAGATCCATTGCCATCAGTTGCTGGCAGACATGGATCAAGTATCCATTTTTCCATTAGAGGGGATGGAGGTTTGCGGACTAAAGGTACGTGGTGCATCACTGAGGCCATTTGCACCCGGCACAAACATGCGTTTTCTGTGATCCGATTGCACTCGGATAGTGCTTGACCACTTGAAAGTACAGGTGTAAACGCCCCCAAGACACATTGAAGACGGATTGCGATCTGATCGGCCAAACCGCCTCCGGAGGTGGTCAGGGACGCGTTGTGACCACATTAAACACAAGTGTAAATGCAATGTGTCCTGTCAATCGGCATTGAGAGGACACCCGTTTTGATCAGATTGCAATCTGATTACCCAAAACGCATGTTAATGCCAGGTGGTGTAATTGAAATCAGACCAATGTGGTCAAGCACTATCCGATTGCAATCTCATCACAGAAAATGCATGTTAGTGCCAGGTGTAAATGGCCTCAATGTCACAAGTAGAAACGCATACATTTCTACAATCACTTGAAGCTTGTAGTTCCTTCATTCCTGCTCCCATTTTTTCATTGTTTTATTTATTCATTCATTCAACTCATTGGGTTGTTTCATCTGTACATTTAATCTTTATTCATATTCATATTCATGTTATTGACAGATCCACGGCAATGCTCCTGCTTGCCAAATGGCTGATGAGGTGTTGCAAGGTGTGGTCTCCTCTATCGTTACCAGAACCACTACAATAAATGCGCCAGGAGTGGCCCGCTGGCTGCTCGGAGATGAGTGCAAAGGCATCCTGAAGGAAATGGAGACAAAGTTCCAGGTTTATATCAGCCTAGACAAGGTGCACTGGAAACCTCTACAGAACGAGGTAATGTAACAATGAGACAGAGTGTGTTGTTTTTCTAATCGTTTGCATGCGTTTGTGTTTTGAATGCAACATTATGCAATGTTTTGCCTGGAGCTGTGTATCTTGAAATGGCATCTAGCTTGGGGCGCTCAGGTAACTGGCATCCATAAAGCCGTCACAGGCATTGAAGAAGCAGACTGAGAACGCAGGGAAACTGCAAAAAATAAATAAAATACAATGCTGATTTTCACGGTTTTCTTGTTTGCTGCACATTTAGCTTCCCTGTTCTTTCTTTTCGTAGTGCTTTCCTCCATTGTTTGTGTTACTATGACTTTCAGTAAAGAAAACATAGCATTAAATCAGGAATAGGCCCATTAAACCACAGGTACACCAACATCACTCCTTCCCTTCATTGTTTATAGACTAGTTTAGAATGTGATTTAGTGTTGTTTTGTTTCCAGGACATATTTGATGCTGCATGGAAAATGATGTCCCACCAAAACTTCCAGCACGTGTCTTTGGATGGTTCTGCACAGGACCTAATTCAAACTGCAGACAAAGGTACTAAATTATTTGTCTCTTTGTTTACGTCTTATTCCTGTGCATTGCATTTCTAACAATGTCTTGACCTCTTCATAGGCATTTTAGCAGCTAACAATGTCTTGACCTCTTCATAGGCCTTTTAGCGGAGGCAAAGAGAATTGTCTCATTCATCGATGAGGACATGGAAGTGGCTCACTCTAGTTCAGACAAACCCTTGGCCGTAGAGGAAGAGGAATTGGATCTGTACACAGCAGAGGAACCTACCAGCCTGACAGACCAGGACGCTGATGTAGTTGTCGATGCTCCCCAGGCCCTCAGGCCTGTTAAAAGTGGTTTTGGCCTGCTGAGTAATGTGGAAGAAGAGGCCCAAATGTCGCTAGCCATCCAGTACTCTATGGAGTCAACTAGGACTTTTGCTGATGAGGAGGAAGAGCTGCGGAAAGTCCTAGAGCTGTCCAAGAAGATGGCCCAACACAAAGGTCCTTCTGACGAGAGCTCCAAACTGGTCCAAATGGACAAGGGTATCCATACGTCCCTACAGGATGCCATCAAGGCAGCCAACACAATCCAGATATTTGTGTTCGCAGGTTATACCTGTGACCTTATCCGAGTGGACATTGCTCTTGGGAAGAAGGTTACCCTGAGACAGGTTGAGGAGAAACTGGAGCACAGGTGCCTGAAAAGGATTTCAGAGTTCCACAAGAGATGCATGGAGATGATCAAAAGGAAGCATGCAGTGGAGATTCAGATTCAGGGCACCATAGTCACCATTTCCGGGTTCAACGACTACGTGGCCGAAGCACTGCGCGATATGAATCGGCTGCTGGAGAAGATGGCCACAACTCCTTCCGACAGTGAAATCCTGAGGACCATCCAGTGGATGCAGCATGATCCGACCTCCTCAGCCGGAACACCGTATCCCCCTGATGTGATAGTGTTCATGGAGAATGCCTGGAAGATGAAACGGAAGAAGATTGACATCCTGCTAAACAATCAGCCTCACATCATCAACTTTGAGAAGATGCAAGAGCACAACATAGCTTCCGGGAAATCTGTGCAAATATCCAGGAAAATGCTCAGTTCACAGGATTTGACCATTGATGGTAATGTTTATTATGCACTCTATATTTATTCAGCAACAGAATGAGTCTGAGTCTGTCTGTCTTTCTGTGTATATACTTAAAAAGTAAATGTTTTTTTTAACAGAAGAGGAATACTCTCTATTGTCAAACCTGCCCCAAGCATCCAAGGTGAATGAGGATTCCGATGAATTCCAGGATGTGGTGAAGAATTTCTATGAGAGCATACAAGAATACCACAGCAAAATCAGAATCATACAGGTGACAAATAAACTATATAAATTACTTTGTCAACAAATGATTTGATCTGTTTAATAGGTAAGTCGTAACATGGATGTTTTTTCCCCCACCAGGTGGAGAAGCTCATGAACCAACTGCTTTACAATCAGTACAAGCTGAAGAAGGCCAGCATAATGCAGAGTGCCACGTACCCAGAAGTGGAGCGGACTCTCTACCATGGCACAAGCGAGACGAGTGTCAAAGAGATATGCATTCACGGATTCAACAGAAGCTTCTGTGGAAAGAACGGTATGACTATTGAATACTGCTGCTCTCTCGTTTGAGTTGCACTGTATTTGTCTCTTCTGATGAGCTCCTAATCATCTGCAACTACTCAATAATTGTTTTAACGTTTCTTCCCACAGCCACCGTTTATGGCCAGGGGGTGTATTTTGCCGTGAACTCTGCGCTGTCTGTCCAGGAGCAGTACTCTCCTCCAAATGTCGATGGACACAAGTATGTTTTTGTGTCGCAAGTTTTGACGGGAGACTACACCACAGGCAACCACTCGATGAAGACGGCCCCTCTGAAGGAGAGCGCTGACATGCCCCTCAGATACGACAGTGTGACAGACAGCATTACCAAGCCCTCGCTCTTTGTCATCTTCAATGACACACAGGCTTTTCCACAATACCTTATTACATGCCAGAGAATCCACCGCTGAGGAAATTGATTAGTATTACAAAATGATTTTTTTTTCTCCAAATTATTATTTTGAATTACAATAAGAAGATTTGAAGAAAGGACAGCTTTTGTTGTAATTGTTTGGCATTGATGCATCCATTGCAACTGATATGAGACGGGCTAATGTCTAATACTGTACAGTTTGCATTTTATTTTAAAATTTTTATCTTATTTTGAGCTACCTATGTTGTATTGCAAATAATAGCCCTAGCATATCAATCACATCTTCTGTGCACTGCATACTGTGTATGATCTGTGTTTCTTGTTATAATAAAGCAAATCAGTCATACGTTACTTAAGCCAATCAAGTGTAAAAACTTGATAATTCTTGTTTGTCTTCATTCAGTTCCCCTGCCCCTTTACTTAGTGCAGTGTACACACAGCAATTTGAATAAGAAGTGCATGCTCAATTTGCATTGCAACTTGGCATGGGCAAAGAGGAGCGAATGGCAATGTTGGTTTAGGAGGCTTATGCCCATGGTTGATTGATGAAGCACTCTGAACAGAAAATGTCTCTGCTTTGTTCTATATGTGACTGCTGGCAGGGAATGTGCTTACGAGATATGTTTATTTCATTGTTTCAACCTTACTTTTTACATCTATGAAAACCATTTGTGTTTACAAAATGATACATTTGTAGTGTTGGGGAAGATCACTGTTTTCTTTATCTGTAAGAAAATAAGACACCAGGAATTTCTTGGGGAAGGTTTTTTAGTCTAAAGTGACCGTCCATCAGAAGAGCAAGTATCGAGGCTATCATTGGCTGGCTCTAAGCAAGGTTTGATTTAGGGACTTCCCACCTATTTTGTATAGTGTGAATGATTGCTGACTTGGTATTAGTCCAGTTAACCTGAAATAGCAGTATGGGGCCCTGCTCTCGCTGCCGTTTTCATTTATGTTGGTTGATTTTGAAGTGAAGCCATTTTTCCATCAAATTCTGTACTGATGGTATTTATGTGACAACTAAACATATCATTTACAAGCTTAATGGATAGTGAACATTATGGTGAATAGAACAGTTCTTGTGCATTCGTTATTTTACTATAGAAAATGAAATACCAAAATTAAACATTGATTTTGCTGTGGACTCCCTCTAATTCACAAGGACCCATGATGGTTCCTGAACCCCAGTTTGGAAATCATCAATTGATTGTCATGAAGATGAATGTGCCAAATATAAGGCAGAAAGGGAAACCTTTTATAAAAGTTTGTCAGACCTAGGAGTTTCAGCATTTTCTCTTAAATCTTTCTTTGGCCATAATAAGAACCACCAGCTGATCACAAAAGCAGTTTTACAGTATGATTCAGAGTTGTGAAGTGTGTTTGAGTTCGTTATATCCTTGTCCTGCGGAGGGCAGTAATACGCCTAGTAGCGTCTACACTGCCGGAAACTTGAAAGAAGAAGACGAAGACAACAGCTAGCTTACTTGGCTATCAGAAGATAGCTGAGTTAGTAGCCCATGAATATGACATACTAGACATAAACAGACAGCGAGAGACTAAAACTGGAAACGATAACCCGTTTAACATAGGTATGTTGACAAGTTTAATTCAAAGTTAGCCCAAACATACCTGGAAATCTAGCGTTAGGTGCTGCAGTGCCATGCTAAAATACAATTAGGATTATTAGCCACGTTGCTAACAACGTTAGTTACCGCCTGGTGCTGCGTGCATAATGTTAACGTTACCCCACAAGATAATAGTCACAGTAGCATGGCTGGCTATAGTTGTATAGTTCATCAAATCAGTATTTGTTTCCAGATTGAAAGTTAAGTTAATGAATTAGCGTTAGCTAACTGCCCAAGCTAGGTAACTTATTGGCGAATGCTATTTGAAAGCAGGGTAGCGTTAATTACGACACCTGCAATTATAAGATCCATGGCCCTGCTATGTGTCAATTTCCCATAACTATGGCAATCAGATATATAGCGTTATAGGTCTATGTGTCATTCTGCTGCACGTTGTATTGGGTTAGGGTTAGTTAGTCTTGCCATTGAATTGGCCTTGCTAGTAATCAGAAAACATAACATACAGACCCTGACATAAGAACCTTTATGAGTCGTGAGGGTCTTATGCTAAATTTGGCACACAGATTATCCACCAAAAGCACTTATTTCATTAAATGTCAATTGAATGTCCTCTTCTTGCAAGACAGCACTAGTGGTCCTATTCCAGTGATTGCTGCTGACTGATGTGAATGTTATGCTGTGTTAGATGCTGACGGCAGCCTTCCAGGATGTATGCTGTGTACAGACAAGCCCACACCCCCACTGCAGTGGAGTTCTCTGTCTACTGCAACTTCATATCCAACAAGGAGAAGAATTTAGTCGTTGCTGGAACATCTCAACTTTATGTCTATAGGATCATCCATGATGTGGAGGTGAAAATATGACTATTGAGCTTGTTCTTTGCTAAATTGTGTATGCATAGAAAATATACAGCTTGTTGCGATGCTTCTAACATTTGCTTCATTATTTCAGAATACCTCAAAGACTGACAAGTCTCCAGGTATGATCAAACATCTTTCTCAAATTGCATAGTTTTGGCATTGATAAATGAGACATTTGTTTTTATCTATTTGTGTTCGCACCTGGCCTCACTCTTGCCTTCCCTTACAGAATCCAAGTCTCGTAAGGAAAAGCTGGAGCAGGTGGCCTCCTTCTCTCTCTTTGGCAATGTTATGTCGCTGGCAAGTGTGCAGCTTGTAGGAGCCAACAGAGATGCCCTCCTGCTAAGTTTCAAAGATGCAAAGGTATCTGCATCGGACCAGTTGCACGGTCCCACTGCCTTTCTGTTGGAGCTACACTTACCCACTGTTTTTCACTGACTAATGGGGTTTTTGTTCTCTTCTCAGTTGTCAGTGGTGGAGTATGACCCAGGGACACACGACCTGAAGACTCTCTCTCTTCATTTCTTCGAGGAGCCAGAGCTCAGAGTATGTTGAAGCAAGAACTCAGGGAATGTGTTTATACTCAGGGGTCCACTGCATTATCTACCCAGCACAACTGCAAAGTAAATTGTTTACATGCACAAGCAAATCAATCACAGATTTTCAGTGGACACAATCACTGATAATGTTTTTTTTTCCCCTTCTGAATTTCCCCCTATTTTCTCCCCGATTGTACTTGGCCAATTTGCCCGTGCTGCCCCGGTCGCTCTCCACCCTCTGCCGATCTGGGGAGAGCCGTAGACTAGCACCATGCTTCCTCCGACACATGCGCAGTTGCCAGCCGCTTCTTTTCACCTGATAGCGGGGAGCTTCACATCACTGATAATGTTTAAATAAGAAAATGACTTAAGAAAACATACTGAGTTGTTACCAGAATGATCTAACTAATTTGCCCTCTTTTTTCCATTTTCAGGATGGATTTGTCCAGAATGTACACATTCCTATTGTTCGTGTGGATCCAGAGAATCGCTGTGCTGTAATGCTGGTTTATGGCACCAAACTTGTGGTGTTGCCGTTCAGAAAGGACACGCTAACTGATGAGCAGGAGGGTGTAGTTGGAGAAGGGTATGTGCACAGTTTACTACACCTACTGTTCACTAGCTTCATTTTCTGATAGATGCTTTTATCCACAGAACCCCACAGTACCATGGTGCCATAGTGAGTGCATACATTTTAAGTATGGATGTCTTCGGTGGTATTCAGGGATCTTGGTAGCATTGAAGTGGTTCTTTTCCCATCATGCCCCCCTTTGAGAATTTCACACCCCTTCTTCTCAGAAATAAAACTGATCAGTTTATTTAAACCTTTTCTACTGCTATTTGTGTTTACGTTTATACTCGATAGTCAATGGTGTGTTTGACTGTGGGCAAATGCAATACTTTTTTGTGATTAAAAAAAAAAAGCCCAAGCCCTATTTCCATCAGGTGAGAAACGCCGCTTTAATGAATATAAAATGTATGTATGCGTCACTGTGTTAATTGCAGGCATGTCTCATATCTCTCCTGCAGACCCAAATCCAGCTTCCTACCCAGCTATCTCATTGATGTCCGTGAGCTGGACGAGAAGCTGCTAAACATCATTGATATGAAGTTCCTCCATGGCTACTACGAGCCCACACTGCTCATCCTGTATGAGCCCAACCAGACATGGCCTGGGTCAGTCCACCACAACATCGTCTACAGCAGCAACTTTGTGTCTTTTTATTTTATATGTAGTGAGTAGGGATGTCAACGGTTAACCGTTAATCGATTAACCGTCGCTAACGTCGTTGTTCGGTTATTGCTGTCGGTCTATCAGTTAATATTAAAAAAAAAAAAAAAAAATTTTTTTTTTTTTTTGTCTATTTACTCAATGAGCTCATGCCCAAACAAGGCGTGTCTATTTAGATGCTGAAATGTTAATGCTTTTTGTGTTAGAAATTCTAACACAAAAAGAATTTGTGTTGAAATGTTGATGCTTTTTGTTAATGCTTGTTAATGCTTTTTGTGTTAGAAATTCTAACACAAAAAGCATTAACATTTCAGCATCTAAATAGACACGCCTTGTTTGGGCATGAGTTCATTCAGTAAATAGACAAAAAAAAAAAAAAAAACTTTTTTTTTTTTTTTTTTTTTATATTAAAAAATTATGAATTAACCGATAGGTTAATCGATTATTAGCGTCGGTTAATCGAAAGTGAAATTAACCGAAAATTGACATCCCTAGTAGTGAGCCGTTATCCAGAGTGACTTACAATACGATTCAAACGATAGTTTCAGTGAATAATCCATAGTTTGTTTCAGTGAATAATCCTAGATTACCTTCATTGTAGTGTCTTGTGTGCAATAAATATGACAATGACTTCTCCTTGCTTCTAAGCACATCAGATTTAATTCAACCCTCAATTTTTTGGTTGTTTGATCATTCATCTAGGCGTGTGGCTGTGCGGCAGGACACCTGTAGCATTGTTGCCATCTCTCTCAACATCATGCAGAAGGTCCATCCCGTCATCTGGTCTCTCACCAATCTGCCCTTTGACTGTACGCAGGTCATGGCTGTCCCTAAGCCAATCGGTGAGCTCAGCATTGCCATTTATGTACATTATCCCCTCTTGTCACCTCTTACCAACTGCATGGCAAACCTGTTTCCAATACACTGTAAATGATTTTTCTGTAGGATTGTTTCAAATTAAATTGTGTATCCTGCGAGGAAGTGTTTGTGATTGTAAATATGTGTCATGTTGTAGCTTGTTTGCATGCTGATTACAAATCTTTCTAGGTGGTGTCGTGGTGTTTGCTGTGAATTCATTGCTGTACCTAAACCAGAGTGTTCCGCCATATGGAGTCTCTCTCAATTCTCAAACAACTGGGACCACGGCCTTCCCACTGCGTGAGTGCTATTACCTGAAAATACACATATCTACACTGGTGTCTTTGACATATAACTCTGGCCTCTTGACTGTATACATGCCATTTGATATCTGTGGATACTCAAATCACCGGATAACATCTTTTATCATCCAGGTGTGCAAGATGAAGTGAGGATCACCCTCGACTGTTCCCAGTCCGCCTTCATTGCCTATGATAAGATGGTCATCTCTTTGAAAGGAGGAGAAATGTGAGTGGAACGCAAGTCATCATACAAACGATACATCAACCATGATGATGGCAGTTTGTGACTCTGCGTTGACGATGGTCTTGTCCTCTCTGTAGTTACGTGCTGACGCTCATCACTGATGGCATGAGGAGTGTCCGGGCGTTCCACTTCGACAAGGCAGCCGCCAGCGTGCTGACCACCTGTGTAAGGGCTGATGATGCAATTACAGTTTTACATACTCATGATGTGCTGATGGCAGCTTTCTACCCGAAAGTTTTTATACGGAGGGGGTGGGGGGGTTGAGCTAAATTAGTTTTTGAAGGCCCATACAGATATTTTTTATTTATGATGCCAAAATGCATTATCGACAATTTTCATGCCAAGAATTTCAAGTATTTAGTGTTTCCCCTCGAGTTGTATTCTTAGCAGGGTGGAAAAGCCTCTGAAACAACATTTAGACCACGGGACACTAAGGGTAGTTGGATGCTATTGCGGCTGGTAATAAAATAAAATATATCGTAATGTACTTAATCAAACTGCATCATATCAGAGGTGGATGATACTGACTGATCAATATCCTCCACCAAAAAATGCCAGTATCGGCCCGGTATATCAGCTGACCAATACATCGGTCTAACCTTAATCAGAATCGCGCTGTGTCATGAACAGCTTGCTCACATTTCACCCTCAGATCTTTGCACACAGACCACAGGCAGAATGCAGTCTATTGCTGTCTGACCTTGAAGGCTATCAAGTAAACACTCTGTGCGTGCGGTCACTCGGCCCCGAGAGGATTTATTATGGACAGTGGGCTGAACGGCTGCCCTCTTTTCGCATTGATGCCTCTCACTCTGGGCTATCCTCTTCCAGATGATGACCATGGAGCCGGGCTACCTCTTCCTGGGCTCCCGGCTCGGGAACTCGCTGCTCCTCAAGTACACAGAGAAGCTGCAGGAGACGCTGGAGGAGGAGGGGAAAGAAAAGCAGGACGGAGAAAATGAAAACGAGAGGGATAAAGATAAGCCGGTAAGGTTAATACAAGTTGTGGATTTAGTGTTTTGCAAAGGTATACATTCTAGTGGGGGTATATTCTGTTGGCAAATAATAATGTTAATAAAAGAATAAATAAAAATATGACACGCCATTGAATCATCATCTTGACTGAACTTTGCTTTGTGCTTGTCCAACGATCCAAAAATATTTCAGCCAATGGTTTAATAAGACACTGCTCTTTGGATGTCAGATCAACACAGTAAATGCACATCACATTGTCACTGCTCTTGAAACCATTTATTTGCCAGCTTGTATCCAAAATGATCTTTATGTTAAATCATTACTCCTGTCAATTCCAGGAGGAACCACCGAGCAAAAAGAAGCGGATGGATTCCTCCGCCAACTGGACTGGTATGCTGACAATTTGACTTTTGCTACATATATATTATAAATTTGTGCAGTAGCTACCGATCAACAGATAAACCATATAATTATGTATTACACCCAACTCTTTTGTTTTATCAGATGAGGTGGATGAGATTGAAGTGTATGGTAGTGAGGCCCAGTCAGGCACTCAGCTGGCCACCTATTCCTTTGAGGTACAAAAACCAACCAGCTTTATTGGTTATCATCATTTAAGCATCGATTTTAGGTTCATGGAATGTAATAGAAAGTCTTTGCTGATGTTTTTTTTTTTTTTTTTTTTTACAGGTGTGTGACAGCATACTGAACGTTGGACCTTGTGGCAGTGCCTCCATGGGCGAGCCTGCCTTCTTGTCTGAAGAGGTACAATAACTTAAATCTCATTCCAGTGTCTTTGTAGATCATGGTTGTGTTGAATATGATCTAGTTATGGATTTTTGTCCCAATGATGAAATCTGGTGTGGGACTATGAATTGTGGGTCTCCATCCATTTCTTGTTTTTCTTCTTTGTTCTTGTTTTACTTCTTTGTTTGCTTGCTTGTTTTTGTTTGTTTGTTTGTTCATTTGGTCATCCGTGGATCACATGTGATATATTAGACAAATCTGATCGGATTTTGTTGAAACATGGGGTAATAAGCCCAGTTAATGGGGCAATGGCTAATTTGAATAATGCGCCATATCTCCCACGCTGCATGTTGGAATGACAGGACATTTGGTGCCCATATCCAACTACCTTTTCTCTGCAAATACTGGATTTTTCAAAATGGCAAGCATTCCTCATATGCACTAATTGGCCCAAGGGGTGACTGCATCATTTGTACATTCAACCAATATCGGTCACAACTCGCCACAAATAAGAGAGAAAGAAAAAGAAAAGAGAAGACTAGCATGCAAAGGAATTATGGAAATTGAAACTTTGACTTATTTTGTATAAAAGTTGTTTACTGTTGTCTTGTATCCTTTGCCAGTGCTACCATTAATCCTTCTTTCACCTTTTGACATCTTTCCGCAGTATTTTATATCCCAAAGGCGATTGAGCAGAGTAGAAATGATCCTCTCAGGAATTGTCTTTTGAAGTTGTTGACTTTGATTTTGATTTTTTGTGTGTGACTCATCCACAGTTCCAGGGCAGCACCGAGCCTGACCTGGAGGTTGTGGTATGTTCTGGGTATGGCAAAAACGGTGCACTGTCTGTACTTCAGGTAAAATCCACACACTGAGCTCCTTCTGTTTCTTACACCTTTGAACATGAGTAAGTTGAATTATTGCCGCACTGTCCTAAAACCTGTGGTGGTGAGGGACGTCTGCCACAGGTCCAGTGATAGTGCTACATTGAAGTCTGGGTTTACCAGGGCTGCCTCAGAGCTCAATGGAGTAGCCTGTAAACACCCCAGACACAGGCCCGGCATGCTTTATCATTACACGCAGGAAATATATACTTGTGTGATTTGGTCATTCATTATTTTCTCTCTTGTCTTTACCTTGCCCGCTTTGATTTGCTTCCCCTCCATTCTCCTCACCAGAGAAGCATCCGACCCCAAGTAGTCACCACATTTGAGTTGCCAGGTTGCCATGACATGTGGACAGTCATCTCAAATGAGGTCAAAGAAGCCAAGAAAGTAAGTATACATAACTTGGACTGTATGGATGTATCGTCACCCCCCCCCCCCCCCACACACACACACACAAAATTAGACATTTCTTACCAATGCTTTGTTTCCCAGCCTGCAAAAAAAGGTGAGTCTGAGGACGGAGCCGAGGCGGAGACCACTGAGGACGGTGAAGAGGAAGATAAGGAGAAGGAAAATAAGGATGAAGAGGAAGAGGAGAAGACGGAGAGTTCCATTGACGATGATAAAAAGAAGCATGGCTTCCTCATTCTGAGCAGAGAGGACTCGACCATGGTAGAAACACACACAACAAGCACATCTTACCTTTTGTAATTGTGATTTGTTTAAGAATAGATATTAGTTAAGCATATCTATTATATCGCTAATATTTCAATAAACTATTATGTGGGAAAATGTGTATTTACGGGGTATTTCTTTTTACAGTGGATTTGAACATGGCTCGGCCAATCAGATCTGACGACGGCAGCAATCCATTATATGATTGGGATTTGATGTAATATAATGATTGAGTTGTGTGTTTTCCTCTAGATCCTTCAGACAGGTCAGGAGATCATGGAGCTGGACACCAGCGGCTTCGCCACCCAGGGACCCACTGTGTTCGCTGGAAACATCGGGGACAACAAATACATCATCCAGGTCTCCCCCATGGGCATACGACTGCTGGAAGGAGGTAAACATGAAACCTCAATCATCCCCATGGGCAAATTGACTCATTGCAGTTAGAATATCAAACTATACCAAAGAAAAAAATTGAAATGATTAAAATGTAATCTAAATATGAAGGGAGAAAACCACACAGGTGTTGAAGTAAGCAGTACAGGTTTAGTTGATGTCCAACAGTTGTTTTGGAGTGATTTGAAGACACATTCCAATCAATCCAAATCACATACTCATCCATTTCATGGTTTAAGGATCTATTATTATATCCATCTTTTATTGAAGGAGTAATCCTGTTTCACACGCATGTACCCTCTCACCAACCCCGCTTTCAGTGACACAGCTGCACTTCATCCCGGTGGACCTGGGCTCTCCCATAGTGCAATGCTCCGTGGCCGACCCCTTCGTGGTCATCATGACCGCAGAGGGAGTGGTCACCATGTTTGTGCTGAAGACTGACTCGTACATGGGGAAGACACACCGGCTGGCCCTGCAGAAACCACAGATCTCCACTGTGAGTGAATTACAGTATATGCATCAATGCTAAAATATGGCTTTCAGTTGATGTAACATGCCCTCTGGTGGCCATATTGGAGGTCCTCAGCTCTTGGGCAACGGTGGTTACAAAGAGCTGATTGCATATCTAAATGTATGACCTGGCTGTCTCAGCAGTAAAGAGACATGATTAGTTTCTGTGTTGGCTGGAGACTTCATTTCTTCACTCATTGATCTGATTGATTTTGTGTTTCGAGCTAATCATCAGTCTTGTTGTTAACACATCTGTTTTGGACAACAGCTAACGGAACATGGCTAGAAGTTACATGTCAAAATCAGCTTTAGTTTTTTTGCTAAGTTAGCTTGTTGGCTAATTAGCTGCTAACAAAGCAAACAGCAGTTTTAAATTACCGGAGTACTCTTGTGACTAGGACCAAAGGCAAGACAGTTTACTGTGTGTCATAGTAAACTAAATTTGGAAACAAATCTAGGTTATTAGACTATTTCTACTAATAATGTTGATGTATGGCTCCACATTCCACTTTGTCCAATAAACACTTTTTGCACACAGCTAATTCTTAATTGGACCTCCATGCTAGTACCAACGGTCTTTGCTTGGAGATTTGTGATGTCAATCCAAAGTCTCATTATATGGGAGTGTTTCTGTACAACCAGATTGCCGCACTTCACTCAAGTGGCTTGTAGCGGTAAGTGACACTAACGTCGTCAGGACTGCCTCTCTTCCCACAGCAATCACGTGTGATCACGCTGTGTGCGTTCCGCGACGTGAGCGGGCTGTTCACCACAGAAAACAAAGTGAGCTGCTCAGTCAAAGAGGACACCATAGCCAGGAGCCAGTCTGAGAGCGAGACCGTCATCCAGGACCTCAGGTAAGAATGTATACGCCTCCCATACTCACTTTACCAGTGGCCCCCCCAACTGCTATCTCCAACCCAGAAGCTCACTATGATATGGACTGATGTGGAATGTGTGTTTGTGTAGTAACGCAGTGGACGACGAGGAGGAAATGCTGTATGGAGACTCGGGTGCGATGCATTCAAGGGACGATGGCAACCGCTCTTCAGCTGCGATAGCCTATGGAAGTGAGGGAAGCTCAGGCAAAGCAGACCCCACCCACTGGTGCATGATAGTGAGGGAAAACGGTGTGATGGAGGTATGGCTTTACACATCAATGGCTAGAGCAAAATGTGTTCCACAGTACAAAGCACATGTTAATACTGTCGCTGAATTCACTCACTCTTTTATTTCAGATTTACCAGCTCCCAGATTGGCGACTGGTGTTCCTGGTGAAGAACTTCCCCGTTGGCCAGAGAGTGCTGGTTGACAGCTCCTCCGGCCAGTCGGCAACACAGGGGGAGGGTAAAAAAGAGGAAGAGAAACGACAGGGAGAGATGCCATTGGTCAAAGAGGTGTCTTTGGTTTCACTTGGCTACAATCGCAGCAGACCATACCTACTGGTGAGTTTTTAGGGTTAGAACTGAGACGTCCATACAGAGTTCGCCATTACAGCTTGTCTTGGCCAATAATGAAACTGTGAAATCTGTTGTGTTCAGTGTGATTGGTGGGCGGGAGCATATTCTTAAAATTAGTTGTTCTCTGAAATAAATTATAATAATGTAGGTGAAATACATTGTATTACCCACATTACTTACAAGCAGATCACTTCAAACTTGGCATCTGATTAGTCACAGGAAAACATACTGGAGACGTGCTTCACCACGTGTTATTTTGGTTTAGAAATTTGAGAAGTTGGATCCCTTTATTTGACATCAGCAAAGCTAAATCCACTGGAAAATTCCAATCAAATGTCTGTGTGTCACCCTTTAAGATCAATAAACATTTGGATAAATAAAATTCAGTTTAACTGCATCAGAAGAGGGAATGAATTTCATTTTAATTAGCCATAGTGAGTAATCATATTACAAAAGAGGAATTTGACTTAGTGCAATATGCAGCGCAGTGATCATCACATCAACAGCAGAAGATGGAGCAAAACAGAAAACAATCTCAAATTGTAAAGTGCAAAGTAAAAGTCCTTTTAAAGTGACAATAACAACATGTCTTGTTTTCTAGGTCCATGTGGAGCAAGAGCTTCTTATCTACGAAGCGTTCGCCTATGATCAGCAGCAGGCTCAAAGCAACTTGAAAGTGCGCTTCAAAAAAGTAAGAGCTTAGACATAGATAAACATTGGCCAAATCAAGTCAACAGCTTTGGATCAAGTGAATATTGAGAATGTCTGTGCCCTGCTGCGCCCAGATGCCGCACAACATTAACTTCAGAGAGAAGAAATCGAAGCCCAAGAAAGACAAGAAGGCGGAGGGCGGCGGTGTCGACGAGAGTCCAGCGCTGAAAAACCGTGTGGCCAGGTTCAGATACTTCGAGGACATCTCTGGATACTCGGGGGTAACAGGGATTTTATTAGCGATTTGAGGGCTACAACGGCAGCATCCACAGTCTCAAGCCAATCAATTTGGCATCCCTCTCATGTGCTCTGCGATAACCCAAGTCATTTCCCCACGTTTCCTTGTCACCCCCAGGTTTTCATTTGTGGACCGTCTCCTCACTGGATGCTGGTCACCTCTCGGGGAGCCATGAGGCTTCACCCCATGATCATCGACGGCTCCATCGAGTCTTTCTCCCCTTTCCATAACATCAACTGCCCCAAAGGGTTCCTCTACTTCAACAAACAGGTACAAACCACATTCTTACTTTGGTTATGTTAATGCAGGTGTTTGTATGCTACCCGACTTCGGAAGATTCTCCGCTCTGGCAGGTTCTTGATAACAGAATCGTTTCCCCAGTTGCTCTACTCTGAGCCAAACAAAATATTAATGTTTTTATTCTCTCAATCCACTCTTTTCCGAATGAAATAAAATGTATTTGTAATGTATTAACATTGTCTTCCAAAATATGGTAAAATGAATAATATGCATTGAGACTCTTTGAAGTATAAATTACTGTTGTTGTTATTATCATTATTAACAGATATTAGACAGAGATTTTCATAATGGTTTGGATCGTTGCTATTGTATTGTCAAATTTTCGACCTTTCACCTAGTTTTTAGTTATTTGAAGGGTTTCCAAGCCTTGCCCTCTGAGTATTGGTATATTAAACCTTGTGTCTGTGCGTTTGTGTTTTCCCCACAGGGAGAGTTGAGGATCAGCGTCCTGCCCACCTACCTGTCCTACGATGCCCCCTGGCCAGTGAGGAAAATCCCACTGCGGTGCACCGTGCACTACGTCTCCTACCATGTCGAATCCAAGGCAAGGGCCCCTCTTGACTGAACCCGCACACCACACGCAGCTAGATGACACACATTGAAGTTCAAAGCACATTCCCTGGACTCACACCACTTAGACCTGCATCACCTAGACGGAGGTGTAGCAGCACTTTTCATAGGGTGCTGAATGCTGATGCAAAACCAAAGCATATTGACCGGACCGCTTTCAGACCCGGAGATGAATGCACCCGGCAGGCCCCAGAGTTTTCTGACAGGCAGAGAAACAAAATCAATGGGAATAACTTTTCTTTTCTCTTCCCCTTTTGATTGGAGTTTCTTCTGTGTGGTTTTGGGTTCTCCCTCTCAGGTCTATGCCGTGTGCACCAGTGTGAAAGAGCCTTGCACTCGCATCCCAAGGATGACTGGCGAGGAGAAGGAGTTTGAGCTGATAGACAGAGGTCAGACACCAGCCTTGTTTCATATTGACCCTCGCTGAAACATTCAGAGATTTTATGTCTTACCTTTGTCCATGTTTTCTGTCTTAACCTTTGTCCGTGTTTTGTCTTACCTTTGTCTGTTTTATGTCTTCTTAACTTTGTCCGCGTTAGATTCTGTGTCGCTGATGTTATTTCAGTCTGTCAAAGGTCAAATGATTTATTTATTTTATGTGTTAATAAATGTTGGTTTTCGTCTGTCGACTTGCAGATGAACGTTACATTAACCCTCAGCAGGAGAAGTTCTCCATCCAGCTCATCTCTCCGGTCAGCTGGGAGGCCATCCCCAACACACGGTAATAGATCTCTAGAAGGGCTTTTCCATACACGTGTGCTGGCCTGGCTCTGCTCTGGCCTGGCTCTGCTCGGCAGCACGGCTGGGATTTGCATTTCCATGACAACAGGGCTATCTGCTTGAAGGTGTGTCTTAAAACACGATTTCAGACGGCAGGTGTGTCTTTAACGGATGATGCGCTTGTCGGAAAGCAGCGGTTCTTCTTCACAATAAAAAGCCTTCTGTTTGTTTGCCATGCGAAAGCTTTTAACTCATTCACCGCCAGTTTAGGACTGCCAATATTTAGCACAGGCCAAAGATTTTCATAATTGTTGGTCATCTTTCAAGACCCACAGTAAATTATCTATTAGCACCAGAGTGATTTGCAATACCTCAAAATGAAGATGTACGTCTCTGGGTTCACCAGGAAAAAAAAAGTGAGCTTTTAGCATGTTCTGTACTCTACTTATAGCCATTTATATACACCGTGTTTTCACCCAAAAAGTCTCTGTGAGAAAAGAAATTGCAGAAAATGGCATTTATGTACACAGCACACAATATCAGGCAGAACTCGCTCTCAATTCTTTTATTTTGAACTGTATTGACATCAGACATGTAAATATAATTCATTATGACACAAATGACAAAAAAAAAAAATATATATATATATATATATATGAAGTGCTTTTTTTACATTCAACAATACAGTTTGCTCAGTGTGAGTGAGTGTACAGACAGACACACAGACAGACAGACAGACAGACAGACACACACAGACACAGACACAGACACACACGCACGCACGCACACACACACACACACACACACACACACACACACACACACACAGAGAGAGAGAGTTCTCTCCACAGCTGCTGCTGGATCGCACCTCCTTCCCCCTCCTTCCCCATCAGCGTTTTGCCTCCTCTGCTGCTCGTTTCCCTCCTCTCGCTGGGACGAATGCTGCGACACGACACAGGCTTTGGGACCAGGCGCTGCTGTTACCGGATCGATCATGTTCGTCACGGGTTTGACTAGGCAATCCAGGTTCGCCCTGCAGCAAGGCTGGCACATAGGAACGGGGTCCAGGGACCAGGATCGATCATGTTGGTCACGGGTTTGACTACCGCGGTTTCGATGTCCGCTGCTCTGCAGCAAGTCGATCAGCTCTGCAGCGCGGCGAGGGCATTTCAATGGCGTTTCCTTTCCACCTTCTTCCTAATTTCAAACAACAGCTGCGGTATGTGTTTGATAACGTGCTGTCGGCTTGACTTTGAGGTTAGGGACCCGAAACTATGTCACAGGCTGGGTAAGTGTTTCAACTATGCGCTGCACTCATAAAAACAAAAACACGTCAAACACGTCATTGGCGGGGAGGGCTATTTCTGATAACACGTCAAAGACGTCATTGGCGGTGAATGAGTTAATATGAAGCAGCAGGAAGTGTTTTCATTAACATAACATGGCTCCGATACGGCTGAACGCCATCAGGAAACTGTAAAATAAAGCATCTGAAAGTACAAACAGAAACAGGAGAGAAGCTAAACTTCAAAACCACAGAGATTCAGTTGGAAGCTACAAAAGTGCTGAGAGCTGAACGCACAGGCTTTTCAAAACGTCTTTCTGTGGTCTCCAGACCAACCGCTCGCAACACACGCTTGTTTGAGTGGGAGAGGGCAGAAGAGGGGTCATCTCGGTTTGGCCAAATTGGTAATGGAAATGCTGGTGAGTGCGGCTCGCCTCGGCACGGCCAAAAGTGCCAATGGAAAAGCCCTATAGTCTGTCTAAACACTATAAAGATACAATCAGATGTTGTGCCGTTTGTAAAAACAAATAGATTCTTATTTTGAGAAGATACTGTACTTTACTTTGTGACCTTTTCCCGTCTCCATAAGGATCGACCTGGAGGAGTGGGAACATGTGACCTGTATGAAGACTGTGGCCCTGAAGAGTCAGGAGACGGTGTCTGGGCTGAAGGGTTACGTGGCAGCAGGGACCTGCTTGATACAGGGGGAGGAGGTCACCTGTAGGGGCCGGGTGAGGAGCTCCCACCAATACATCCCACTGACATTTTGTGACAACAGTAGCTTCCCCGGCCAGCATACTTTTTTCTCCTTGGCAAAAATCTCAAAGAGCTATATTTTGATAGGCCTGTAATTGTGCTTTTTTTCAATTGCAATTTATTGTTTTTAATTGGTCTTAAAGTCCATTCTAGCTGTCATTAAAATGCTCTTAAAAAGCCTTAAATTTAACTCTGGTAATAGCTATGTGTCATATCAAACTGTGTCCTTGAGCAAGATTATTTGTATAGCCCTTAATTACAGTGAACCTTCAATGAGAACAAGGAAAAACTAATTTGGGTTATAATATAACCTGGTCTCATGTTGACTAAAACAATAGTGCCATGTTTTTTGTGTGTGTGCTTTAGTCATTTTCTGACTGTTATATATATTTGATTGCTTTTTTCAGATTCTGATCCTAGATATAATTGAAGTGGTACCAGAACCAGGCCAGCCCCTCACCAAGAACAAGTTCAAAGTCCTTTATGAGAAGGAACAGAAGGGACCGGTCACAGCTATGTGTCACTGCAACGGATATCTGGTCTCCGCCATCGGGCAGAAGGTCTCAGACACACCTTTTCAGTACATCTCACATAACTGTGTTTTAATCTACAGTGGCTATAAATCCATTGCCATTTTGACATTTGATTCCAGTCCCCCGAACTATCATTCTTCCATCGCAAGTACATTGGTAGGCCTTTTTCACTGGCACTTGTGGCTGCGCCAAGCCATGCCATGACGCACTGATTTTTCTTTCCCATACCAATCTTAACGCGCCGTGTTCGAGATGGACCTTCTCTGGAGCGGGGCCAAAGCGTGCTGGACCCTCATGCTTCCAAACTAGGCTGTGGTGATGTCTCACCAACTGTGTCTCACCAACCTGTGACGACCCCCTTCTCCCCCTCAAACAGCTGTGTTGCGAGCATAGGTTGCAATTCAAAACTCTTATGTCTCTGTGCTGATGTGGAGAGAGCAGAGGGAAAGACATATTTAAAGCCTCTGTGTGTTCAGCGCTCACTACTTTTGTAGCTTCTTACTGAATCTCTGTGGTTTGAAGTTTAGTTTCACTCCTGCGTTTCTGTTTCTACTTCCAGATATCTGCTTTATTTTACCGTTTCCTGATCTCGTATCGGAGCCGTGTTATGTTACAGCCGAGCTGATGAAAGCATTCCCTGCTGTTGCTCCTTCATATTAAAAGCTTTCCACTGGCACTGACAAACTAACGGAAGGATTTTTATTGTGAAGAATTTATAGGAAATGCAATGTTTATCCTCCGTTTCAGCTGTGACTTTTTGACCATTAGTGACAGTGGCATATCGGTGCAATTTGCCTTCTCTACTTTTTACTATGGAAGTCGATGAAGAAATCGGACAGAAAAAATAATGAAAAGTGCATCCATTGTACTTTCATATATAGTGATTGACGGATGATAGTTTACTTGAAAGTATAGTAGTTTTTTGACCCAAAAACACCTAACAAATATATTTTGAACTAGTTTTGTACCACAGAAGAATTTGCAAAAAGTGAAGGGAGTGAATACTTTTAATAACTGCTGTATGTGCATGTATGTAATCAACTAATATGGCATTTTAATCACAACTCTTACTGGCGTTTAATTTTCTTGCACACACCCTTTCATCTCTCACACCCTCTTGTTTGTGCAGATCTTCCTGTGGAGCCTGAAGGACAATGACCTGACCGGCATGGCCTTCATCGACACGCAGCTCTACATCCACCAGATGCACAGCATCAAGAATTTCATCTTGGCTGCTGACCTCATGAAGAGCATCTCACTGCTTCGCTACCAGGAGGAGAGCAAGACCCTGTCGCTCGTCAGCAGGGTGCGTCTAGAACCACACTGTCCTCATGCTAGCTATAGCTGTGTTAGTAGGGTGCGTCTAGAACCACACTGTCCTCATGCTAGCTATATAGTTGTGTTCCAATTGAGACCAAAGGTTTAGTGCTGCCGGAGCACACTGGAACGACATGCCACCACTTTTTTCCTCCAAGTGACGATGTGAGGAAATAGAATATTCTGATTAAGGTCGCATAATCCGGTTGAAATTCATACATGAATCATGAAAATTGTGCTTTTGTATTATATAATCTGAGACTGATTGGAGCCTTTTATAATTATTATGTTAAATTAATCCTACTTACCACATTGGCTTATGTTTTTATATTTATTTTGTATTTGTTCCCAAGTACGTTTGACTCTGCCGGGGTTGCAGCTGAACAGCGTGGAAATATCATTAAATCACCCGCGTAAAGAGGTTAAAGAGATACGCCAACATATTGGCAACATTTTGAGAGTTTCGCCTATTTGCCATATTGCCGATACTAAAACTAAAAAAGAATGTAGATTCCTTTATCTTCACTGTCCGTGCAGTAGGTACAGCCCTCACTGCTAATTAGCTGTCCATGAAAAGGAGAAGACACTCCTGTAGGTTTGGAATGAAACATTTCATATAAGCCCTCATAAACAAGCTTTCTCAATAATTGAGGCATTTGTTGCCCCCCTAGAGTTGGGGCTGGGGGGAGCTTTCAAACAACCAGGCTAAAGTATTGTATTCAAGCGACAAGGAACCTGTGGGCTGCAGAACATGCAGTTTAGTGTTTATTGATTCAACTGTACGATCCAGCGGAGTGTTCACGGTGAAAATCCTCCCTTTGTTTTCATCTGTGGCTCCTGCAGGATTTAGTGGAGTTTATCTTCAAGCAAGCAGCATTTAACCTGACTCAATACCGCCCCCATTTGGCAGTCAGGTTAAGCAGCACTGGCAGCTGGAGAGCACTTTGACTGTAGTTTCTCTCCATGGCAGCTGGAGAGAACTTTCTGATTGTAGTTTCTCTCAATGGCAGCTGGAGAGAACTTTCTGGCTGTAGTTTTTGTCCATGGCAGCTGGAGATAACTTTCTGGCTGTAGTTTCCTTTATTCCAATACCGTACTCTCCAAATCTCAAGGGATTCCTGTTTTTTCTCATTTGGGAGCTCAGGATGCAAAGCCGTTGGAAGTTTACAGCATCGAATTCATGGTGGATAACAACCAGCTTGGATTCTTAGGTAATGTAAATAATGTGAATATGAATAATGTCAGAATGATTGATTTAATGTATCCTTGTAAATAATGTGAATATGAATGACAGAATGATTGATTTAATTTATCCTGTTCGCACTAACTTTTTCTTTTTGTTTTACTTTTAGTATCAGATCGAGACCAGAATCTGTCCATATACATGTATTTACCTGAAGGTAGGTACAGAAGCCTAGTATTTTCTGGAAATACCTCTACAGATACATCATGTAATAGCTGACATGTACTCCTGTATGTGGTTTTACTGTTGCAGCCAAAGAGAGCTTCGGCGGCATGCGCCTGCTGAGGCGAGCCGATTTCAATGCAGGTGCACACGTTAACGCCTTCTGGAGGATGCCCTGCAGAGGAGCCCTGGACATTGCCAACAAGAAGTCTCTGACCTGGGACAACAAGCAGATCACATGGTTCGGTAGGTAGCCAGGAGGCCAAGCTGTCTCCCGTTGTTATGGATGGCAACCTAGGTTATTCTGTCAACTGTTGAGACACCTAGAAGCTAAGATCTCCTTTTTATGGGCTTAGTTTTTTGATTACTGTACTAGTCTTTGATTACTTAATAGTCCTGAATGGGTATGGGGAGACGCAGCCACCCAAACAATTTAAAGTCTAAAGAATTGATTGAGCAAGTTCTTGTTCATTCATGTCAACGTATATGGACATAATTTCATGCTGTTGTGTCCCTGGGTCAAACAGCCCCTCTCTGATGCTGTAGGTAATTTGCTGTGATAATGTGAACTAAACCTCGTCTCCGTGCTCCCACAGCCACACTGGATGGAGGGGTTGGGCTGCTCCTCCCCATGCAGGAGAAGACCTACCGCCGCCTGCTGATGTTGCAGAACGCTCTCACCACCATGCTGCCTCACCACGCCGGCTTGAACCCCAAGGCCTTCAGGTTCGGATCTGCATGTTGAGTTCATCTCTGGCCGGAGGGACCGAAATGGATCAATGCTTTCCTACAGTACTAGACATGTTGGAAGTGTTGGCGCTAGAACATATATCCGGGGGGCAAGAGGCTTATAGCAGGGGGGGCACCAAATTACTGGCAAGTGAAAAGGAGTCATGCATAGTGAAAGTGAACCATTTGGTGGTATGCTCATTAATGGCACATGTGAATTGCATCGACATTTAACAAACTATTATCACATCAGTCTGAAAACCTGGTCCTAAAAAAATACTTAAATGAGCAATTATTAATGTGATGAATATTAATTAGACAAATGATATCCACATCTGAAATAACAATGTTACACCAAACTTAGCAATACAAGCAATTAACATAAATAGTAACTCATAACGAATGTCCCATGATGATAAACTATGAATGAATGCCGACGTCGTAGCATATGAATTTGACCAAGCGCCAGCATACTACGGCCGAATAGGATTTAGCAGGCATTAACTGCCTTTATTTCCTAAGGCAAATAAAAGTAATAAGTGGACTTGCATGGGCATGAACGCATTAAGTAAATCAGACTAAATGCGGCTCTCCTCCGACATGGTGTGTGTGTGTGACACACCAGATTGCGCAGTCTGAAAGGGAGGCGGCCGGGAAAATGAGACCCAGACTCAGAGGGTTTCACAAAACTAAAGCTTTACAATGGATTGAAGATTTTCAGTCATTTACAAATGGATTTCAGTCGTCCCTAGACCTGCACTGATGGGAGAAAACATTGACATGCTTTTAAGTGAGGACACAGTGAATGAAGTGGGTGGGCACTACCCCCGGGTGCCCGCTCATGGCACCGACACTGTACATTGGTGGTCACTGTTCCACAATTGACACATTTGTATCTTGCGTCCAGAATGCTGCACAGCGACAGACGAACCCTGCAGAACGCCGTGCGGAACGTCCTGGATGGAGAACTGCTCAACAAGTACCTGTACCTGAGCACCATGGAGCGCAGCGAGCTGGCCAAGAAGATTGGTACCACTCAAGACATTGTGAGTACACAGACAGAGCCAAGCATGCAGTGAAGGTAGGCTAGGTCCAGGACGAGTGTGTTTTTATATGAAGTCACAAAACCTTTGCGCGATGTGTCCACACGACCCCGGCGTGTCCGTCCCCCGAAGACGGAGACATTTGAAAAGCGATCAGCATTTCCCCTGTAATTATTCCACTGTGGCAGGCTGCCATTGTAACCTGCCATGCTAGAAATATTTTCAAAATAACTATTTTTGGCCGAAATCAGCACACTTGGCTATGCTGTGTGTGTGCATTGAAAAACAGAAACCGATCAAGTTTACATGATGATAAACACGTTTAAGTAGGAAAGTAGTTTTAAAAACACACAAAAGCCACCATGTACTCCAAAGAGTGTGCGTGAATGGTCGTGTGATGTGTCTTAAGGCCTGTTGGTATGGACGAAGATTATTTCTGAGACGCTGCTGAAACGCAAGTGTGGACGGAGTGTTTTCATTTTCAATACGCCGGCTAAGAATAAAAACACACTAGCCTGAACATAGCCTTAGTCCTTATGATTTTCTTTTGATTCTTTTATTCTATTTTCCTCTTTAGATCCTGGATGACCTTCTGGAGGTTGACCGAGTAACGGCTCATTTCTGAGCGCCACATTCCCACGTCTTCATCGTCCACTGAATACTGTTTTATATTGAATTGGGGGGGGGGGGTGCTTTGTTATGGTCATTGTCATGGAAACATTTTGTTACGTTAAGACAAAAAAAGAGAAAGAGATCCATCATGTTTTCTTAGAATATTTTGTATACAAAGTAATTAAAAAATATTAATTACATAATCCGCGTTTGTCTCTTTGATTTAGCTACATTGAGCTCATCAAAGGGATAAAGATAAGAATGCCATAGAAAAGGAGGTAGGACATTTTATTAGTTAACATTTTGTTAAAATTATTTAATTTAAAGACATTTGGCTGGGTGGCATTTGACTGTTCTGATTGCTAAAAATGAGGCAGGAGTGGAAAAAAGTAAAACATTGACCTGATAAAACAAAGACACCAACAGCCTCCTGTTTTCACTAGCTTCTCTTAGCAGCACAGCCTTGAATTCTTCCACAGGTTATTACAGACCGGTTATTACATCATCAGCATACTTTATACAGACTGCCAAACGTGACAAGTTCACATTTACTACTGCAATACTGCCGTCACTAGAGCTGCAGTTTGTTAGATTTAATTACTCCAAGGACCTTCAAGAACAGAGATTGCCCTTCACTGCTTGTTGCCTCATTAAAATGGTTTCAATATTTAAACTCACTCCCATGAGGAGGAAGCTAAAGCTTCATTTATGCAGATGTGAGAGCCTTCGCCGTGGCCAGCGTGCCTACCGGCGAGGCTTTTGTACAGCTCCCCAAAAATGTGACGGAGCGCCGGGTCGACGTGAAGAGCGCAAAGTATACTATAATGCCGATGCGGACATAACTGGAGTGAGTGAAAGCTATGACCGGTATATGCACTACATTCTGTCCTTGGGCTAACTTCTAGTCATTGGAAGCATAGTGCAATCACACTATTTACTCCTTTTGCTGGGGACTTCCCTGGGACCCCCTCGTCAAGCTGAGTATGTCTAGCTGCCGCAGACACCTCAAGGCTCACATTGAAGCATGTTTCAGCCTTAATCATGGTGGTTCAACTTAACTGTAGCTTCCTTGTTCACAGCCAAGGTGTCAGTTACAAACTAGATGGCACTCGGTAGTGCATGCTGCATACCTCGACCAAACCTTCTACAAAGTTTCGTGGGTTTTATGCGAGTCTGTCTAAAAGTTAGGCACCTTTTTGTGATTGGCCACACCTGTTCATAACTTTTTGAGATATCCTGCAGACAAACGGGCGAAAACATGACCTCCCGGTGAACTCAGTTGACAGAGGTAATTATCTTCATCATAGAATCATGTAGGGGTGTCACGGTTTGGTACGTACCTCGGTTTCGGGGTCACGGTTCGGTACGAATATGGTACAACGGAGAAAAAAAAGCAACAAATCCCAAATTCATTTTTTTTTATCCCCCCTTTGAATTTTTAAGATCTAGGCAATCCACACAAAAAGGTTTTACTCTAGAGCAGAGATTTTCAAAGTGTGGGGTGCGCCTCCCTCTCAGATGTCTGTATTCCAGCTGTTTGACAGGGCAAAGGCATTTCCCCCCACTTTAAATCTTTATTGTACACAAGTTTGTAAACCGAGTGCATGTGTGGAGTAGCCTAATACCCCCACCCACCCCTCCCCCACTGTCTGACAGACAGCGGGGTGGGATTCACTTTCCCAAGTAAGTAGGCTAACGTTATTGGATGTGAGTTTTGTTTACCATAATGAGTCATCATAATGGATTATTGGAACATGACAAGGAGTCATCCCCTCTTCCTCGCCGCATCTTGCTTGCCATCTCACACGATGTAAGTTGCTTGTTTACAAGTTAACAACTTTGTCAGTGTTATGTAACGTTTAGCCGCGATGCGCAACTAGGAAAGTCCTTTATAGTTGCACGTCGCGGCTACGTAACAACATTAGCAAGCTTATCTCGTTGGCTTGATGTTGACAGAATTTGCAAAACAGCTTATCGCCTGAGTCATAAAAGTCATTAGGATACTGCTCTGCACTCGCTTTTTTGATGATGGTAAAGGGGTAGCAGCTGGACGCTTCAATGTTGTTGTGGTTTTGTGAAGTAGCATGGAAGCTACGGCTTGTAAACATGCTGGAGCGACCTCAGGTAATGTTTCTTCTCCACAAAATTTTCCATTCAGTGAACGCGGATTTCTATGGCCCTTGTGTTGTTTTGGTGTGTCTTCTGTAGCGTTCAAACAGCGTTTAGCATTAGGTGCTTTTCCACCACCTTCTGGATTCGACGTATTCGTCGTGTCGCTTCACGCACCGAACCGTGACGCCCATAACGTGACTTCACGGGACGAATACACGTACCGCGACACCAACATCTATTGATACAGCTGTAACAAATAATTCCCGAGAGAATACATCGCCAAATAGTCACAGATTTCTTGAAAACATACATAATGCAGCTTTAAATATATTCAAAATTTGGATGTAAAAACAAGTTGCTTTAATAAAGTTACACGAACACATCTTAAATGACTTAAAATCATTTAAAAAAAGATAAATAAATTTGTAATTTTCTTAAAATTGAACTAAATAGCTTGCAAGTTTAAAAACATTTCTCTCTAGGAGTGAGATTAAAGAACGACATTGGTAGTCTGGTTTTGTGTGAAATTCTAGATCGATTAGGTGCTTTACAGTCCTTGGATTTAGTAATTCCATTTTTCCAAATTAAATACCACACAGTACAGGACCTGATTTGGTCTGGAAATAGTGGACACTGGAGTAGCACCATTACTAGCAGTTTTGGAACTGCTTTGGAACTGCTGTGGTAGAGAAATCTCCTTGATGGACTCTTTCTATTGTCCGAGTTACATTCACTTGTGCTTTGAACAGAACAAGTCCTTCATCTCTGGTTCTTTTCAAATGTAGGGCGGCAGGCTGTACTCTACCTCAGGTACTCGTACATCTCGGCGTCCAGAGACATGAGGCCAAAGTAGCACAGCACGTTGATGAGCGACCGCGTCAGACTCATCATCGCTATCTCCGATCTGCAAAGGAGTCGGATGAGTAACTTATTTCCAGACACTCGCACAAAGAAACATTAATTAAGCTGATGCTGTGAATCCAAACTGCAGCGCTCCCTACCTCAAGGCCACTTCAAACTTGAGGCTCTCCCAGGTCGTCCACATCCAGCGGAACACCCAGAGTTTGGGCAAGATTCCCGGCTGCTCCGCCTGGATCTTCCCCCAGCCTCGCACCGCACTGAAAACCAAGGAGGACGTTGAGTGTTTGAAACTTGAAAGATTTCAAGATGCTGGTAACTGAACAAGCATAAACAGTGTTGCCAACTCTTTTCCATGGAAAGTAGCTATTGGCTGCTCAGAAAGTTGCCAGATGTCATACATTAATTTGCATATCAATATATAATGCTGCACTTGTTATGTACGCAGCAGCGTAGCTGTTTTAATATCAACCAGTGTTGACTCTGCCCATCCGGGCCGGTTTTGGCGAATCGGCATACACCAGTAAGGCAGAGCGGAAGAGACAACAAGAGATAACAAGTTATTGGCAAATGCTTTGGGATTCAACAAATTAACATTGCTAACCCCTGGTCAAAAAGTCGCCAGATTTGTCGCTAATCACTTTTCAGAAATAAAGTCACCAGGGGAGTCTGAAAAGACGGCAAGTTGGCAAAACTGAGCTTATATAAACACCTTGCAACGGTACGCCACGCCATCGACATTGTTAGTAAATTGAATTCAAACCAACCCAAGGAACGACACCCCTCCCACTTCTCCTAGTGACTGACAGGCCAGAGTCCCGTCATCTGTGCCTCAGACTTTTCCTCATTGGTCGGATGCATTTCTACACATTTCACTTTGAAATGAGAATAGCAGAGGAACACTGGCCACCAAACGTGACAATTTATTTTGATTGCTTCAACATAAATGTTATTACTGCAGCTTTAATGAAATTTAGCCTTCGTAGTTTAAATGTTTTCTGATGCTTGCAGCACCGTCCTCCAATGTGGAGCAGTTGAAAATGGGCAGAAGTGGGAGATATCGGGAGTGTCTTAAAAACTGGCAGAGGACCTTTTCTTCCTAAACAACATGCAGGCTGGAAAGTGAGCTTTGAAAGCCAGAAATTGGTACTGTACTCAAACCTAAACCAGCTCTACAGGTATAATGGTCATTTAGTGCTATGGGCCAGTAAAATAAATCTCACTTGTCCCTTTAACTGCACTTGACACACCAAAAGAGAAGGAGCGCTAACCTCTTGGCCATGACGAAGTAGCGGTCGATGGGCGCTCCCAGCGTGATGTTGATGCTGCGGACGGTGTTGATGTTGCGGAAGACTAGCAGCATGGGCCGCGGCATGTTTTTCAGCACCTGCATGATGCCCTCGAAGCGGTGGGTGGCCATGTGGCGCATGTAGCTCGTCTCCTCTCGACTCAGGACGTTGGACAGGCCCAGCTCCCGCATGTTGATTGGCCGCTGCAGCAGCATCTCGCAGAACAGGAAATACTCTGCAGAGCCAACGACAACATTCATGGGGCGAGCATGTAATATAAGTGGATCTCCTATACGGAAATAATTTTTTTAGCTAAAAATTGAATTTCTAATATGTGTGAAGCATAAATGATCATGTGTGAAATATAATGAAATTTCTGCCAAATTATGAAATTCTAACACCAGAAAAATCTAGTTTGTGAAAATATACAAAAATCCAATCAGTGCTGTAGGGAATATTGCATAATGAACAAATCAATAGTTCTCCCTGATTTAATTGTGGGGACAATTAGATTTTTCTAATATTGGACTTAACATACTTAAACATAAATGCATAGATTTGCATACAATTCAGACCCACTCCCCAAAAAAAAGTAATCCCACCTGTACATGTATTAAACTACTTTTGTAGCACAAAAGAATACCGTGGGGATTCTAATATGAGAAATGAGGTCAACAGTCTTACGTTTGACCCCGAGGGCATTGGAGTACATTTCCATGGCTGTCTCATCTCGTAGAACGATGGACCTCCACAGTTTACAAAGAGACATTCTGTCCCTGCAAGTCCAAACAAGCAAGTTAGAGCTTCATACTAACATTCAGTCAATAACGTTCTGCAAAGGTTTTAACCAAATGCACATCATACCGTTGACTGAGGTATTCGTACAAGCCGTGGTCCAAGAGCACCAGCTCTGCCTTGTTATCAGGGCCTCGTCTCACTAGAACTGCAACACAAGGTCACCATCAGAGGTTGATAAAAAAAATTGGTCCAATTAAGGAAATCTCATATGCATGGTAACAAATAAATGTACGTACCGTTGCCAGGGTGGGGGTCAGCATGAATGAAGCCAGTGTAGAATATTTGCTCAGCAAATGTCCGGATCAGTTTGTCAGCGGTCTGAAAGCCACACGTGATGAGACATTTTACATAAGAATTTCAGGGATACTACTCCAGGTATATTTCATGGTACAGACTGCATCAACTTACGTCTTTCAAACTTAGTCCTTGTCTTTTAATTTCTTCCACATTGTTGATTTTGCAACCTTCACAAAACTCTGCTGTCAGCACTCGCTTTGAATTGGAGAGAAAAAGTGACATTTTAGCTAAGGCTAAAGGAGAAGTCTGAAAGTCAAGTTGTTCCATATCCTGCATAATGACTAATGAGCTCACCTTACTGGTTTGTTCCCACAACACTTTGGGTACAACAATGAATTTGAAGTGTTTCAGCTCCTCTGCGCACCTCTCCGAGTTCCTGGCTTCGTTCTCAAAGTCCAGCTCTTGAGCCAGTGTCCCCTTCAAGTCCTACAACAGTACAACAGCAACATGAGCCAGAACACCTTTCTCCATCAAAGTACATAGATTAAGCGTGATATGAAATACTAGTCAATCTATTGCTTAACCTTGAGGACCCATCGGAATCCAAAACTGGGGTGCATGAACGCTACAATATCCAGGAGGATCTCCAGTGTCCTGATATCCCCGTCAAACCGATCCCTGAGGTCAATGTACTGCACCTGTGACAATAGAAAATTACTTGCACACTTACAAATAAATAAAAAAGAGTACCGTAAATTCCGCACTATAAGCCGCACCGGAGTATAAGCCGCAGCAGCAAAATTGCCTGTTTGTTACATATATAAGCTGCACCGGACTATAAGCCGCAGGTGTTTTAATGTTTTTTTTATTGTGTTTTAATGTTTAATTACCATATGTAAGGGTTCATGCACAGAGGGGATTGTCGGGAAAGAGATGGCTGTTTGAGGAAGCTCCCATTTATTAACATTTCAACAAAACAACATAACACAACACCACCTGTGTTTTTTTTTACAGTGGACACAGTGTCCGCGGTGTGGTGAAAAGAGGGCAAGAGAGGAAATTAAAACAGAAGTGGATTTATAGTTAGAAAGAGTGCTAAAAAAGAGAGATTTTTTTTTTTTTTAAAAAATCCATAGATAAGCCGCACCGGACTATAAGCCGCAGGGGCCAAAAAACGGGTAAAAAGCCGCGGCTTATAGTCCGAAATTTACGGTAGGTAAAACCTAGTACAGTATATAGCTGTCCCGTATCTCACCACCCTATAATTGGAGAGCGGGATGGCGTGGCACGGCGCACAAGTGCGCAGGCCAGTTGAGCAGGCGAGCTGTGCAGCAGCTGAGCTGCGAAGCGAGCAAGACCTCAAGGGAAAGCCAACGAGGTACAGTAGAAATGAGCGATGAGGCGGAGGGAAGGATGACAGACGAGGCACAGTAGGCTAGAATGAGTAATTAATACTAGGTTTTTAACTACATTTTGACAGCACATGGCCCAGTGCTCCACTTCTCTCTCTCTGGACTGTGTATGTGTGACCCCAAACAATCACCACTTCCCATGCCTAAACCTAAACCATTCATGCCCAAAATGTGCGACTATTCTGTCTTTTCCCCACAAGAATCTTCTCGTCAGTCAGGGTGGAAAAGCCTCTGAAACAGCATTCAGATCATGTGACAGTAAAACTCTGCATTGAAACCCAGCACATCACACTTGCCAGTGAAAAATCTATCAAAATGCTAGTTTCGGGCTCCATTACTTGCCTTCACAGCCACGGGGGTTCCATCAAACATCTCGGCCTTGTGAACCTGGGCCAAGCTGGCAGCAGCTATGGGTTCATAGTCAAACTGCTTGAATAGCTCCTTTGGGGTTTTGTTGAAGTCTTCTTCGAAAAGCGCGTCCACCTGTTAAGACACAAACACCATCTGAGAACGTTGGAGTTGTCCTCTCTTGCTGAAGCCGTCTGCCTTGACTGGCGGCGCGGGCCTCACCTCTTTGTACCTCCTGTTCAAGGCCTTGTCTTCCAGGACCTGTAGGGTGCGGATATATTCTGGGGGTAGCAGGTGGTTGAAGGAACACAGACCCTGGCCCAGTTTGATGTATATTCCTCCGTTCCTCAAGGCTCCTTCCACCATGTGATCTGCTGCCCTCTGGTGGCACGCTGTCACCCCTGCCAGGTAGGATGGGCTGCTCTGGCAGGGGAGGACAGAGGCACAAGCATAGTGTTGGGTTAAGGGCTTTTATCAAAGGAATTAAATCATCTCATAATGTATAGATAATTTGATATCTGTGCTATTAGGTTTTTAATCCGTTTGTAGGCTTAGAATACTGCTACTGCAGTGTATTCTCTCTTTCTCTCATTATAGGTCAACTTTATGAAGCGGTCACTGTTTGGGTTAATCATTGAAAGTTATGTTACACAATGGAAGTATAGATTTTCTGTGCGTTCACTTGTGTGTCAGGTCATGTGTGATATCTCAGACGCCATTGATATGTGCAAAATAACCAAAACTTGTGCTGGGCCATCTAGCCACCCCCCTATTCATCACATATAGAGGACAAAGAAAAACTTACCTCATCTAGGCCACGCAGTGCCACATTTTGGGTCCACCAGTAATCCACTGAGATGAAGAGTCCAACAGAGAGAGATCTGAGGACAGAGTGGAGAACCTGCAGTTATGCCTCACACTATATAGACCGTTTCAACTTGACAAGATAAGTATTCTAAATGGACTAACATTTATTTCCTGTTGCAGTGTTTGCTGATACAATAGCTGACAGGAAATATATTTGGGTCCAAACTGTTGCCTAGCAACAAAATTCCAGGGAAACCATCTAATAATATGCGACCCGATGGCATGCCATACGATCTAGTAGTGCTCAAACTGACAATGTTTTAAACTCTAGCATACAATTAAATTCAACAATGTACTTTGTACTGTATTATATTATATGCTTTTTTTTAATTTACACACTTATCCTTTACATCTTCAGCTGTGGTTTTACACATCTTATTAATTTCTTTAAATGATACAGCTGCTGCTCCAAAAAGTAATTGATGGATGGATCATTAATACAGTATCTAGTACATCATCAGCAGGACAGAGTTTTAATTGCTTTTTGGGTTCAGTGCTCCCTGCTAAATGGAGCTATCTAAAGCTCTGTCCACAGTGAAGTGGTTGCATTTTGAACTGTTATTGATATGAAACTATGGTCATTGTGACTCGCTGGCCTTTCAGTGATCCCAGCAAGTACTACAGTAGATAATGTATTAATGATCTATCCATAAAGTCCATAAATCAGTTTTTGGAGCATTAGGGCAGTAGCTGTTCATAACCTGACACTGCCAGATGGTTTGTTACACAGAACCACCTGGGAATTCTTCATTGGAAACCGGAAAAAGGGCATGCGCTATCCTTTGAATAAAATGTGTAAAAGCATAAGTGAAGGTGTGAAATTTAAATGTGTAAATTAAAAAGCATATTGCATCAAGGGGCCCCCCCACACACAACCCATGGTAAAACCGCTCTGTACCCACAGTGCCATTGTTTTCCTATGGGTGAGAGCAGTGCCGTCCAACTATGCGGCAACGCTACCCTTGGCATCGTGCGGCGCTCGAATTTGCCACCGAGTGCTGTGCTCAAAGTTCAAATTATTTCAACTTTGACCTACTAAGCGCTGACCTTTCATGAGCGCATCCTATGTCGCCTAGCAACAGCTACTGCTGCTCGTCACTCTACCTCGCACTGAGTGAAGAGCTGATCTCTTGTCATGTGAAGGCAGCTTAACACGTTCACTGCCAATGACGTGTTAATACGTAAAAAAAAATCCAACGGTTGACTGCCAATGACGTGTTAATACGTAAAAAAAAAGATTTTTTTTTTTTTGACCGTGGGATGTGCATCTAACCCTTTTACATCTCTTATATAAATATTGGAGCCACCGAACGTGTACAACCCATTCCACCGACCCACTAAGTGGCGACAGTGCTCTCCCAGACTAGAAAAAGCAGAGCCAAAACTGCAGGGGAACGCGCGATGAAACCATTCTCATACTGTAGAATGGATTGGCGAAAACGCTTTCGCTTTCGCGCTGATTGCTGGCGGTGAGGGATTGCAAATTTGCATAATAGATTACGGGTGGAAGTTGGAACACACTTTGAAACACGCAGCATAAATAAGACCAGAATCGCAAAAGCTTCATCAAAGCTCTCAACGTAAACTCCAAGAAACGAGCGAGCCCATCCAGACTTGCCCAGCGGCCGCCAGCAGACAGGCACAGCAGCAGCAGCAACAGAAACGAGCTTGTGACACGCCCGCTGCAGCCAAGAAGAACACACACGGAGGGAGGAGTTTGAAGGAGAGGGGTGTTTCCTGCTGTTATGGAGGAAATTACTGTTCAAAACTATTGTTTAGATGTCTGACGTCTTACTGATGCCAAAAATGAATGGTTAAAGTGACTGTTCTATCGAATTTCACAAAAAGCTATTTATCTCAGCTTAAATTTTCAGACGCTGAAACCATGCTGTATTCAAGTGCTAATGCCTACATAACTACTAACTCTACAAACTAACTCTTTTAGACAGAGAAAGCACACATTCTATTAGTTCTTTTTAGATATTTTGTGTTCACAAAATCTTAGCAGAAAAGAATCCTCAGGTCTTGAAAGATGAGCCAGAATCCTCAAAAAAACCCTCTGGCAGAAGCTACCTACAGTAAAAAAAAAAACAGCTGGCAGTGAATGTGTTAAGAAGTCTCTAAAATTGTTGGATATAATTGCATACCACTGAATGAAGAGTGTAATATGGATTATGTCAGTTTGTGATCATTCCTAGTGTAACCGAAGTGACTCAGCGTCGATTCCTCGTGAGTCCTGTGTGGTAGCGAGTGGATTGGTTAAACTCACTCCCCCAGTATAAAGGCAAGTTAATCCGCTCCGCCAAGGGAGCTAGCTCTCTTGGTGCAGTGGTTAACTTGTCTGACTCCCAAGCCGAAGGTCGGCGGTTCGTATCCACCCCTGGGCAAGCCCCTAACATGGGTTGCTGCAAGTACCACCTACACAACGCCGTTACATTGATGCCGTGAACCCGGATGCCCAGTGGGTGTGGAGCAGTGGCAGCCGGCCACTAGAGGGCGCCAGGGCGTCGCCCCACTTATACCCACTAGAAGGAGGGGAAAATAAAACGTTATATATATATATATATATATTTTTTTTTTTTTATGAGCGAGGTGAATATTAGATAGTGAGTATATAATCTGCAATAAATATGTAGATTCATAATGATCTACATGTGTACTGTTTTTGGGTCAATATTTTCTTGCACCGAATTTCCACGGACGCCGTCCGGGGACTTCCGGTTTCCACCAGTGCAGATGGTGCAGATCAGAGGATCTGTGTAAATTGCACATGCGCTGTTCACTCTCAAAAACAAAGGGATATGGGAGGGCTCTGGGCGTGCGTATCTAGCATTCGGCAGCTGCTGAGCTGTACAGAGAGTTCATTCATATATAAATTGAACAGGGCGGGGGAAAGAAGCCCCCCCTGACGGACGCCATTGCCGACACCAAAAGGAGCAGAGACCGTATTACCCCACCTTACCTGCATGGTCTGGTTAGCATACCAGAATGCCAGGATTCTAATAATGCTATCAGGCACGCCCCTCTCCCCCAGTTTTAAAAATAGTTTCTGGTGGTTGACTCAGTCGAATGCCTTAGAGGCATCAATAAACCCCACTAAAACAGAGGAATGCTTACCTTTATACATATCAATAACCTCTTTCAATGCATAAATACAGAGGTCAGTGCCATGCTTGGCTTTGAATCCAAATTGATTGTCAGACGTGACTAAAAAGGAACTTAAATGATCTAATAATATTCTCTCTAAAACTTTAGAAAGTACACTGGCCAGTGCAATAGGTCGGTAGTTGTCCACACTCCCCACCTTACCTGCCTTGTCCTTGATGACTGGCACCAAAGTGACCGACAGCAAGGAGTCCGGAGTACAACTATTTTATAAGCCTTTTATGAAATGTCTATGGGAAAATAAATGGCGGATGAAAATCTGGTACAGTGCTGAAGCAGGAAGTGACGTTCCACTTTGCCTCTCTATAAGCTCTACCTCGGACTGATATGACGTTTTGTCTGAAGTGCCATTTGCATAACTTTTCTGTCCTTGTGACTGGGAACAATAAATGATAATGACAATACAGACAAACCTGCAGAACCGACCGAATCCTTCCATCACGATCCTCATCTTCCTCCTCTCTCGAGGTGCTGACACAGCATAGTGGACCCCCGCCGCCATCGGCACGCCGACCGAGATGCCAACGCACGTCTTCCACAGCAGCCCCCTGCGCTTCCCTTCCCTGAAACGAGGAAACAATCCCATTTAAATCTAGGCAGCTGCTGCGTTCATGTGTTCCTCAGAAATATCATATTTACGAGTTACCAGCCCACGAACGGGCCTATTTATTTATTATTATTTTTTTACCTTTAATTAATCAGGTAAAATCCATTGAGAACGAATTCTCATTTACAATGATGACCTGGCCATTGGCCAAGAAGAGACTTCAGCAAGAGTGTATAAAATAAACAGTTAACAGGAAATGACACATACAGTACATAAACAACAGCAAAATACAGCATAAAATGTTGTATTTACGAGGGAGAAACGAAAATGTCAATGAGTTTCCGAGTTGTGAGGTTACATGAGGTTTCGGGACCAAACGGTGGATAGTATGGAATCCATGTCACCATATGACAGTATAATATTATATATTTTGTTATTCTGTTCATAGTAGCATCATTTATCATTTATTTTTAGTACAGTAGTGGCACATTTTCACGTATACATCTAATGTTATTAACCTAGCTGTAGCAAGCAAGCAAACTTTTAACAATGAAGCGTGCCATGCAACTAATGTTATCTTGGCAACACTGATAACTTATTATTAGCTAACCTTAAAGTCCCTGGAAACCAGAAATATTTCTTTATTATTTAGCATTTTGAGTTCATCACATCACAGGACCCTATGTTAATAAGCCACCAGCCAAATTTGAACGATGATGAACGTCGCAAAGTATATAAATTTAGGTTTGACAGTCGTGGCAAAACTCATGAGAATCAATTATTTTTTAGAGTGTATTTTCTCTCGCGGACTGTGTGGGCGTGTCCCATCTGCAGCAGGTTTTCAGAGAGAGAGAGAGCGTGAGACAGGGTGGGGAGGGAAACGGAGAAAGAGATCGAGTGCTGTGTGTCGAACACAGCACTCGTGCTGTGTGTCCACAGCACGAGTGTGTGTGTGTGTGTGTGTTCGTTGCTCGGAGAGGGAGAGAGAGAGACTTGCTGCGACTGCACAGCTACTGTGTCTGTTTGTGTGTGTGTGTGTGTGTGTGTGTGTGTGTGAGAGAGAGAGAGTAACCTCGCGTCACCAGCCTGTGTGTCTCTCTCTGTGCTCTCTCTCTCACTAGTCCCGAGAGAGAGAGAGAGAGAGAGAGAGAGAGAGAGAGAGAGAGAGAGAGAGAGAGAGAGAGAGAGAGAGAGAGAGAGAGAGAGAGAGAGAGAGAGAGAGAGAGAAGCATAGCGCTTGGCACGACGGCACACAGAGTGGGAGGGAGACGGACAGCGAGGGAGCGCTGTCACTGGGGGCAAAGAACGGACAAAAGGAGGGTGGGTGCGGATTGCGCGCATGTACAAAGGTTATATAGAGCTTATGACGTCATAAGCTCCTGCGTTTTAGCACCTCGCGCACTGCTCTCTTCAATGAGGAAGTACTTTGTAGAATCTTGTAGAAAAGTGTCAATTTTAAGGCTTTGGGTTGAAAGTAATGTATAATAATTTTGGAGGCACAAAATTACTAACATAAGACCCTAAATAACATAGTTAGAACGTTTTTGTGGATTTTGGTTTCCAGGGACTTTAATGTTACAACCTTGGTTGCTTCTGGTAATAAAACACCAGCCAAGAGAAAACAACCTTACTTCTGGTGTCCATGTTTGTTGCTCTTTCTGACCAAGAGCACTTGAATGGTGTCATATCGTAATTACGACTTCACAACTGGGAAGTAGGAGCTTCCGAGGAGCACGTGTAAGAAAGATGCTATCTTGGAATAGACCCTTTTCACATCAACCGTTTTGAGGTGGTAAACCAGGAAGAAAAGCAGGTGTAACCAATACCACCATCAATGATGGTCCCATATTCCATTGATAGGTGTTCCAGTGCCAGGACCCTCATTAATGTTATTGGTTACACCTGCTTTACTTCCTGCTAACGGTTGCTATAGGGGTGAATCCGTATCCTGCAGTTTGGACCTGAGTGAACTGAAGGATCGGCTCGTCTGGAGCGGTGAGCCAGGATGTGGACGTCTACGGAGCAGGGCCAGGTGATGCAGACACAGCCTTAACTGGGAAACACAAAAACATGAACAATGCGAGGTCAGGTGAAGCCAGTCAATTCAGTAATCAAACAAAATGTTAAATTATTTCCTCAAATGTTTCTCTTGTTTTTTGTGTGATTGTCTTTCAGTATTGTTTTGTCTTATAACTATTGATGTGATCGCTACGCTGCATACTTACACTAAGTGAATCTGAAACTGAAATGCTACTAACCAATGCTGATACTATATGCTAATAAATGAGAGGATAATACAGTAACAGGGTAACTTGCATTCCCAAGGGTTGTCAGGCAACCCTTGGGAATTATTACACACCCTTGGGTGCCACACCCTGAGTGCACCAGCTGATTATCATCACTGTATGACAAACAAAAGACCTAGCTCATTCATTGTTTCTGTAAATCACCTTGAGAAAGGCCAGTTTGGCCGAAACATGTCGGTGGAAGCCATATTTTATTAAAGGCTTTTTAAAAATATTCTTGAAGAGTTGCCTTGGACTTCCTTTGTTCTTTCTACTGAATCTTCAACCCTATGGATCCAATGAGCACCTTCTGAGAAAGCCTACACTCGACAGAACGCCGTAGCCCTCTTTCCCCATTTTCTTCTCGACTTGAGACTTGACTTGAACTCTAGCATCTCTGATCTAATCAGAGATATTATTTAGTCTATAAATCACTTATGGTTCATTTCCACCGCAGGTAGTAGCGCGATCCTGCTCCGCTCGACTCGATAAATTGTCTCATCCCACCGGTTTAAACTGTCCCAGCCCGGGTTGTATTGGGGTCGAGTCGTGCTACTTTTCGTACCTGCTTCGTCGAGGTTCTATTCTGTGAACCCGGGTTCATACGGTGACGTGAAAACATTGTAGACGACTGATTGGCCAGGCAGAATCGTGTTTACTCTATCTACTGACTGTCAATGCGCTGCATACCAGTTTAGTGGGCTTACATTCTCTTCTGTTATGTTATTTCCATCCATCAGTCTTTGTGTTGCTGCCTTCGCCTCTGGTGAAATAAAGTCGTGGCGGTGGTTTCAATTGTTTTCAGAGTGAAAAAAGTCCGCTGCTCAGCAAGCTCCTGTAGTTAGTTGAGCTGCAGCGCTCCGCTAGGCCGCAGCGGGTGTTTGGTGAAGCCGCGGTCTTGCCTGAGAGGCCGCGGGGTACAGGGCAGGCTTCACTCTGTTGCGCCTCTTCCATCCGCGCGCAGCGCATGCCTGAGTTTGACTAACTACAAAGTGATATCCATTCTCCTGGCCGATTGTCATATTCGCCCATGTACACTGTAGGTCATTTAGAGGCACCAGTATTTCATAAACAGTTTAAAAGTTCTGTGGATGGATTTAATTGTAACGTTATGGTATAGCCTACTTCGGCTATAAGCGAAGGACAGATATGCGGGGGCGGGGGTGGGTGGGGGCAGATGATCCGCAGTGGAAGCAAAACGTCCATCGAGCCGAAACGATTAGAGCCGAGTGGGGACGAGCTGTGCAGGGCTGTTAAATGTGGTGGAATTGAGCCATAAATGGCCTAGGCCCTAAATACATAGCTGAATTGCTCCCACGCTACGAACCGTCTAGAACTCTTAGGTCAGCAGGGTCCAGCTTATTAACTGTCCCTAGGATCAAATCAAATCATGGGAAGGCCGCATTTACCCACTATGCTTCTGCTAGCTGGAACAAATTGCCTGAAAACCTCAGATCTGCCCCAACCTTACTTATTTTTAAAAATAGACTAAAGACTTTTTGTTTACCGTCGCTTTTAACTGCTGACAGCTATTTCTCAATCACTATCATATGTGTGTCTAGTCATGTTTCTTATATAGTCTATTCCTCTATAAGTTTTTAGCTCTTTTTGCAACTGCTGCGCCTGTTGCTTAATGCACTTTTTATACCCTTTAAAAAAAATGTTTTTAAAGTTTTGTTGTGGTGATGCTTTTAAATGTCCATGTTATTCTCTTCTTCTATTCTTTTATTTTCCTGTCAACCATTTTATGTGAAGCACTTTGAATTGCCTCTGTGTATGAAATGTGCTATACAAATAAACTTGACTTGACTTGACTTAATCAGACGGGGTGTTTGAATAACAACAGGAGAGCTAGTGTGTGTTTGTTGGTGGGGGCGAGTCTACATCAAGGCCATTATGACAAGCCTAGACGTCTGAGGGACGAAATGTCTCCACCACTGACAAATTGATGCACAGATAGCACTGGTGTCAGGGACCTGAGCAGCACAGAAATATCAAACCAGCTCTGAGTCACTTTCACACTGTCAGAACAGGAAAAAAACATGAGTTTTGTTCAAGGACAGTTTGTCATCACAGTGAACGAGAATGGGAAACTGAATGGGGAGAGACAGTGATCAAGAGTCTCTGATCTCCTCCTGCAATACTGGGAACTGACCATTGCATCACTTCAAGCCTGCCAACAGTAAATGAAATGAAACGAAATTGTGGGATGTAACGTTACCCAACAAATCGTATTCCCTTGAAGGTCACAATTTATCATAACTATATTCACACCTCACACACGTTCATTTGTCATTACGTTTATTATCAACAAATAGTTTTTTGTTTGCTTGTTGGTGTTTTTTACATTGATAACCAGCTAATTCGCTGTTTGGCAACTAGCTAACATTAGCTTATGCTATAGACAAACCGAGCTACGAATAACGGTAATTTAACAACTGTGAATTTACCACTCTGGAGGTCTCCCTCGCCATGCTTCCTGGACACAGCTCCGGTCACAGTAAATTAATAAATATTTGGAGTATCCCTGTAACCTTGGACCACCAACTCCTCACTTCTTCACATCAGCCTGGACGTCTGTCTCTGCATGTCACTAGTTGCAGTATTTGGTTTGGCCGAAGAGTAATATGAAAGCGAGAGAGTTCAGCCCCCGCCTATTCCGTCTTCGTTTAAATACCGCTTCAAGGTTAGCATGTGTGCTCATTCTCGGTGGGAAAGTGTGTGTGTGTGTGTGTGTGTGTGTGTGTGTGTGTGTGTGTGTGTGTGTGTGTGTGTGTGTGTGTGTGTGTGTGTGTGTGTGTGTGTGTGTGTGTGTGTGTGTGTGTGTGTGTGTGTGTGTGTGTGTGTGTGTGTGTGTGTGTGTGTGTGTGTGTGTGTGTGTGCGTGTGTGCGTGTGTGTGTGCGTGCGTGCGTGCTACCGTGTGTTGAGTTATTCTGTGCCTTAATGTGTCTACAACATATTCGTTAACATATTCATGGGGTTCTTTCTTGCAAAATAGCACCAGGCTGCACTAGGGCGTTTTTTATCTTGACAGTGCGCCGTCTTTGGCGGGAGGAGGAAGCCAAACAATACGTCATGGATCACATGACATGGTTCGAGGCATGGCCTGGTTCCGGCCTAGAGCCCGCCCTAGACAGGAAGTAACTGCGGATATAGCTCGTCAACTTTTACGTTAACTTGACAATTAGACAATATGTATCAGAACGGCAAACAACAAAACAAAAGATGGACGTACCGAACGAAGTTTTTGAATAAGTTCTTGTAGAAACATTGCGGATTCACAATCTCACATCTTTTAAGCCAATACAGAAGCTTTGCATCCGACAATTAATCGAGGAAAGAGACGTCAAGCTAACGGCAATCATGTTTTTGGGAGGTAAGGGGAGGAGACCATGGAGGAGACATGAAAGGTAGGTAGGCTACAGCATAATAGTTAGTTGAGGGTTAGTAGCTGACCAACCACCGATACTGATCTGAGATTCACAAAACAACAACAATAATAATCATATAAAATCAACAACAGTTTGGAATTAGCAGCTAAAGTCACGTCCATTTTTCCATTCATAAATCTGGCAATTTAATTTGATCTTGCTTATTGACACAAATATATAACTCATAAATGGCTCAATGCCTTTTCTGAGCAAGTAGCACTTTACTTCCATAAAATCATTTGCTACCCTGGAAGTACCTATTAAGTTATACCATGCTACCTGTGGAAGAATGATGTGGGAATAAATGGCAAACCAGTTAAAAGCTTAACATTTATTAGAGCAATTTTTGCTTAGGCTATGCATGCCAAATAATGGCACCCTTATGCTTCAGCAAAGTTCTTTTTTAATAAAGTTGAATAAAGTTGTAGTGGGTCGGCATACCTAAAAACATAATAACAATTGTTAATTTGGTGATAAAAGCACCAAATTTGGCAGATAATATGTTGGGAACAAAACTGGATATTGGGCACAATATCGCACCCTGGTGGCCGTGGCAACAATTTCTCAAAATGGGCACCAGTGGCAGGCCAAACCTTAATTCCTATCCCATTGGACCCCCACATGCAATAACGGACATAATCTAGAGATCCTATAACAGAACCAAATACAATAGACTAGCCTACTCACTCACAATTCTATTTACCTTTACAAAGTAATTGATTTCAATAGACTGTATTAGTGCCATGAATCAGTAATCAATCGCTTGGGCTTGGTGCCCAAGTGCATTCACTTTCATTCCAGAGTGACATTTGTTTGTAAAACACACCTTCAGTGCGCTACTGCAATTATAATTATTATTATCTGCCTCTCTGCTCGTTTGCATGCGGTCAAGCGGTAATCAAAGCTTGACTCTGCGGTGGGCGTGACGTGACTGTGTAACCACGGTAATGTGATAACCGCGGCAGCCCTAATAACACAGTGCATATGACCACCACCAGATGCTTGTTCGCACTGTTATGTTGTGGTCTTGGCTGTTGATGATGTTGTGATACACTGATGATGTCATAGACATTGTGACACAATCAGTGATGTGACGTCATAAACTGATGATGATGTCACTTATTGAGTGACTGATTATGTCACTGATTTAATGACATCACTGAAGATGTCACAGTGTCTATGCATAAGTGACATCATCACGACATCAGTTCACTGGACATTGTGTGACATCATCATTGATGCCATTGTGACATCATCAGTGATTTATGACAGCACTGATGATGTCATCTATGACATCATCAGTGATGTCATAAATCCTTCCCTGACCCAGGGACCCATGCCTACATAAGCAGGGGAATATAACCCAACAACACACATTCATCACAGCCATGGAGCATGCTGCAGATAAGAGTTGGGATTTACCCCTAATTACATCAGAGGCCCTTGTTCCTCTAGCCAGGCAGCACCTGGATAGTCTCACTCCACAGCAGTGGCGATTGATTGCAGCCGGCAACATCGACTGTGCCACGTGGGCTGTGCTGGTGGACTTGATACGGGAGATCTCTCAGTTAACCACCAAATGTATCCTGGATGTTCTACTGCCTTTGGCTTTCAGTTACATCAGGAATGGCGGCACAGATTCTCTGAGTGTCTCTGAGGAACGCATTCATGCAAGTCTCGGTGAGTCGCTTCATGACTGTTTCGCTGAAGCTGTAAACATCTCGCCAGAGAAATCTGACTCTGATAGTTCATTTCGGCTTAAAAAGTTGATTGGAAATGAGGTGGCGCAGAAGGTGAATTCTGCCCTGTCTCTGGCCAGCCAGAGATCTGTTTCAAAGGAACAAGTGCCAGTGGCATTTGTAAGTGGCTGCATATCTTGCACCGACGCTCTGCGTGATATGGTTTCTTGTGTAGCTGCCATATTGAAGAGATGCCTTCATTGCCTTGGACGAACGAATAGCCTGCTGCACATCTCCGATGAGGTGGAGTTTACAGTTGTGCCTGACCTGCTGTCAGTCCAGAGGAACCATACAGTGTGCATTAAGAAGCTGCCCAAGGGCACAGTGTCTTTCCTTACCCAGTCTGAGCAGCGATTTGTGGGTGTGGTGGAGACGGAAGTACCAGACACCAAAAATGGCAGTCCCAGCACGAGCAAGGAGAAGGAAGCTGAAGAGGGAGTGATCACATATGAAGATTGTGGTGTGAAGCTGACTGTGTTATACCATACCAAAGACCTGGAGGGGGCCTGCATCCCACAGACTGGAGATAAGGTGGAGTTCTCTATCAACGAAGTGAAGAGCACTGGCAAGCAGAGGGCAGTCTCCATCAAAGTGCTCAACCGCAACACCATCAACCCCAAGAGACTGCAGGGATTTATCGCCACACTGAAGGACAAGTTTGGCTTCATTGAGACAGCCAATCACAAACAAAATATTTTCTTTCACTACAGTGAGCTGTGTGGAGACTTTGAGAACTTGGAGCTGGGTGACACTGTGGAGTACACCCTCTCTAAAGGTAAAGGCAACAAAGTCAGGGCTGAGAAGGTCTCCAAAGTAACAGCAGTGACAGGCGCTGGTGATCTTGGTACAACAGTGATGCTGGGGAAAGTGGTCCGTCCTCTGCGCAGCATGGATCCATCCCAGACAGAGTACCAAGGGCTTATTGAGGTCACAGAGGAAGGTGGAACGAAAGGACAGAGTTATCCCTTTTGCATCATGGGCTTGGCAAACAAGGCCGATTGTCTGCAGAAAGGAGAACTGGTGAAGTTCCAGTTGTGCACTGTAGCCCAGACTGGACAGAAGATGGCCTGTGTTGTTGTCCCTCAGCGAAGAGCCTTGGTGGAGTGTGTCAAAGACCAGTTTGGTTTCATCACATATGAAGTTGGTGAGAGCAAGAAGCTGTTCTTCCATGTGAAGCAAGTGCAGGATGGCCTTGCGCTCCAGACCGGGGATGAGGTGGAGTTCTCCGTTATCTTCAATCAACGCACAGGAAAATATAGTGCCAGCAGTGTACGCAGAGTCAGTGAAGCGCCTAAGCCAGTGGTGACCTCACGTCCCGACCGTCTACTGAACCGACTGACGGGCATCACCCTCAACGATGCCAGTGGCCCACGCTTGGTCATTTTGAGGCAGCCCTGTGGTCCTGACAATTCAAAGGGCTTCAATGTAGAGCGGAAGATTCGCCAACCCGGTGTCATTGATTGAGAAATATCGACACCAGCCCATTTTGGTGTTGGTGGGCCAAAATTAAGGAATTGCATCCCAGTGGGCAACAGCAGGGGAAAGGGATTTTTCATTTGACCCATGCTTGTACACATACAAACTCATATACATGAAACATGTGCACACATAGAGTAATCGGCATGTGTAACCTTTGTCCCTGTTCACCTGTAAGGGAACTCTTAGAGTGCCTGTCCACTCTAAGCCAACAAAAATCCACCCCCATTCACTTTGTATTGCATGCGACCAAATCGCTGAAAAAGCATGCTGGGATACCTGGTGACATGAAGATGTTGAACAACAAGACATGAGGAGGGGCCAAATTCAAAATAGACCAATGCAAAATGGAAAGACAGCAAAACCAAGCTGCAGTACCAGGAGACCAGCGAGGCAGGGCTAACTAAACAGGGCGAATGCGACTCCATGCAAATTGTTCACTTATAATGATGGGGAGAGGGACCGTCATGGGTGCAGGGAAACCATGCAAGGGGGAGGAGCTGAGTATGTTGGTGAGGGTATGCAGGGTGGCCTCATCACGCCTTCCACTCAAAGATGGAAGAGAAGAAGATGGAATTCCAATGATCCAGCAGCATCGTTTGTGTAGGCTCTACCTCCCCCAGCTCCTCACGGAGGCCTTGTCTGCCCACCAAATGTTGCCCACCCCTGGTCTGTCCATATGTCTGTATGTCATCCCCACGAAAGAAAGAAAAGAAAGAGGACAGGCTACCAAGGATGTCATAGTTCTACTGTAGACGGCTCAGCCTGGTCGCTGAGGTCGGCCATGTCACTATATAGTGATGTCATATATCACTGATCAATGACGTTTCGACCCTCCGGCCTTCTTCAAGATCAACAATAGAATAATATATCACTGATACTGCGGTGTAGCACTAAACTCTATTGCAGCGGATTGGGCGTGATCAACCCTTCCGTGGGCAACGTTGCGTTGCAGACAGAGTAGGAAGGCTGATCCGTGAGCGGCTGCTTCTGGGACGCGGGTCGGGGTCCTAATCGGCCTCAGCTGGGTCTACTGGGCGAAGGTGTATGATGTTGTCAGACCCGAAACACCCCACGACCCCAGTCAACATCACTGATGATTTGACATGCTGTAGCATGTATACTGAAACAAACAAACAAACATGTCATAAATCACTGACACTGATGTAGTCACAGTGATGAGGCCTGGTGTCCAGTTCACTATATCTAACGCGCGCACGCGCACACACACACACACACACACACACACACACACACACACACACACACACACACACACACACACACACACTTCTACTTGAACTGTAGGCTACATCTGTTACATCATCTTACATCAGGTATCCCAGTGGTCCTCCCCAAGCTTATGGAAAATAGTTGGAGGAAAACAACTCTGGAAGGGCACAAAATGACAAATAGATTTCGTTATTGGACTTTTTTTATGGTATTATGTTTTATCAGTATGACATTATAGACTTCACTTGTGTAATAGTAATAAAGTAATATTTTACTATCCCCATTGCCGTGTCACTGTCACATTATACACCTGGTCATGTCGACAGCTGTGTCAAGCTTTGCAGCGTTAGCCAGGGCGAAACCGGGGAAATGGCGATTTTAGCTTCAGAATAAAATCATTACATTTATCACTTTTAGGGGGAAAGTGTTTATTTTGGCACGTACAACGACAATAAAAAACACTTGATCAGATTACTCGGTGGAGTGTGGACTGATGGAGTGAAACTATTATGCTCTTAAATAGACGCCAATAATTGTAGCAAGCATTGTATTTTGAAAATTTGCTTTGAAAAGTTGCTTGTCGTCTACCGGATGCTGTAGAGACCGTGTCGCTGCAGTGTTGCGCTTTCCTGTTTACGGGCGGGAAGAGCGAAAGAAGCTGACTGTCGTGTGTGTAACGTTACGTTACATCAGCAGCACATTTGTTTTTATCCACCACAGAGCTTACACTTTTGATGTTTTAATGATAGACGCGGCATTGCAAGATCTAGAGAAACGTTTCAAGCGGACCGTTGCTAAAAGTTAACGGGGTTTTGGGGGAGTGCAAAGGCAAAGCAGATGGAGGAGCCTCTTGCAGATTCTGGCGGTGGTGGTGAAGCCGCGGAGGGCCCAGTGGCGGATATCTGCTGGCCGAGCGGGGGTCTCCCTCTGCGGCTTCTGGAGTGGAAAGTCAAACCAGGCAATTTAATCAATGTGGACTCCGTGCTGGCGCTGTGTGCTCCCATTCCCCATGAGAAAGGGGGCGAGACTGTCAGGCTGCCGGAGAAGAAGGTGAAATCGGACCGTGCTGGAGTCGTCAAGGAGCTATGCTGTCAACTTGGACAAGTCATACCGCCCGGGTGAGTCACAGTCACTCAGCCCGGTAGCTATAGCTAACGTTAGCTGCCTGGTAGGGATGGCGGCAACACTTCAACTGTAGTTTCGGCAACGCTGTGCACGCACGCTAGCATGTTAGCTAGCTAGCAAGCTAAGGGTGCTAAATTGAGGTTAGCATGTTCACTAGCCAAACCATGTTGTTGTTCGCACCAGTGTCAAGCCAGCCAGAATATACAGTCACGCATTCGGCCCAAACTTTCAAAATAAAACCCTTTATGATATAACCGCATAACCCTATCACATGTAAGTAGAAATCTGAGCATAAAAGTAATATACATAATCTATTCTTAGCCGTTGTTACATTATGTCTTTTTAAATACATTAACTTTGGTACTTACACTGTAAATACACTAACTTTGGTATATGGACTCAAGGAAACGTCAAATGTGTTTTATGTTGAAAGTGATAACTGGACGTGGTGTTTGGCAGGTTTACTAGCTTGACGCGTGGGAAACACGCCACGGGATGTTTTGGAAGCTAGAAAACGTGGGTGAGGAAGAACATGGTGTAAAAACGGCATGTGTTACTTGAATAAAGATACAGCCACAAAGGAAAGTTTTCCAGCTTTTTACCAAAACATAGCCCATTACCAAGGGATAGCATAATTATGGACTTTATCCTGGTGTTCTGATATCAGTGAATGTTGAAAATAGGGATGTCCTGGTGTTCTGATTCTGATATCAGTGAATGTTGAAAACACGGATGTAATACTACTGAATTAGTTGTTGCCATAGCTCTGGGTGTGTGTAATACTTCTGCTTTCAAGTGCTCATCATTGTAAGCGCTTGCTCCTGAGTTTGGGAGGAAATACCAATTGGGTTTGAACACACAAACACACACACACACACACACACACACACACACACACACACACACACACACACACAAATACACAAAAATGACCTTGTGACAAAATCAGTGTTTGGTTGTTCTATTGTAGAAATCAAGTGGCACAGAGAGCCTTTGTGCTGCTGCAGCACATTGAAGAGGAGAAAGTGTGCATTATGCATGCAGTGTTTTAATAAAACAAAGGCATTTGAAATCAGCATGACTACTGAGTTTCAATGTTGCTTTGCTGTCACGCTGTAACTGAGCAACCCTTGTGATGTTACAGTCAGAGTCTGGGGTGACAACATGTCCCTCCCTATGCTGGCCTAAACTATGACAGCGGTTTTACAACTTTGTGTGCCCAAGGAAGGCCAAAAGCTCAAGGCACACCTGTATTCATATCCATCCAAAATAGTCTGTAAATGCTTTTTATTTACTTAACAAACTTATTTCATTACAAGAATTAATTTGAAAGTTTGTCAAATTAGCCGACATCAAAGCACCAACACACAATTTATGAATCAATGCAATTAATTGCACAATATCGGAGCAATTTACATTCTGCTATTAAACATGTCAGTTTCTGTCCTATAAAAAAAAGGGGGGGGGGGGGACAATGATTTTCATTAAGGGACAATGTTGAGGCTTACAGCTGAGGCGTGTGTAGTAGTACTAAAGCATCTTACTGTAGTGTATTCTACTAGCCTGCACTGCATTCATCCCTGGGCTCACCCAAATGAGAATCTGGGATAATGTGACTAACGTGCTTTACCTGCTCTTTACCTGCTCTTTACCTGCTCACTTTGAAGTAGGAATCTCAACCCAGGTGTCTTTTCTTTTTCCAGGGGTGTCATCGTCAGGATAGAAGAATGCTCCCATCCCATAGTAATGAAGGGTTTATGTGCAGAATGTGGCCAGGACCTGACTCAGTAAGGACACGCACACGTGCGCGCGCACACACACACACATACACATAAATAGGGCTGTGCAATAAAATCGATACGGCGATATATCGCGATACTTTTTTCCACAATACTGTATCGATATTTCTGAAAAATATCATGATATATCGCCATATAGATTTTTTTGCACAGCCGTGTGTTCAGTGACACAATAAGAATACTTTTTATTTCAGTGTGTTCAGTAAGACACTCAACACTCAGTAGTTTTGACTCAATTTGTCCACTAAGTTATCAATATAAAGTGATGTACATATTATTATGGTGTTGTGAAACAAATGAAAACACGCTCGCACACTACAAGGGCTCCTTTTGAATAGCTTTATTGCACCAAGTGCAAGTGGTAACGTTTCGAGCTACATTAGCTCTTCGTCAGACAATTATACAGAGGTGAGACGCCATCTTATATACAGTAGTAGTCACCTGATAGTGAAGAGGTCACATGATTGAACAACGCAGCTGTGTATAATAACAATCAATCAGAGGAGTAAAAGTCATAGACTACATATTATGTCATACAACAAAGAGAAAATCAACAGTCTGTAGTCAAGTTTACCTCTGTCATCACATGAGTGAAGAAAAAACAATAAATACAGCAGTACGTTTCTTGTAGTGTGACTAAGGCGACTCAACCTGTGTGAAAGTGCGAGAAAAAAAGTGTGAAGCAACTGACCATATATACAGAAATATACAACAATTAACAAGCAATATATACGGTACATATTATTAGGGATGCACCGATATGAAAATTTTGGCCGATGCCGATAACCGATATTAACATTGCTGTTATGGCCGATAACCGATATTTACCGATGTCGATATGATCTGCATAAAACCACATTTTTATGATCATCACATTTTGTACATACTGAAAAACACATGTTAACACTGAATTTGAAAAAGTTATGCATTTCTTTATTTGCAAAGCCTTTGGAAAAGCCCATAAATCATAGATTTACTGCATTATTTCATATCAATGTGAAGAATTTGGCTGATAGTGATAACCGATATTAACATTGCAACATCTGACCGATACCGATATGACCGATATGTTAAAAAAACGACCAACATCGGCCGATACCGATATGATTGCCGATATATCGTGCATCCCTACATATTATTATGGTGCACACTGCACAGCATGTTGTATTTTTAGCTCTATTTTTTTTTTTTTTTCAGTAAATTATGTAGTATAGAGTATTGCAATATATCGCAATATGTTTTGTATCGCAATGTATCGTGATACAATCGTATCGCGACCCATGTATCGTGATACGTATCGTATCGTGAGGTCCTTGCCAATACCCAGCCCTACACATACATTACACATACACATTGACCCTTTATGAGGATATTACATTCCTGTGGCTTAAAATCTGATTAAGTTGATCAATGAGTTATCTATTTGTCTTCAATGGTGCCATGGACTCATCAGTATTTGTAGTAGATTGTGCCTTTATTTAAAACCACTAGGTGGTGCCAGAGATGGCATAGCTCCAGGAAAAACCCATTATGTCATAGGAAATGAAAAGCAATGTTCACACTCTCCCTGGTGTTTGAGAAAGAGCTACTGTATGTGTGAAGCTGTCAACTGCCAGCTACACTGCTCCTGTGTGGATCCAGCACCAGTATCATTATTATCAGGGAACATGGTGTGTAAGTTATTAATTTAATAACTGCCACCATGCTCCCTAACTTTAATTAAAAGTTATTGCTTAAAAGGTGCATGGGACACATTTGTGTAGACCATTTGTATGCCATTTTGCCAGTGAAAGTCTGTATAAAGCACATAGATTAGGGGTGATGCAGATATCTTTCCGTTTGGTATATAATGAAATTAAAATATTTACTTCAACTTTCATCAGCAGAGGATAATGTCAGGATAAAGGCATTGGACGGTCCTCAATGTGGATCTGAAGTAGCTGAGATTTGGTGGCAATCAGCTAAATCACTAACTCAATAACAACATCAGTATTCTCTCTGAACAGCACTGATATAAACACCTGCTGTAGACAAGTCACTGTAAACATTTCCTCTGAGTCAACCCAGCTGTCAGTAACCACTGATATGCCTTGCAAATGTAATTTGCATTTTTTTTTTGTGAGAGCTGCTTTTCTTCTGAGTCACAATATGTTCAAGGACCACAGAGGCACGCAAGCCACATAATGCACAACTCCCACTCCTGTCCCCCCCCCCCCCCACCTCAGGCTGCAGAGCACGAATGGGAATCAGCAAGCTCCCATCTCCACGGCAACAGTCTCCATGGTGCACAGTGTCCCCGAGTTGATGGTCAGCTCAGAGGTGAGCCATATGATGGAGATACAGTACCTGGCAGAGTGGGCTACTAGTGCAGCGGGGTGGGACCACACATTTCATCTTTCACCACACTGCTGTGTGTATGCATTGTGCTTGAATGCACAGTGCTGCTCCAATGCAATATTTTTCTAAGATGGCACATACTGACTAGCGCTAGACTGATTGATTGATGACTGATGAATTTCATTCTTATCCAGGTGGCAAAACGGCTCAAAGGGTTTTAGAGCATGGGACTCTCCATTCAAATGAATGATAATAATAAACTTTTGGGATATGCGTTAGAATCCAATCAAAAGGTCACGGTCGAATCGATTAAGGTTAAGCATTCCCTTTAGGGATGCACACTATTGGATTTTTTTCAGATATTTTCCAACTTTTTTGGCCGATACCGGCATATTTTTTCCTACCTAATTTCAGAGAACATCAAGTCTCTCCTGTAGTGGAATTAACACATATTATATATTATGCCTACTCTTATTGATCGTGATGGTCCACTGGCAGATGCAGACATGAATACAATGCTTTTCAGTAGGAGTCAGGCATTAGTCAAGCATCAAGCATGTGGGCATAGTTAAAGCATCATTTTAGTAGCCTGTCATATCAGCAGAAATGTTCGCTTCAGGCCGATGCCGATATTTCATTTTAAAGCCTTTATCGACCAATACAGATGATGTGCCAAGATCATCGTCCAGCCCAAATTCCCTTAAACAACCAGTGTAATATTGATCAATATGTAATCAAATAAATTGCAGAAGATCCATCATATTAAAGGTGAATGTTTTTTAAATAAAAGGCCAATATATCAGTCTAATATATTTTAATCTAGTATATTGGCTTGCATTGCTGGACTTGTGGAGGCTCCTCTGATTGTTCTCTCCTTGTCCCCACCTCACCCTGACAGCAAGCAGAGCAGCTGGGCAGAGAGGACCAGCAGAGACTCTACAGGAACAAGAAGCTGGTCCTGATGGTGGATCTGGACCAGACGCTGATCCACACCACTGAGCAGCACTGCCAGCGCATGTCCAATAAGGTATCCCCTCACCATAATAATATCCTTTCTAGAGGTTGACAAGTTGACACTGTTTAACTTTGATGTGAATGTCTTTCTCTGATTTAATGATATTGCTCTCTCATCTGAAACGGTTTCTTGATAATCAAGTATAACAATGATTAATCAGTTTTGAGTGTTTGCCCATAAGGAAAGCAGATCATCATCTGGCTGCTTTTATTGACACATTGCTAATTTTGGCCACACTATACATAATCATGTAAAAATATATACCTTAATTAATGTGCTAGTGCTCAGGCCTTTTTATTTGTAGGCTTCATTGATACCAAGTCTGAGTAGCTATAGCTAACGTTGATTTCAGCCTAATATTCAGTGCTGGTATTGTTATTGGTGCTCAGCTGTTTTACACACACACCTGGGTTTATGTAACAGAGGAGGTGAATGCATTCAGAGTTATTCTCTGATGCCTGAGCTAAGGCAAAGTGCTGTCTGGTGACGTAAAGGCAGACCCACAAACACTGACGGTCCTTATACCATCATTAGATACAAGATGATCTTTGAGTCATTTCTTGAACTTAGTTTTCAAGAGGTATTTTTGTCAGTCTTTCATTGTTGAATACAGTTTTACGGTAATCTAAATGTGTGTATGAGAGCAAATTGAGTGGCAAAAATCGTCCCGTCCCCGTCCCCCCTTCCTGAATCTGATGATGTCATACTTAAGACTCTTGTTATGTTCTCCAGGGGATATTCCACTTCCAGCTGGGGCGGGGAGAGCCTATGCTGCATACACGACTGCGCCCACACTGCAAGGAATTCCTGGAGAAAATCACCAAACTCTACGAGCTACATGTCTTCACATTTGGGAGCCGCCTTTATGCACACACAATTGCTGGTATTGGTCTCATTCTTTCATTCAAGTCAGCTTCCCAGACTTCAGGCAGTGTCACAAATTGTTTTGTCTGCTTAGGGTGCCTGGCGACAGAATGAATGTACTTGAAGGCATTCTTCCATTGAGTGGGTTTGACTTTTGCAAGTGTGTATTTTTCTTGTTGTTGTATTGCCTGTTTGTGTCCAGAAGGGGGAAGAGTCTGCCCATGTTTTTTGTCCCAGCAGAGTTTATGTTGATTCATTAGTTTGCCGCTAGTATGTCAAGGGTTACCACCAGGTCAGGAAACAACTCATTTACAGCCACTAGGGCTGGTCAATTATAAAATCCCCCAGTCAATTGAAGGATTTTACAAGCCAGATTATTTTTAATGACCTCCAAATTATGTTTGTTTGTATGTTTAATAATGCAGGTACTGCGTTTATGCCATCTTTTTGGTATTCTGCCTGCAATCGTTCATCATATAGATATATATAACAATCAGCCCCAGTCCAGTACTATTCTGCCTCCCTATGATGCATGTTTAATGCAGTTTGAATTGGATTGTGCTTCTGGTCCTGGTGCAGACAGGGAGGTTGGTGTTTTTCAGAACCACTCTCCAGCTATTGAGCAGTTTTGTTGTTGCTTTAAGGAGATATTAGCCTGGCTGTCTTGTTCAGCTGGGGTAGGAATCCATTCAAGCTTTAATCAAAGACTGCATTTTGCCTCTCAGACATGGGACTTGACAGCCCTTTGAAAAGAAAGCAGCCCAAACAGATGCTGCAAACATTTAGTTGTCTACCCTCAATGTTATTATGAGATGCTATGGAATACACCAAGAGTGTCCAAGACATAGACTCACACACAGACACAAACACACGTTATATTTCAGATAACTTTGATTTGTGTGTGTAAGAAAATCACATTAACAGATCTAAGATAAAACACACAGCTGGAGAAAAGGCAGTGAAAATATTTTTTTCTGTGTTGTAGGATAGCTTCTTTATGTGCCTCAGAGATGAAATAGAGATATGACTTGTGGTAAAATGGCATGCTTTCTTCTGTGAATGCAGTACCTGCGCTCCTTAGAAGCAGTGAAAATGGCAAAATGCCTTCTGTGGCCTTGGCACAGAAATGTAAAGAAATGTGTAATAATAATAATTTATGTAATAACACTGATATAGGTATCTCCTTATAATAATAATAATTATTATTATTGTTGTAAATACATACATATTCTTTTCATGTATCCTAGGCTTTCTGGACCCCGAAAAGAAGCTTTTCTCTCATCGGATCCTTTCCAGAGATGAATGCATTGATCCTTTTTCCAAGACGGGGAATCTTAGGTGAGAATTGTATCCTGTTAAAGATGAGAGCAGAAATCAATCCCTCACAGTTGTCTGTATAACACATAACGGTTTATAGTCTATGTAGACCCTGCATAGAAATCGCCTGCCCACTCTCTAGACATTTACGCTATTTGTTTGAACTATTTGTTTAACTAAACAAATAGTAAAGAATACTATTATATAAAGAATAGAATTTACTCAAGTAAATTCAAAAGACATTTTCTGCTTGAGAGAAAAACCATGTTGGTGAGTTGGTAGACAACCACAGGGAAGACAAATTGAATATTCTTCTTTATGGGTAACTATAACTATTGGTTGGCAGTGACACGTATCTCTAATATAAACGTAGAAGAGGAGCTGGAGTCTGTCCCTGTTTTGGTTTTAAATCATACATGGGCAAAATGCGGCCCCAGGGCCGGACCCGGCCCCTGGACCATCTCATTCCGGCCTCCAATGTCCTCAAAGAAAAACAAAACAACCCCCAAAAACGCGATAAAATGCAGAATTATGTTAGTAAATCCCATCTGCTACAGCCATTGGATTTGTATCACTATTATATCAGGAGATTAATGAGAAAGTACCAATAACAGCGGGGGAGAGGGTTAAAAATAGGGAGACTCCTGCATGTTGGCATGTATGACGTCCAATGTGTGGCCCTTGGCTTACTTTATGTGACACTATGGCCCTCTGGAAAGAAATGTTGCCCACCCCGGTTCTAAGTTGACGTCGAGCATCAGGACGCGTTGAGAGCAAAGAGAGCTTAATCATGGCTGTCAAGAATAATAGAAGAGTTCTTCTGGTGTTTTGTGCATTGCTTTGCCGTCAGGAATCTTTTTCCTTGTGGCGATTCGATGGTCTGCATCATCGATGACCGAGAGGACGTGTGGAAGTTTGCACCGAACCTCATCACTGTGAAGAAATACATCTACTTCCAAGGCACAGGGGACATCAATGCTCCACCGGGGTCACGGGAAGCCCAGATGGCCAGGAAAGGTACAGTGCCCACACACACACACACACACACACACACACACACACACACACACACACACACACACACACACACACACACACACACACACACACACACACACACACACACACATTACAGCATATGAAAGGAAACGCCATAGAATCACTGCAGACTCCTAACTAATTTCTCTACAAAATTCCACTTTCCCACTCTTATCATTGAATGATAAAACACATTAGTGATTCCAGTTCGAATCGTGAAAGCGTTTACATTTGCTGCTCTAACCACCGGGTTCACGTTTGTTTGGAATAAATAGAAGAAGAAGAACTGGGTACTGTAGTTAGCATGAGCAGTGATAGCCACTTACTGAAACTCAAACCACAGAAAATCCAAGGAAAAAGACGTCACAGTTGGACACACTGTTTGATGGACAGGTGATCTCTGGGAAGCACAGTCAGATACCTTTTGATATAGATCGAGACACCCCAACTTCCAGTCAGAGGTTTCGCCACTGCCACGCCCACTTACGAGACTGGTCAGCCAATGAAGTTTCATACCATTGACAGACAGCCAATCACAAGATGATAACCACGCCCATTTAGGAGACCGGAAGAGTACCTTTTCTTACAATTGGCGGAGCTTGGAGTGAGGTGTCTCTATCTAATATTATAGGTGTCTGGTACAGTGTAGAAATACCACAGCCTCCATGCGGGTTTGCAGTGATGTCTCACCAACCGTGGCCAACCTGTTACGACCCTCCTTCTGCTTTCTCCCGCACGAACCAAGACACTAACACAAGTCTGTGCTGGAGACCAGAGAGAAAACCTCTGTGTTCAGCTCTCAGTATTTTGTAGCTTCTAATTGAATCTCTGATTTGAAGTTTAGTTTCTCTCCTGTGTTTCTGTTTGTTCTTTCAGATATCTGCTTTATTTTACCGTTTCCTGATCGCATGCATCCCTGCTGCTGCTGCATATTGAAAGCTTTCCATTGACAAAGTAACGGAAGGCTTTTAATTGTGAAGAACTGATGGGAAATCAAATGTTTATCCACCGTTTTACAGCCGCAACTCTTTTGACCACCAGTAGTCACAGCCGTGATGTGTACAGCCCGCTGCTTTTGACCCGAGACGAGCGCGTCATCAGTTAAAGACACGCCTCCAAGCGGGTAGCCCTGTTGTTGTAATGGAGATGTAAATCTCAGCCGCGCTGGCGCCAAGCCAGCACAAGCGTATGGAAGAGCCCTAATAATGAGCCTACTCACCTCACCTCTATCCCCAAACCTCATTATGAGTCAAAGACATCCATCAGGGAACCAGGATAAAGAGTGTCACAAAGGGTTCCAGCGCTTTTCACCTTTGTGTGTTCTGCTGTGCTCCACTGCTCACCGATGGCCCCTCGGAAAGGAGAGCCTGTCAAAGACTATATATTACAACAGCAGTGGATACACTGAGACTTGTTGGTCTCAATCTGTCATCAGTCAGTGACCGCTCGAGTCGTCGTAACTGATTTCCATGCTGCACATCTTTATTCCATGCTTAAGAGTTGGTCCCTTTTCATGTTCCATCATTTTTCCAGGCCTAACTTCTACAATTCTACACTACTTGAACCTATTGCCTGCTTCTCAGCAGTTTGTCCTGAACTCATATCCGGGCTAACCCCTGATTAGAATGTGCCAGAATGATTATCATGGTGTCGGGTTAGTTAATATGTTCGGGTTAGAACTTTAGGATTTGTCTGTTAAATGATTGGCTGTTTGCATGTCACTCGTAGCACGCCCCATTATCAAGGGACATGATAGGCTGTTATGAACTATGGAACTATTTTCTCATTGTATTGATGTAGTGTCTATCTGTGATATATTTTGCTGTAGTTTTACACCCCCCAGCCCTACTTTCAACTACGCCCTGACATGATTCTGATGCATGTGTTCTTGGTATGTTAGATGCTGATTAGCTTGTTGTGTTCCAGCAGGAAGCCCGCCAAGCCGGCCTGCAGAGGGCACAGAAACAGCAGGGACGTCTGGAGCGGACGAGCAGAATAACGGCCTCAGGAAAAAGGCGAAGGACCACAACAATGGCGGGAGCGAGGAGTCCTCAACACCCCCATCTATTCAGGGAGTACCCACAAATCAACGGACACATCCCGTAGCGGTCGGGGAGAGCGAACAGGGCCAGGGTAAAGCCCCACAGACTGAGGACGAGTCTGGGGCAGGGGAGAAAGAGACTCCGGTGGGTGATGCAACAAATGCTAAGGAGGATGATAGCAACAGGACACTGGGGACAAGAGAACCACAGGGTGGGGAAAACTCATCTGCACCCAGCCATGAGGCCAACAATTTGGACTTTGACCTGTCCAGCGACAGTGACAATGACTCTATTACAGAGAAGCCTCACTTATCAGAAAGCGATGGTGAGAGAAAGTCCTGCCGGTCAAGGAAATCCAAGCAGGAAGGCCCGACGCAGGAGCCCAGTGACGGGGATGCGGTGAGGGACGGGGACGCGCTGAGTGACGGGGACGTGGTGAGGGATGGGGATGCGGTGAGGGACGGGGACGCGGTGAGGGACGGGGACAGTAAGGGGAAGGTAGAAGGAGAGAACAGCTCCGACACGGGGGAGTCCTCAGGAGTTCTTCTCCCAGATCCAGAGCTGGGGAATGGCTGCTCGGACAGGCGAGAGGCAGAAACGGAGTCCCAGAACAGTGAACAATCTGGGGTTACCATGGGGGAGGAGTCGCTGGACCAGTGTATGGAGGACGAAGAGGAGGAGGAAGTCGACAACGACCAGGATGATCACCTGATCTACCTGGAGGAAGTGTTGGACAGGATCCACGCTGAGTACTATGCTCGGTACGAGGCCTACCTACGGAAGGAGGCCTCTGAGACGCCGGACATCCGCAAAATCGTTCCCGAGCTGAAAAGCAAGGCACTAGAGGGAACTACCATTGTATTCAGCGGCCTGTACCCTACCAACTACCCCATGGAGAGGACCCGCGAGTGCTACCACGCCAAGGCACTGGGCGCCAAGATCGGCAAGAACCTGGTTCTCAACGACAAAGATCCCAGTCAGACAACACATCTCATCGCAGCAAGAGCTGGTATGTTGGTAGACTTATGTATTGACCAATAACACAATACAGTATATCTATTTAATGATAATAAATAAACTTTATTTATAGCACATAATAACAGGTGTTACAAAGTGCTTTATGCATGGAAAAACTGCTGGGGGGGGGGGGGGGGGGTAGATACAAATTTTAAACAAGGAAATGGTCTTGAAGAACATTATTCTTGTCTGACTTGAGCTATAGTAGATTTGAAAACAAAACCATGAAAACTGAATAATATGGCCTCTACAAACCTTTTGGTCTTTGTTGAATATACCATTGTGTGATAAGAAGAAGATTAGTAACTGATCACCTCTGTCCTGTGCTTATACAGTTTGCTATTGCTATGGTGTCGTTAACACTTTAGCAATAGCTTTGCCTAATCTGAAAAGCACCATAGCGCACTATACAGAGGTTGTCTTCTACATGGGATTTCTAACCAAATAAAACATCCGGTCTTCATGGGTTAAAGGTTTGTGGATTTTATGGTACACCCCGCGGTATTGTTAAATTAGAAAGATCATTTTGCAATTGGATTAATAGAACCATTTATCCCCTCTTTTAAGAGCAGTCATATTGAATATTCTGTCCTCAGTCATAGTCGTGGAAATAGGAGGCTACTTATTTCTTCACAGTATTGTGCTTGTGTGGTGACAAAATGTTTAAACCTACAGTACATAACTCTTACTGCATTTAAAATATGAGTCTTTTACTTAATTGTTGCATAGTTATTTATCTTCTGTATTACGTAACAGCTCATTCTAGTCACGAGGGTCATCCTTGATTGATCCAACTAATGTTTTTGTAATGACACTGGAGGTCAAGAGAGGTCATGTGAGATGTGTTTAAATGCTCCGCTTGGTGCTGTGATGATTATAAGTAATGATTATAGGTAATAATTGAGATTGAATGCACCGTCAAGGGTCCAAGAGGTCAGCCAATCAGTGCAGGTGTGATAGGCTAAGGCAGACTTAACTGAGCGCAGCCCTGGTTAACATGTGAGAATAAACTGGCATTTAACAGTCCGACAGTCCTATCAATAGGTGTTACAGGTACTTTCGGGGCATACATCTAATTCAAATTGAATAAATGTTTTCGTTTTCTTTCCCTTATTTTTAGATTTGTGTAATGTATGCTAATGCTGGAGGCTGTTTGTGTTCCCAAATGTTGAGGACTTTTGAAATCAAACATGTGCTGGAAAAGATTATGTGGAGGCTGAAAATGAATGTCTCGTCTCGATGGACCATCATAGACCTGTACAATGTCCCGCTGTGCTGCTGAGGACAATGGGTGTTGATCAGGCCAGATGGGCCTATTAAAATATGGTAATATGGGTGGAAAATATTTACTTAAAGTCGAGCTGAACCCAAAAATGACTTTTCTTTTCTTTTAGTTCAAATACCTGGGTATGCAGTGCACCTATTTAATAATGTATGCAAAACAAATCACAAAAATCTAATTTATTTTGTTTTTCACACTTTTTCACATCACATTTTTCAAGATTTCATTGATAACAGTAATTTACAGTTTGCTGACGTCACCTAGTACTATCAGATTTCTACCCCATTTCAACCAATCATTTCACGACATGCAGCTGTCAATCAAATCTTCATTTCAGGATCATTTTCTCTTCCAAATGAAGGGGAAAATGGTGCCTAGTGCCTCTCATTTGGCAGAGTTTCTAGCCCATAAACTAACTACTAACTTGAGCAATTATGCAAACTAAATCAAACGGTAATTTCTAAGAATGCAAAGAAATGCAACTGGCTCGTTAAAACACGCATTCCAGGAATATTATTTACATTTATAACGATAATGGCGCGCGCCTCCGAGCCTGATAGCCTCCCTGGCTGTAAGGGTCATCTCTCGGAGATTCCAGGTGGGCGGGGAACACCCATGCATCGGATTGTCCGCTCGCTCCGCACGAAGCAGCCTGGCTGCCTGGTACTCCGTGGATCCCACTCGCGTAACACGACAACACGCTGAATCCCACCCGGATTTGGGGGTGGAACACACCAGGATTTGCCAATGCCAAAGCCAGTCCTCAGAATTGTTAAATCAAATCATCGACACGTATATGGTCCGCCTCTCAATTTGTTTTCAGTCTGAAATGGACTCAGATGCACGTGACGAACGGGTTCACCTCGACTTTAAGAAGTTGGCTTATCATACGTGCTTTCTAGTGTGAAGCTCAAACTGTCTGAGGAATCTTGATGTCCACACAGCCACAGAAATTAACTGAAATAAGAGGAGAGATCTTATTTCTACCATCCAGCAAGTGCAACCCGAACAGATTGTATTAATAATCAGTCATTCCTCCACAGATGGACTGTTTAATGGGGTGGATGAAGTGATACTATACTTGACTTTCCCTCTTAAAGAAACTAAGAGGATTTCCTCCATTGTAAATCAACGTTATGAAGTCTGTGGTGGGCTGAATTAGGAATATTATCTCCACACTTAAAGTGAATCTCAAGCTACAGGCCACACTATAGTATTATTCCCCTTCTGGAGGTAAGGTAACACCGAGTGTTGGCGTGAGCTTGCCGTAGCACCGATGTGTCCTGAGCGAACATCAGATGACCGATTTTAAAGTGCCGATGACTTTAGTTTGATAAAAAGAAGAATCTGAATGTAGACCGCAAGCAACTGTAACAGGATTTAGTTTTCAACTTCCCAGATGCTTGCCAATCTCACAATGGAAGCTACGTTTGCTCATGTAGTCTTCCGTTTCAAATGTTGTCAACCATAGGCATTAGGCCGAGACGTGACCTGTGTGCTGCTGTCCGTGATTATTGATGCATTATAACAATTGTCCTGCTTACCAGCTCAGTGGCCTTGTGGTCTGAGTGTCCACCCTGAGACTGGGAGGTTGTGAGTTTGATCCCCAGCCGAGTCATACCAAAGACTATAAAAATGGGACCCATTGCCTCCCTGCTTGGCACTCAGCATCAAAGGGTTGGAATTGGAGGGTTAGATCACCATATGATTCCTGAGCGCGGCGCTGCTGCCGCTCACCGAGGGGATGGGTCAAATGCGGAGAACAAATTTCACACATTGTGTGACAATCAGTGGGACTTTACTTTACCTTTATGAAAGGGTCAGTCAGTTTATTTGCCATCTGCATTGGAATTGGAGTGCTAGGAGCTTAAAAACATACATAACAAATCACACGATGATGACAACATATGAAAACATTTAGATACCTTATACTGTAAAAGAGTAAAAAAGTAGATAAAAGAATAAAGATAAAATGAGACAAGTACACATGTGGATAGGCTGAAGTCCTCCAGCTTAAGTCTAAAGTACAAGATATTAAAGTGCAGAACAATAAAATGAAATGGTAAAGTGCCTATAGAAACAGCATTGCAAGGTTAGAGAACAGTACATCTTATACAAAAGAAACGCAACAGAAAGTAGAGTTCAGCTATATTTAGAATCGCGAGAGACCATAGAACATTTCACTTGGACCAAAATAAAAATTGAAAAAATATGTTCTTTAAATCTGCAAAAAAAAAATAACGTTTTGGTCCAAGTGAAATGTTATGCAGTCTTTCTTGTTTCTAAATATATCAGAACCGTTTGGTTTGAACAAGTAAAACTATTTTTATAAGCATTTTACGAAATGTCTATGGGAAAATAAATGGCGGATGAAAATCTCTGGTACAGTGCCGTTCACTTTGGCTCTATAATCCAGCGATAAAAATTAAGGAGGATCTGGCTGTTGTGGGTGAAATCCTTAAAAGCCTATTCCATCTGAAGAGCACCAAGAGTGGATTCACTGGCTTACTAGTGGTCGGTACAAGAGAGGGGGAAAAAGAAAAGGGAAAGAAAACGCACCATGTCTGTGTTGGTCCCAATCCATTGTGCCCTCTGAAATCAAGCACTGTTGCCTTGGGAGCAGTCCTCACTGACAGCAGCACTTGTTAGCAATCAGCCATCTTGTCAGTCAGAAGGAGATCAAATCAGCCACAAAGAGGGCACAGGGTGAAATCAGAAGGAGAGAAAATCAGCCACAAAGTGGGCACAGGGTGAAATCAGAAGGAGAGAAAATCAGCCACAAAGAGGGCACAGGGTGAAATCAGTGGAAAGCCACTTAGTCTGGCGAGAACCTCTGAAAAGTGAAAATGCCTCTTGTGTCAACCTGTCAGCAGTTTAAGACGGCACGTTTTGACAGGCACTCACTCATCATGTCATCTCACATGGGAAAATTATTTAATTGACACGTTTTAGCAAAATGCGAAGACCTCTGTTTGTAAAGTGGCATCCCCCTGCTCCTGCTGTGTTCATAGAGTTGCTTGCAAGAGTGTCATGAGGACAGGGTTTCTGGTGGTGGCCAACAATAAGTTTGAACATTGCCGTATTTTTCCTTCACATGGCTGGTCTATTTCATAATGTTCCCACAAACAGCACCATTCCTGTAATTGACGTTAGCAGGGTGAATATTCTGTACCGGACAGCGGACACTCACTCACTCACTGGAACTGACGCTGTCCCCCCATTATCCTCCATAGTGAAACAAAATGGAAATACAGCAAATCACTTTGTAACATTGAAAATTGATGTCCCGAGCAACATTAAATAATTTGATTCAGTTTTATCTGTTTATAAGCACATGGCTTCTGCATGTCACTGCCCCCCCCCTGCTACATGAAGGGCCACCTTAAAGATTATGGATTGGTTTGGCATTGTTGTTTACTCTCAAATTGCTTCCACCCAGTTGTAGCAACTCTGGTTGAGCGTAACGGATAGAGACTGAGAAGAAGTGAGTCTACTAAAGTTGTGGAAGTTGGGTGACAGTGGGGTCACAGTTCTTTGGTGGTCGTGAAGCACTTTGGTCTCATGGTAGCCAATTAGCTGTTTTCCTCTGCAGATTATGACTCAGCCATATCACAACCATGAGGGACCTCACCCTATTAAAGCCTGCCTCCGCATCTTTCTGTGCTATTCTGGTCTCGGTGAGTTCTGTCCAAACAAGCAACCTAGCCCTGCAAGTTTCAAAACAATACTTGGGTGCGACATGAGAGATTTCACAGATCTGACTGTAGCTAGAGGTAGGACTAGCATTTCACAAATGTCAAACTTGGTCTTTCAATAGCCTGGTTAAAACCATCCGGATCCATGAAGTCACATTCTGTTCCGTTCCGTGGATCCATCTGGACTCTGAGCTGTGCACAGTACTTTCAGTGGGTGGAAGCCAGTCCAATCATCGTCGGATCCAGTCAAATTCAAATTCACTCGGAAGAACGGCAAAAACGTCTTTTTCGCAGAGAAACTCCACTGGTGCATACTCCTGTTCTTGTTTAATTGTTGTTGTTGAGTCTATTTCTGCAACTGCACTTATATCGCTGTGTAAACTCGACGAACTCTGATGTTTCTGCTCGAGCTGGAGAGCCATGGAGGCAGCATTTACTGTTTTGCCAGCGGCGTTCCTGATTGGCCGGTTACGATGTCAACTACAAGGCAGGCCCCTGATTGGCCCTACCACGTTGTGGATTCTGAAAACCCCGCCCGGGCCAGAGGCCAGATGGTCTCGCAGAACGAAACACAAATGTGAGTTCATGTGACGGGATGATTTACCAGGGTAGTCTTTCAAGGATTCAGAATAGCGTAGCTATTAGAGTAGCTGTTGCTTCTCATCAAGTTAGGGTTTAGACCAGTTTATGACGAGCAGCACCACACCGAAAAATCACATTGACTACTATATACGCCAGTTGAGCAGGAAATGTGCCTGAAGAAGAGAACCGGTCAGTATCTGATCAAGTGTGTGATTGTGTGTGCAAAACAAAATAACCCAGGGTTAATGAGGTACTCAGAGATGCAATTTAGTGTCTTTGTGTCAAATGTCAATGAATCTACCGGTAATTCAAGCAGAAAACACTGTTCTTCTCTGTGGACCTGGAACAAAACATAGAACTGCCGCTTCTTTTTCTCTTTGTTTTCTAAGGAAACTATTGAAGGTGGTTTAATGGCTCCGAATGACAAATCTTTTGAATCATTGTATCTGTATTATTGACACAATTGACTCTAGGCGACTGTTTTCTCTCCCAGGACAGAATGTCTCGTCATTGATCTGAATCGCTCAACAGACCTCTGATGTCATGTCTGTATCTGTACAAAGTCGTTGATTGTGGCTTTCACTGTGTCCCCCCCCCCCTCGCTGTTGCTGTCAACCAGGCACTGAGAAGGTCCGTCAAGCACAAGGCTGCAAACACCTCCACGTGGTCAATCCCGACTGGCTGTGGAGCTGCCTGGAACGCTGGGAGAGGGTGGAGGAGGAGCTCTACCCGCTCAAGGAGGATTTCTCCAAGACACCACGGTAAAAGCACTGATTAATGCCCTGTGGGTCCACAGGCCATCCCAAACTAATACGATACCAACATAGCAAGTAATGTAGATGAGTACCAATCCAAGTAGTACCCAATTTGCCTAGTATTGGCGTAGTTACTTAGTATAATTCAGTTACAGTGCATCATTAGCATTTATTCTGAATTAATTTGATCAACTAACCGTCCTATAACAATCCTCAATCAAATGGAAAAAATAATAATGTAGAAAACTAGCTAGTTGATATAGCTTGTTTTGTTTACGCTGGTCAAATGCACTTTTAGCCATTTAGCCTGCATAGCCAAGGCTCCTGATCAAAATGATAGCTGTTATGCCTATGAAATTCACAAATAGCATTTCAACCGTAAAAGTTTTATACAGGGACAAAGCTCCTTTCATTTAAGTATGGATATCTAGACTGGACATTTTACAATTTAAGTACAAGTACTTGACAGCTGGATTTGCGCTAGATCCCAGTACTAGTACAGATACTATTAGTGCACAGGGCTTAAAGTTCTCCAATCTGGGAACCCAGAGTCTATTTTGGCACGTAAAAATAGACTCTTGGACAGCCGTACCTTTTTTTGAGGCTTGCTGTACAGCGCAGATCTTCCGCCCGGGACTTCCACTTCCGCGCAGCGGTGCCTTTTAGAAACATACATTGCGTCACTTTTATTTTGAATGCTAAACGTCAAAATTCTTATATTTATATAAATATATATTCACTAGCGTTTGCGACCGGAACTCTCATATTCGAGGGTACAACTACAACAACAGAGCGGCACTGCGCGGAGGCGGGAGCCCCGGACGGAAGATCCGCGCTGTACAGGAAGCCTAAAAAAGGTACGGCTGTCCCAGAGTCTATTTACGTGCCAAAATAGACACTGGGTTCCCAGATTGAAAGTTCTCAGGCACCATGCCAGATTTCAGGCATAGAGCAATTCTAAATTAATATAATACTTATTGTACACATTCCCTCCTGGACAGCTTTTCAGGCTCACAAATCTTTTCCTGCTTTAACCCCTGTAGTGCACCTCTAAAACCTACATTATGCTGACATCTGAAACACATTACGGTACATAAGAATCCCCACCCCATGATTAGACAGAAATGTAACCTTTTCTCTTGTCTGTTTGAAGGAGCAACAGCCCAGCCGCTTTCCCCGATAATCAGGGGTTCCTCCAGAAGCCCTTCTTCAACCCAGCTCCCCTCCACCACAGACCTCCACCTCCGGCCCCAGAGCTGCGGACCTACGACCCCATCACGGGGAAGCTGATCCGCAGGGGTCCTCAGGCCTCACGGCCGCCATCTTACCTCCAGCCTGCAGGGTCTTTGTCGCTGTCTGATCACAGAGAGCAGTCTTCTCTCAGGTACGGCGTCGACACAATTCATTTGTTTGTTTCCACTGTTCTTCACTTTGGATTTAGGGTCTGCATCTCTATCCTTGACAGACATTGTGAAGTATCTCCACACTGCATCTGTCCAGGAGCAGTGCCTGTTGGGGGGTAGAGCAACATTGCAGAAATCATCTAAAAATGATACAGATATGTCTCTTGTTTCGTATTAGACTGCAAAACTGCTCATAACTGATCTTCAATCGGCCCACAGGGGTCTCTTTTCAAGCCCTTCTTTCTCCATAAACTAATGGCTGTTAGTGCAGTTATGAACTATCAACCCCCAATGGAGCAATGTCTCATCTATCAACTGAAACACAATTAAACTTTATTATTATTATTATAATTTATTATTTAGACGCAGGGGAAAGCTGTCAGCCATCAGGTGTGCAGGCTCTAGCCCTCAGCAGAGCTTTTCTCATTCATTCAGGTTTCACTTCTGTAGCAAAGAGGAAGCCAAATACTTTCATTAAGACAACCCATATGCTCTGTGGCCGCAGAGGCCCATCGCTCTGTCAGATTTGCCGTGTGTGCGTTTCATCTTCAGCCAGATTAGATTTTCTTGTATACCCGTCCCCACCTGAATCATGGGTTCTACAGTAAATAACGCACAGCATTAAAGATCAGGGCTATATAAATTAGCTGATGTTAGCAACTTTGCTCTAAAGACATACTTTGTTATCCTACTTAATAGGTATGGTGAAAACACGAATCTTTAATAAAAAAGTTTTACCTTAATTTTGTTATGGAAGATGTTTGCTTCATTTTCCAATCATACTCTTATGTCTACCTACAGTTTTATTGAGGTATACTTCCATAGAAAATTTGAATACCTAAATAAACTAAAACTCAGTTCTGTATTCTGTGAACTTAATTGCTTTGCAGTTGCAATCCTCAGTTTATGATTACAAATCAGAGATTATGCCTATAAAGGCAGACACGGATTTTGTTTTACGATTCCGGAAACACAATTATTTTTCTGATTTTTGGCAAGAAACGATTGTAAAAGTCTCATTTTGGCCTTAGTTTTTCCATTGGGGATGATATGGATGGATACAAAGCTCATCTCATATGAATTGTGTAATCATTTGCTAAACTTGGGCTAACTTCTAGTCATTGAAATCATAGTGAAATCACACAATTTACTAATTTTGCTGGGGGCTCCTCTGGGACACCCTCGTCAAGCTGACGTTTGAGTATCTGTGTTTTTAGTGTCTTTAGATTCAGCAGTCTAGTCCACACATGGGCAACATACGGCCCGCGATGGAATTGCATTTTTTTTTTTTTTTTTTTTTTTTTTTTTAACATGCAAGATACCCGCTGAATAAGTGTCCAAATGTTCATGTCATTCTGGCCAATACTCTTCTGTTATAGCATTTCAGTCTGGAATATGGAATATCTTTCAATAATATTTGACTAAAAGGCTAAAAGTAATCTCATGTGTAAGAAATGACTGTTCTACATTGAAGTAGACATTTAAATAATTAACTTGTTGGTTTTGGATTTATTTAGCTTCAAGAGTGCATTTTTGTTCTTGTGTGACCCTCAACACAGGCTTTGAGAATCCCGGGCCACTTACTGATACTTATGCTTAAATTAACCCACTCATTTTCTGCTTTATTTCAAGAAAAACATTTCGGCTAGTGGAAATTCTAATTGGCTGGTAACTTTAAAATCTAGCAGCTATATTGGCAGGTGGTGAAAAAAGTTAATTTCAAGCCCTGCAGGGAGAGCAAGCAGGTGGTGACATACAGTAGGAGTGAGTGAGAAAAGGATCAAATATTGGTGGTTAAGACTGCATCACAACTGTTAATTTAAAATGAGTTATTCCTCTAAACCTGGCTTCAAATGCCCCAAATTTTTCGCGCTGGCGCCGTTCAGCCCTCAGCAAAATCTGGTAGCGAGGACATTTTTTGTGGCCCTCTCTATCATCAAAGTTGCCCATCCATGGGTTACGGCATGACAATATTTGTTCGGCCCCCGGCAACAATCTGGGTTTCTCATGTGGCCCCCCATGAAAAATAGTTGCCCACCCCTGGTCTAGTCACAGATGCTAATGAAGAGCTTGTCCTCTGCCTGTGTATTTGTTTGTCACCGGGGCACCGGGCCCCTCTGCCATTCGCCACAGGACAGCCGGATATTCAAGAGGCAGATATTTGTCTTGTTTCTGCCTCCAGATGATAATAATAATTGCCGGCTTGCAAATTCCGCAAAGACATCCCTCCCCAACTCTGACATGTGCCCATAGAAATGATGCATGGAAACAGCTCAGAGGGGGAAGCCATCATCCTGTGGGTTTCATTATTGATAGTTTATCATCTCTACTGAAGCCTCAGAGTGGGGATTTCTGGCAGAGCTTGCAACAGTCTGTGTGATATTTCATCTCGCATCACTAAACGAGAATATATTTGAGGGGATTGGTGGTAGACTATGATTTTCAGCATGTTCTGTGTCTTGCCCAGCGCAGTTTTATTCCCCTGAAGAAGAGCCAACTTGGTTGTCTGACAGCCAGGCGTGTGCTATGGAATGAATAGCTCTTCCTGTTTGTTGAGCATGAGGCTACCCAGCAGCAGCTAAACTCCCTGGGGAAAACATAACTCGGCATGTATGCAGAAATTATGTATTGAGATCAGGAAGGGAAAGTTTCATATTCAGTTCAGGTTCATTTCAAATTGGCTCCATCACCAGAGTTGTTACATTATTGAGGCAAAGGAGATGGAATGCTATCTAAACACAGCAAGTATTTCTGTATGTCCCATCCCTGAATCTGTTTCGCACAACATCAGAGGAATTTCAAACACTTATTCATGCAAAGTTGCGATCATGATGCATTTAATTATTTTTTTAGGCAGTGCAGGCAGGCACAAAAAGTTTTCAAAGTTTCTGGGTTAATCGTGTGTTTTTTAGTACCGTAAATTCCGGACTATAAGACGCACCGGTGTATAAGCCGCGGGACCAAAATTGACTATTTTTTTCTTCTATAAGCCGCACCGGACTATAAGCCGCGGGTGTTTTGATGTTTAATTACCATATGAAAGGGTTCGTGCACAGAGAGGAATGTCGGGAAAGAGATCGCTGTTTGGGGAAGCTCCCATTTATTAACATTTCAACAAAACAAAACAAAAGTCAGGTCACTAATCCCCAGACAAAATCACACAACAATAGGCTACCGTATATGTGCAGCAAACCTGTAACCAGAGAAGTCAAGTCACTAATCCTCGTCTTCCTCTTCTTCCTGCGTACTGAAACCACCAAAGTCCTCATCTTCAGTGTCGGAAACGAACAGGTTCAGGGTGGCTTCGTCAACCACTCTCCTCTCTCCTTCAGGTGCCATGGCACGAGTCCGATACCTCACGAGTCCGACACCTCACGAGTCCGAAAAAAGAGGCTAACTTCCCCCAGACCCTAACCCAAAACCTAACCTCTCCCACCCCCACGCCTAAACCTAACATCCCCCAGACCCTAACCCAAAACCTAACCTCTCCCACCCCCACGCCTAAACCTAACCTCCCCCAGACCCTAACCCAAAACCATGAGGTGTCGGACTCGTGAGGTATCGGACTCGTGAGGTATCGGACTAGGGGGCAGTCCCCGTGGCGTCATCCTCTTCATCCCGCAGCAGTCCAGCGTTTTGGAACCCGTTGGTAATTGTGGATGTTTTCACACTCCTATAATATTCCGTGATCTTCCTTTGTGTGAATTCGCCGAAGTTTGTGATTTTCTCCTGATAGTCGGGAGGGAGTTGTTCAGTAGTTCTCCCCCGGACGGACAGTCCCTTTTGCCCAGGTTACGCGCGGCTGCTCTGTTTGATCGGCGGCTGCTCTCTTTTAATGCGAGATTGACTGCTTTCAACTTGAAAGCTGCCTCGTGTGAATTTCTGCGTACCTTCCCCATGGTAAGTGAGAGTGTTGCTTCTACTGCTCGTCTTGTTGTGAATATTCCTTGATCTTCCTTTGTGTGAATTCGCCGAAGTTTGTGATTTTCTCCTGGTAGTCGGGGGAGGGAGTTGTTGCCCGAGTGGCCGTTTGCTTACCGTAATTACCATATGTAAGTGGTCACGCACAGAGGGGATTGTCGGGAAGAGATGGCTGTTTGAGGAAGCTCCCATTTACCGTATTACAACATTTCAACAAAACAACATAACACAACACCACCGTTGTTTATTTTTACAGTGCACAGTGTCCGCGGTGTGGTGAAAAGAGGGCAAGAGAGGAAATTAAAACAGAAGTGGATTTATAGTTAGAAAGAGTGCTAAAAAAGAGAGATTTTTTTTTTTTTTTTTTTTTTTCTGAAAAAATCCATAGATAAGACGCACCGTTATATAAGCCGCAGGGGCCAAAAAACGGGAAAAAAGCCGCGGCTTATAGTCCGGAATTTACGGTAGTCATCTGTTTACTGGACAATTGCCAGCAGCTGTTCTGTCTCTATCATATACTCTAATTAAGACTCACAAGCATAAAATTGCCCTAAATTATTTGTGCATTAGAGGCACATCAGGGTTTTCAGGGAGTTGCATAAATTTGTTTTAAACTTAAATCATTAAAGAAGTTAATTCGAATTAAAGGCTGCCATGGGGAAGTATCGAAACAACACCCAATTGAACAAGATGTACATCTGATGGGCACTTGATAAAGATAAAATCATTTTTCCTCCATTGTCATTGTCGGTCCTCAGTCTCCACCTTCAGTCTTTCACCCTTTAATTTGCATCCTTACATTGTCTGTTTTGTGGCTAGAGCTGATTTCTATAATAAGCTGAACTGAGTCTGATATAGTGCTAATATTAGTGTTAGTAAGTAAATGATGAGGCTGCTGTACACTTTATGGGGGACTACAGTATGTATCAAATTTATTTGACTGATTGCATGTTGCAGAGCAGCCTTAAACTTGCTGCACATGCCTTTTAGAGTATTCAAAGCATATACATTTGATTCAAAAGATAGCAAACTCAGGCAACTCTACTTTTTTTTGTGGTCGAATAAGTATAAGCCTTTAAGATCGTTAAGGTTTCTTGAGATTGCTGGTGATTTTATGAGCTGTTTCTGTTTGACGTGCCTCAGGGGACCTCAGCAGGATGAGACGGCAGGCCCTAGCCAAGAGGATGAGCAGCCGGGACCGTCCCGACGGAAACGACAGCCCAGCATGTCGGAGAGCATGCCTCTGTACAGCTTCTGCAGGGAGGATCTGGAGAGCATGGACAGAGAGGTAAGGAAGGGGGAAACATAGGCAGGCACTACCTTACCTAACGTTACTACTAGTATTTTGCCCTCATGAAAAATAACCTCCGTCAAAGATTTTCATAGCTGTGTCCAAAAATGGCTGCTAAACACATTTACCAGCACAATAATTCATAAATATTCCCCTTGCTCAGTAACCAGGGATGGGCCGATTGTTTAAAGACCAAGCCCGACCCCGGAGAATACCCAACATACAGTACAGTCTCGGGTCCCGTCAGGTCCGGGTCGGGTTGCAGACCTCTAGGCCAGCGTAATATTTATTTCTTTTTAAAATAGCGTTATGCACATGAGTCTATTGACCGGACTTATTCTATTTGGATTATAATGTATAAGCAAAAGTAGCCTACTTAAAAGAAAAGAAAAGGCTATAAATCTACATGGCTTGATGATGTCATTATAGCCTGCCTAATAGTGCCTATCAATTGTGAGCTCAATAAACACTGAAAATATTTGAGCGTAATCTCTCCCATTTGTCTGGCACATTGAAATCTTCTTGCCGTGGCTCGGCAACGGAAACTCTGTGTCAGAGGTCTGCGCCCTCCTTCTAGTCAAGTGGCAGGATCTCTGCCACTTGTGCTCTTTAGGGCTCCCAATGTTGAAGTGCTTGGCATTCATTAGCAGTGTTGGGAACGTTACTTTAAAAAGTAATTAGTTATAGTTACTCACTGCTTGTTCCAAAAAGTAACTGAGTTAGTAACTGAATTACTCTATAATAAAACTAACTAGTTACCAGGGAAAGTAACTATTTGCGTTATATCTCCACCTTGAAAATGCCAACTTTTCATCGGATTGCTCCGGACTCGCCATTTCTGCTGCTTCCTCGAATCTGTTTGGTGTGTCTGTGTGTGTGTGTGTGTCGCGCGTGTGACATGTCCTGGCTCGTGTGTGAAAACACTGGCTCCGATTGGCTACCATGAAACACATGACTGCCTTAGCCAATAATCGCTTATCTCGTTGTTAATGTCCTGGCTCGTGTGTGAAAACACTGGCTACCATGAAACACATGACTCTGCCTTAGCCAATCATAATCGTTTATCTCGTTATGTTAACCCACCCGGTCTCCTCACAGTCACTTGACAACACTAGTGTAGGCTACGGGTAGTTTACTCAATCATTTCATAGTAACGCACCGCATTTAGCGTTCAGTAACGATAACGGCGTTGTAACGACGGAAACAGTAATTAGTTAGATTACCCCGTTACTGAAAAAATAACGGCGTTACCTAACGCCGTTCTTTTAAACGGCGTTATTCCAAACACTGTTCATTTGTGGCAGACAGAAGTACATTGAAACACATAACCAGCAGGGAGAACATCAGAGCAGCACACCTTTTGATGTCCCTTCTCATCCAAGACATCTATTCTGCTATTCAAATCCTACGTGCGCTATCATTTTGGCCCCATCTACTCTCAGCACTCTCATGTTGTGTTTTTGCCATTCCCGCTAGGCAGGTGAAGTGAACGCTAATGTCTGAGAGCTAAGCAGCTGCACCTACCATAATGCTCTTTGATGGAGTCTAATGCACGTGGCATCCTTGGGATGTGTCCAGGGCCTCTCAGCAGGCGTTGGCCACATTTGGCTTTCAGGCCATGTTCACACGTGGCACACGGCGTGTGACAAGCCACCTTTGAAGTGAGCTCACGTGTCGGGTGGCTATTTTGTCTCTTTTTCCTGTCAGGTTAAAAATCTCTGAATACAGAGATGTATCTGAGGAAGAGATTTCTGAATGGCGATTGTTGTGAAAACTGTATGCTTCTTGTGCTGAAGGATGCTGCTTGGTGAATATACCACCCTTGGTGAATAATCCCTTCCACAGAAGGTCCATTGGGTTCTGCAAACTTGTTTATGATGGTGGCAAATAATTAATTCACAAGGGAGCCCAACTTTGTGCCTCACCACATCAGCCTCGTTAGAGAGTTTTGTCACAATGCTTTTAACTGAGATGGACTAATTAGATTGGCCTTGGTTGATAATTCATCCCTATCTTTTGTGATTCCTATTGGCATGTTATTATTTTATCGCCAAAAAGCCCTGCCTGCTTCCTTCCTAGGAAGGAAGTATTAATCTGTTGAAAGTAGGGAGCAACATTAAAGAGCAACCTCAGAACATGACTAGGTTGGTAATACACTAGTTTTACACTGTAGCCGGTGTTTGTTTGTTTATTCATCATGTTTACTATTATTATTATTGTTATTTGGCCAAGGTAATTGTCTTACACTGCAAAAAACAACAACCTTTAGACTGAGTCTAGTGTCTAGATGATAGGAACTGCCAATTAATCTAGATTTCTTTCCCCCTTTTTTATTTCACAACTTTATTATTGCAATACATTGTACTGGCACTTTAAGGGTCCGTTTCTTTATGACAAAGTGGCTTGGTGGCTCACTCTATTCTAACCTTGAGATTGACTACAGCAGCTCATTATAGATCCCGTAAGTAAATGGGGTTTTGTTGAGTTAAAATGTAATTGAATGATTCATACGTCTTTATGATTGGCCATGCTTTGCATGATGAAGTGCCTCCTGTCACTGGGATTCTAAACAGCCTGTTGTTAGTTGGATTGAATAGTGAAGTTAGTGAAGTAACTCTTGAGCTGCGGGGGACAGCTCTGCGCTGGCTCATTCACAAACTGCTGTGGCATGCACTTCCCTAAATAGACTTTCTGCCCCTTATTTTCTTCTACACTTCGGTGTTTACAAAAGATGCAATGCTGCACCACACGGCACGCCATCTAAAAAAAAATCACTGACCTAGAAATACTCCCAAAGCAAACCGCTATTTAACAAGAACATTTCTCTCTTCATGTTACTTAACTCACAGCTTTCAAGGTGGTGTGTGATGCTTAGAAGTCGCTCTCTTGTTGAGTTGTAATCCAATGATTTTGCAAACATGCCAACATAAAATGGACATATTTCTCTAATTATTTTCTTTCTTTCTTTTTTCCATCACTCACATTTATCTTCCACTGAGGCTTTGTTACCCACATGGTCGTCAGCCGTGTATAATCCTTCCCATCGTGCTAGTCAGCACCATGCAGGAGTCATCCCAAACATGACTGTAGACTCTTCCTCCTTACAGCTCATTTTGCCTTCCATATTGCTGTTGCAAAAGGCAGGACACATTTTCAAAGATCGCTCCCCTGTTTGTGCCTATTAGACATCATCACGACTGCAGCAGGAAGTGAGCTGGAAATTGTGTTTCTATTATTAATCTAGAAATTGAACATTATGTTTGCCGTCGGGTCAGGCCTTGAATCTTGCATCTGAGGCTTGTGTGCAATGTGCATGCACAACTGAGTGAGGGAACAGAGGTAGTCGGCTAGATTTCTCTCTTCCCACTCTTAGATAGTATGGATGTCTGATAAGCAGATTGGCAAGGAAATTAATGATCAGATTCAGGCAATTGCTTGTCAATATATTAGTGGATTTCTGAGAAATGGTTTCTATTGATTTACTGTTTGTTTACCGTCAACAATATGATTGAATGAATACTTTCGGGGGATTTTTGTAACGTGTTTCAGGAATGATCAGAGAGCGATTTCTGTCTTGCACTAAGAATAAATGGATCACTTAACGACTTATCATGTGAACATGTTGCAATCATGTTGAAATGATCGATGTCTGCAGCTTTTAACTGTGTTAGTTAGGGTTAGGGTTATTTAATAGCCTGTTCCGAGGACATGCCATGGGCGCACAGTCACAGACGTGCTGAGAAATTAGCCTGCTAATGTAGCAATTACTCATCTCCAAAGGACTCCTACAGAGAGAAGACAGATCTATCAATCCACCATCATCCATCACTCAGCAAAGTAGGAGGTTGGTGACTGCACTGCTGTAGAGATGTATCTGTATGCTGTGTCCATGTGCAGGTAGTTTATTTCATCTTGAAGGCACAGAGACGAGCGAGCCCTTTCATGTCTCCTATAGATTCCACATGTTTTCATCTCAAAGCACTTGAAGGCTCATAATGCGTCTGAACTTAAGCACCATGTTTTTGTAGTCACCAAAAGATTATTTCACACCACTCAATACCATGGTGTATTATAGCAATCTCATGGTAGTGCCAACCTCGCTTCGATTTTCATTCTCGCTCAAAAGGTCAGCCTCTTGCTTATGCCCCACCGTCATTGGTTGAAGATCGAGCCGCTTATGACCAAATGAGCTGTTGCGCAATGCTCGCGCGGGGCATTGTTCGCAAAAATACCAGCAACAATTGTTGTGTAAATGTGACATTTTGGACTGGTTGAAAATAAAACCGGGTCGAGTTCAAAAGTCCTCGCTGGGCCTCGAAACAATTCAAGCCGTTTACTTGTGTGTACTGTAGATTGCCTCTGAGGACCGTATGTTGAGTTGACAGATGGAATATCTCTTCAGGAGGATGAACTGAATCTTTATTTCAGCCTGGGAGTCCAGTCCACAGTCAAATGATTAACTCCTCTGTAATGTCCCAGGGGTGTTGGCTTAAAGGTCCCATTCCGTGCAAAAGCTGTTTTTACTTGTAAATGCATATACTGCTGTCAGCCCTCCCTGTAATGAGTGGTCACACGCTCAGAACTGCCACAGTTGGATTTGTCCCTATCCAGCGTCCCCCTGCAGTCTCCTCCAAGCCACACCCCCAAACGCTTCGTTTGTCCAGAGGGGAATCTGGGGGAATTGGGACGTCACTAGCTTCCTCCTGCATACTGCGCGGGTCTCTCTCACACAAGCTACCTGCACCATTTAGTCTATAGCCACAAAATTAACACTTCTAGCTGGAGCGACGCCAACTGTACGTGATCCAGCAACTGCAGAGGTGCATTCGGTAAGTCTAGGCATTTTGAGATGTCCTCTTTAGCGTAGTACCGTTAAGTTAACGATAACTCGCAACCTAGCGTGCTGGTCCACAGACGCTAATCTGATTGGCCGCTGGGAGCCTGGGGCGGGCTCTCCCTCAGTGGCCAATGGGAACTGTTAGTTCTGAATATATTATAGAAACAGGCCATTCTTGGGAAGCGACGAGATGAGGAAGTGAGAACTCCGTCACAACAAACGGGGTTGCTATATTTTCGACAGATTAATCCAGAATCATGTTTTATGGACCAGAGACACACGTTTTTAAGAGGTTACAGCTGCACGAATTGGGACCTTTAAGTGCTGGAATTTTGTCCCATAGGAGTTCGCTGGGTGAACGATTTGAAGCCAGCAATTTTCACATCTGAATAGTATGATGTTCTTCATGATATGGTGATTAGATCATTTGGTTTTCAGTGGTGACCATCATTTTCACAGAGGATGATAGTTAGCCTGGTTCATAAGTAAAGTGATTTTGGACAGGTGGTAACACCTCGTAGGGCTTAGAAATGACATCTGATGATGGCCATGATTTTGAAGCGACAAATCAGACTGTTGGCTTCTCTTACAAGCGTAAGTAAATTCTTGCCCAACAACTTTTGTACTGTAGAACGGTAACGAAATTGAGTCGCAGGCCAGGAAGGATCCCTTTTTAGATCCAGTGTATTTGAAATGTCATCCTCCTCAGCCGGCCTCAGCTAAAGGGCGCTCTGTGACATTCTTAAACACTCCAGATTTTCAGGGCAAAGAGAAGGAAGCCGGCGTAATTGGCCGAGGCTAGGTACACACATCTGGGTCAGGTAGACAGCCTCACATTTAAATGTCACCAATGATTACATGGTGGTATATGTGTCAATTTACGAGGAGCAACATGTGCAGAGCTGCCCAGCAAATAATCACGGCAGTGTACAGTACCACCAACCATGTGACCTTTCTTTGAAATTCCTTTCCCGGCAGACTATGTGCTATATTGACTCTATTATACCATGTCTGCATTCTCTTATCTCTGCTGCTAGCAGGCATACGAGGGCTGTCAAAGAATATTCTATATTTGAATATTAAAATTAAAATAATATTCAAATGTGAAAATTAATATTAAATGTTATTGTTGTTGTTATTATTATTATTACTACTATTATTTCTATTTTTATTTATTTTGTTTACATTTAACCAGGTAAAAAAAAAATGGCCACGAGGGCAACATAAAAACATACATCGTTTGCCTGGTTATTTAAAAACATTACAAAAGTAAAAGTGTGCTAATGCTGACAATATGGGGAAGAAAACAATGTTTATGTTAAAAAATAAATCAAATAAATATACCAAGTAGTTATATAAGCTCTCTGGTTATATTGGTTTGCCTTGCCACGAACACATTTAGTATTAGTATAGTATTAGAATATATTCGACCAAATATGTTTTGTTTCGAGGGAATATTCTAATGTGATTTTGAGACAACTTTGACAGCCCTAGTATTCACACTGACCACCTTCACCACAATGGCTCACAGTTATGGGTCTTGACCTGTGGGAGAACGCAACTCTGACTCATTCTGCTCTCTCCAGTAAGATCAAAAAAGAGCAAATTCATGTCTACATCTTTTATTGATTTGGATGTGGTGTGGGCTCAGATGGAGCCAACAACTGTCAACTCTGACCCTCTGTTCAATTTTTTCTCATGCTCCTGAGCCTAGTTCTGACTGTCTGGCTCTTCTCTGACAATATGAATGTTATACCTGCTGCAGTGAACTTTCAGTAGCACCGCTCAGTCTACCTTAAAGTTAGGTAACATCGGTGGCAGTAAAATTATAGCACAAAATGTATGCATAATATATAGAGATTAGGGGTGCACCGATCACGTTTTTTGCCACCGATCACCGATTGCCGATCACCTATGAGAAATATCTGCCCAACCGATCATCGACCGATCACCGATTACCGATTACCGATCACCGATATATATATATATACGCCCTGGGGTGTCCGTAAAAACACGAGGCAGGAGACAGATGGGAGTTCAACCGTTTAGTTGTCAGTTCTCTTCAGTACAGTACAGCAGTATAGGCTCTTTACAGCATTATGACAGGAATAGTAGGATTGTGTGTGGTCTGGAAAAAGGAGGCAATAAAATATACAAACAGGTCAGTAACCAAGCTTGCTGTTATATAGGCCAATTATAGTGATAATTAACAACTAATAATATATAAATGATAATTAGGTAAACTGTAAGTCAGTTACTCTTAAACACCAGTCTTGAACCATGACTAAAGCCAAAGAGCTCCCACTCATAGAACCGGGGTTATGCACAATAACCGTCATACATTGGGATCCGCATCGAACGAACATCAAAACGACCCGCCCATCGAGGCCGAGTTACAGTGTTATAATTAGCAGCACTATGAGTGCGATCTACATAATGGTGACAGGGTTACATGACGGGAGAAACAACAGAATCACAAGCTACACACCAGCTAAACTCCATCTGAGTAGTGGCATTAATTAGCGCAACAGACAATCAAACGGCAAATGCACGCCTAAACAAACGTTATTGCAATGATTGCAGGTAGATCGATCTAAAACCAAAAGGGAATGCAATACAGGAATATTAACATAATAATGACTTACTGGTTGGTCATATACGCACACATGGAAGAAGGGGATTAGAACATGTTCAACTGATGTTAAAAGAAAGGAAGAAAGTCCATCTGAACGGAGCGCACATCCACATACTCAGCCGCACACTTTCGCTTCCTTCAAAGTGCCCGCGGGAACATCAATGCTTGCGTGGAAATTGTCTGTGTGTGCGCGTGCACTACCCCGACTACCACAGTACCAGCGTGTCAATCTGGGACTTTAATACACACGGACTTAACAGCATGCAAATGCCTCGGTAGGCGGGAGGACTGGAGGTAACTTCTCTCTGCTGAGGCTGCTCTAATCACCAGCTGATTTGTGTGATTCAAAGACGCAAGGGGTGTGTTGACAGTCTGGTGCGGTGTGTGCATGGAGGTGAGTACACTGACGAAAGCAAAGCGTGTGCTTTGCAACACAATGATATAAACGTTAGAGCACAATATGAAAGTTAAACGATAGACATTGAAGACATGAAAATGGGCTGCCTCATGTTTCTCACGTGCAGCATGATCGGCTATGCGATCGGCAACATTAAAGGAATATCGGAAACAGCAGATCACATATTTGAGGTCCAAATCGGCCGATACAGATTGCGTGTCGATCGATCGGTGCACCCCTAATAGAGATGACAGGATTAAAGACAACTGTGTTTTTAGTTATTTTGAAATGGACCACATGTGAGCCACAGTGTTGGCTGTCTATCCAGTTATAGAATGTTATCATGTTATGTTATCAGTCTGTGATGTTCATACCAGGAGTTATTTGTGACTAATTGTTGTAATTAACTTTTTTAGTATGCCTGCCTTGCGTTCACCTGCCTCGTCTACTCCTACTTCAGTTAGTGATTTCCTACGTTTCCCAGAAGGACTTTCAACAACCTCCAGAGAATGGGCATGAATTTATTGCATTTAGCTGTGGGTTTTATGAGTAGGTGAAGAGAGCAGTAGTGATAGCGTAGTAAAAGTAGGAGAGCATTATTCCCGTTGAGAAAAAGCATGAGGCATCTCCCTTAAGGGGACATTCACACCAAAAGCGTTTTCTTTCAGTCAGAACGCTATGAAAATCAGGTTGAGAGCGCTTCCATTGTGCACAAAACACAGCGCACGGAGCGTTTTTTTTGTACTCCATTTTGTTTCCCCCTGCAGTCGCGTGCAGTACAGATAGCAGCACAACGACCACACGGACGGTAGCCAGCTGGTTTTGTCTGTTTGATGTTGTTCACTGTCAACATGAAAGCCAGATTATTGCCAATTCTGGCAGCAGCGGAGGTTGAGCATGCCTCGGGAGGAGAAAATATAGGAGTGGAAAAGACGAGCAGCGCGCTTTTCCTCTAATGTTCAACTTTTTCAGCTTAAAAACGCCCAAAGCGCTCCTCCAAAAACAACAGACGCCACCAGCGCTAAACGCCAGGTGCGTTCATTGAAAGAGGACCATGTTTAGCGCGTCCTTACATAGAGAATGAATTGCAGAAAGACGCTGGCAGCTCCAAAAGCGCTTTTGGTGTGAATGTCCCCTAACTCTAAATCAGGGGTGTCAAACTCATTTTAGTTCACGGGCTACATGCGACCCAATTTCGTCTCAAGTGGGCCAGACAAAGAAAATCAATTATAACCTATAAATAACAACACCTCAACATTGATTTGTTTTAGTGTGAAGAATTAGGCCTACAGCTACATTTTAAGAGCATGGTTTCACATAGGATTATCTTAGCTACCATAGGCCTGTCGTATCATCAACTGTCTCTAACTGTGCACTACAATTGACAGCAAGTTCTGTGCAATTCTCGGTAATGAAAATAGTTTACCATTTAGTGATGAATACAGAAAACATAAATAGGCTACTTAATATTTAACTTGCTCCCGAAAACTGGTACCTCTTAGCCATCACAAGTGCATCACATAGTATTGAATGACTTCTCAGTGCAATTTTCACACTTTGCAAAGTCACCCTGTGGGTCGGATTGGACCCTTTGGTGGGCCGGTTCTGGCCCCCCGGGACCTGTGTTTTGACACCCCTGCTCTAAATATCTTGTGGCTACACTGCATTATGATCTAGTGAGGCTGCGGTCAGAGGATAAGTTGGTCTTTCGGTGGAACATGTTGAGTCTGGACAGAAGCCCGTGTTCTTACATCAAACTCCATTGGGTACAAAATACACCACCAAACATCAACGGGCCAGAAATGCAAGGTACATCGCCAATAGCTTGTTTTAAGTGTTTTCGATTTCTTTAACACATCAATATAGATGCGCTTGTTAATGCTGCTAGTAACTAATAGTGTCTCACTCTCACAGGACCAAAGTAACCAACTGACTCGCCTCCTCAGAAGAGTTCCTCAGCAGAAGTCAATAGTGTTTCCAGAAGCACGCGCAATATCATGTCAGAACTATCCAACTGTGTAAATGTAAGGCACATGCAGCCTACAGTACGGTATGATCGTAACTAACAAGTGCTCATTGGCTCTATCCATACCTGGACCATACGTACGGTAAAAAAGGCATCCTGTAGAACATACATGGGCAAACTACGGCCCGCGGGCCGGATGCTGCCCGCGGGCGCCACCTGTGTGGCCCGCGATGGAATTGCAAAATTTTTTTTTTTTTTTTTTTTTTTTACACAGTGCACCTGAACGCAACATGCAAGATACCCGCTGAATAAGTGTCCAAATGTTCATGTCATTCTGGCCAATACTCCACTTCTGTTATAGCATTTCAGTATGGAATATGGAATATCTTTCAATAATCTTTAGATTAAAAGGCTACATTGAATTAGAAATTTAAATAATTAACTCATTGGTTTTGGATTTATTTAGCTTCAAGACTGCATTTTTGTTCGTGTGACCCGCAACACAGGCTTTGATCATCCCGGGACACTTACTGATACTTATGTTTAAATTAACCCACTCATATTCTGATTTATTTCAAGAAAAACATTTTGGCTAGTGGAAATTCTAATTGCCTGGTAACTTTAAAATCTAGCAGCCATATTGGCAGGTGGTCAAAAAAGTTAATTTCAAGCCCTGAGAGCAGGTGGTGACATAGGAGTGAGTGAGAAAAGGATGAAATATTGGTGGTTAAGACTGAATAATGACATCACAACTGTTAATTTAAAATTAGTTATTCCTCTAAACGTGGCTTCAAATGCACCAAATTTTTCACGCTGGCGCCGTTCGGCCCTCAGCAAAACCTGGTAGCGAGGACATTTTTTGTGGCCCTCTCTATCATCAAAGTTACCCATCCATGGGTTACGGCATGACAATATTTGTTCGGCCCCGGCAACAATCTGGGTTTCTCATGTGGCCCCCCATGAAAAATAATTGCCCACCCCTGCTGTAGAACGTAGTTCAAGGCTTCACGTCAGTTCATCATGTATCACAGGCGGGGTTCCGTTAATTCCACCGTGTTTGATGTGTAAAGAGAAATGTGCTGAAGTGGTTCAGCCATGGGTAGAGCGAGCAATGAGACAGGCTTGTCTGCTCTCTCTCTCTCTCTTGGTTGGTAGTGTGGTCTTAGCGCTTCAATCACAGGTCTCTGTCTGGCCTTTCAGATCTTGGCACACCATCCTACCTGAGAGGTTGTGGGATATTTCTATCACTATGGAAGCGGATAATGGCATTTGCTGTCATTTATGCGATATGCATTTCACTTATATATGTATATTTTTTACCCAGCAAAAGCCTCCATCACAGCAAAAGCAACCTCGTCTTGAATAAAGGATCAAAGGGAGAATGGAGGGATGTGCGTTTGCTTGGTGCGTTACTTTCCCTCTGCCTGCCTGACTGTTACAGCTTTAAAGTCAATACCCCACAATGATTTATATCATCCAGACAGGATATGTAAATAACCTAGATTTCACTTTCCTCTACTCTTCGCAGGGCTCCAATTTTCTCTTCTTGCAATGTTTCAGTTTAAAATTAGGACAGTGGATTTCTAGTGAATTAATATGGAAGCAGTGTGTTTAATGGCAGCTGCAGAATTGACTATCCCGTTATAATAGCAGGCGCACCTGCTGTGTTTCCTGCTCTTACTCTCACTCAACAGATGTTTACAGGCCAGGGTAATGTTTTTGTTTAACCCATTCCAGAGCTGACAGATGGCAATCACGCGCGCGCACACACACACACGCACACACACACACACAATTAAGTTTTGAACACATTCCTGCGGCATGATTGCTGCTTAATGGATTGCAAATTGATTTTTCTTTTTTCCCCCGAGTGTTCCTTTCATGCCTTTATTCTCATTTGCCAATGGATCGGCCAGACCTCTCCAGGGGACTGACACAAAACAAAGTGAAATGACACACTGAGGAGACAGGTCCAGCTATTGGAGACCATGCAGATACTCCACCGGTAGTAGATAAGGATGATAATAACCCCTTTGTGATACAGAGTCAAAGCTTCCCCTTATCAGTTTCTTCAGCCGACATTTTTCTGTGTTCTATTAACATGGCCCATGCAGAACTTACAGTATATTGCTTGTTGGCAGACGTGTATGTTTATTTAAGGACTAGCGTAGCATACATATTGCTGAATTGACTTATCCCTTTCTGAATTGATCAGCCATGAATGAGGCAATGATTTACACACAGCAGCCAGTGTTGATGTGACACCATGCGTGCCCTCAGACACAGAGCTCCTTAAGCCCGGGATCACAGGGGATCAAAAGCCAAATCGGTGATCCGTGCTCTCCCAATGCCTGCAGGTATTGATCTTTCACATCCTTAGTGAGCTCTAATCCTGACTCTGCAGGATACACTTCTGCATGGGAATCAATATGGAGGTCCTTGCATTGTTGAGATGGATGGAAGCACAACTTTTAAGCATAGAGACACTGCATGTAATAGGCCACGCCCATCACGGGGGAAGAGCTCCGTTCATTTCCACACACCAGCGTCATTTTCCTTGAATTAACACATTGACTGCCAGCCCTTTTTTCAATGCTGTAGGTAGGTTCTGCCAGGTTTTTTTTTGAGGATTCTGGCTCATTTTACAAGAGCCGAGGATTCTTTTCTGTTAAGACTTCGTGAACACCAATCATCTAAAAAGAACTAATAGAATGTGTGCTTTCTCTGTCTAAAAGAGTTAGTTTGTAGAGTTAGTAGTTATGTAGATATTAGCCGTTGAGTACAGCATGGTTTCAGAGATTTTCAGAGAGTTTTGAGATAAATGGATTTTTAGAACCACCTCACGTGCCTGTAATTATGGGTGCCCTTGGGCAAGTCTGTATACTGTATTGTGTGTGTGTGTGTGTGTGTGTGTGTCTCCAAACTCCTCCCTCCGTCTGTGCTGCTGCTGCTGGCTCCTGCTGGCTCCGCGGCAGCTCTCGGGCAGTCTGGATTACTGTAAAACGGGCTCGTTCGTTTCTTGAGGTGTCGGCTGAGAGCTTTGAAGAAGCTTTTGCGATTCTGGTCTTATTTATGCTCAAAGGTACTCGAGTGTGTGTGTGTGTGTGTGTGTGTGTGTGTGTGTGTGTGTGTGTGTGTGTGTGTGTGTGTGTGTGTGAAATCGAAAGCGTTTTCGCCCAGCTATTTCCTTGAAAATTAGAATGGCTTTCTCCCGCGGACCCGTGGCTGTTTTTTGCTCGGCTTTGTCTCTGTCTGGAGAGCACTGTCGCCACCAGCTGGTCGGTAAAATAGATTATACACATTCTCTTCCTCCAATATTGGTATAGGAGACGTAAAAGGGATTGATCGATGTCCCACCGTCAAAAAAAAAAAATGTTTATGTAAGCCGAGATATCTCGTCCTTGGCACTCAACGGTTGGATTATGTAAGCCGAGATATCTCGTCCTTGGCACTCAACGTGTTAAACATAGCTAAAAGCTGTTGTGTGCTGGGCTGCGCAGAAAACAAATGTAAAAAATCGCCAGTTAAAGTTTTTTAGAAAAATGTGGATCTAGCTGTCAAGAAGTAAGTTGGAGTGTTCATCTTCCGTATATACGATCTTTTGGTGCAACACGCAACCATGCACGTGACATAGGAGAACGCCAGGATTGGACAGGAGTTTGTGTTTTCCCCCGTTTTGGGCGTGGTTTCTGAATGATGACACGTTACGCAGTGTCTCTATCGCAGATCATGGTGGCCGTTTTGTGCATCTCTAACATGTACCGTCATCTTTGAGTGTGTGTTGTTGTATGTAGGCTTGCAAAACCTGCTGATAGCAGAAACCTCATTTCAAGATTCACAGTAGTATTTCTCACACATAAGTACGGACACAGTTATTTTGAAATTTGTTATTTTAAGCCGAAAATCTAGTAATTCATTACAAATGCCGTTTGGTTTGTGTTTTGCCAGGGGAGGGGGGAAATCATTCTGTTTGGTCTTTTGAAGTGATAATGACTTTTCTCCCCCCGCTTTCATCCTCCCGTCAATTGATGGCCAAGTACTCCTTTGACTGCTTCCCCTTCAAATCTCCTGCAAAAGCACCAACCGAAAGTGACTTTGTGCTGGAACAGTGACCCAGAAAAGTTTTGAAAAGCATCCTGCAACACTGAAAGAGGGCTTCTTTATACGTGAGATTATATAGCTCCATTGTATCTTGTCTCTTTGTTGTGAACCCGTCTGCACCTTTCCCCATCTCCTCTGCACGGCATACAGCCTAGCTAGAGTGGGGGAGTAATGAAATGACTATGGGCAGGGAAACTTGGCATGTCGCCCCCTGGTGTTTGCATTCAAAACTTGCCATCAAGGTGAATTGGATATTTTATACACTAGGCATCTCGCACGCTCGATTCCTAGGCTCGCCCGCAACGTGGGCTCGCCGACCCTGCACCTCGCCGAGCAGCTCGCATACGCTTACACATACACAATGCCTCTGACATCACTGATGATGTCACAATTTATGACATCAGTGGGACAGACGGTGGTGTAATCACGCCTCTGTTTGCACTCGTTCAACCCAGTAGCAAGGCTGTTGTTACTGTTCTTTTGTACATGCATCTACTACATGCTGTTATGCCTTTGCAACAAACATAAGTTGTTTCATCTCATCATAATGTGCCCATATGCCTAGAAGTTCAAAGCTGAAATCACCAGTGATTTTTTTTTCTTTTAACTCATTAAGTGCCATAGACGACCTAACTCGTCTTACATAATCCAGCGCTTAAGTGCCAAGGACGAGCTAACTCGTCTTACATAAAAAAAATTTTTTTTTGACGGTGGGACATCAATCAACCCCTTTTACATCTTCGAGATAACTATTTGGAGCAAGAGCATGTGTGTAATCTATTTTACCGACCACTAAGTGGCGACAGAGACCGAGAGAAGTCACAGCCACGGGACCCAAAAGCCACAAAAGCAGCCGCCTCCCGCGGAAATGGCTTGGCGATTTTACAGTCAGAAGCCCGGACACACACACACAGAACGGACAGAGATCCCTTCCCCCCAGAGCCGCGCAGCAACGCGCGAACACACACACACACACACACACACACACACACACACACACACACACACACACACACACACACACACACCGCGGGAGCAAGCCATTCAAGGAAATGGCGACGCGATTTTACAGTAATCCATTTCAGACTCGTCTTGCCCGACAGGCAGACAGGCAGGCAGGCAGCAGCAACGCGCTTCTGACACGCCCGCTGTTAGAGCCAGGAGGAAGGAGGAGAAGACACACGGAGGGAGGAGTTTGAATGAGAGGGGTGTTTCCTGTTGTTATGGAGGAAATTACTGTTCAAAACTATTGTTTAGAATGTCTGACGGTCTTACTGATGCCAAAAATGAATGGTTAAAGTGACTGTTTCACAAAAAGCCATTTATCTCTGAATAAATTTCCAGACGCTGAAACCATGCTGTACTCAACGGCTAATATCTACATAACTACTAACTCTGCAAACTAACTCTTTTAGACAGAGAAAGCACACATTCTATTAGTTATTTTTAGATGATTGGTGTTCATGAATTCTTAAACAGAAAAGAATCCTCGGCTGTTCTAAAATGAGCCAGAATCGTCAAAAACACCCCTGGCACAACTTACCTACAGGAATGAAAACATGGCTGGCATTCAATGTGTTAATAAAGCCAGGAGATGGAAAAAGTTGACACTTTCTCACCTCAGATGGTGTTTATCTCTGTGCATGTATTGTGTTAACTTTATTTTACTTGTGCAATTGTTAAACAATTTCTATGTATTTAATTGTCTTGTCCCTTGTACAGATTGCATAAACTGAGAGGCACTTCTTGTACACACCTCCTCCCCTCTCCACCAGTAGACAGGCAGATGGCAGAAATAGCACTACACTGTGTTACGTATGACACAAAGGTGGCGAAAGAATCCTGGTAGGGAAAAGGAAGTAATCGGCATGGACCTTGCATCTTTTTTTAGGCGAAAGCAGGGAAAGTCTGATGTTTTGTTTGTGAAAATCTGTTGTTTCAAACTTTTATAATATGTAGTGTTTACAACCAGACACGATGAACCTGTTATTCTTCCAGTCTGGCGAGGTCCCAGGACAAGGATCTCCTGCCTCTGTCGATGAAGTTTGTAGTCTGTCGCGAGCAATATGCGCCGACCAGGCACAGGAAGTAGGGGAAGTAGCCTGGCTGTGGAGACTCGCTGCAGTTCCAGCGGAGCTTCCCCTCCATCCAAAATGACAGATGGTCCAGGGCAGTTGCCTTTGCTGTTGATGAGGTTGCTGTTGAATTAGAGGCTCTATTTGATTTGGCTTCAGGTTGACTCTTCCTGGAGTGGTATGTGTACCAGTTCCCCCCGGGCTGACCAAGCTGCCTGGCCTGATAAGAGCGCCGCCTGTCAACTTCTAATTCCATTGGCTGTATCAACTAACAGGCCCAAGCTTTGATAGGATGTGAAGGCTGTGGAATACAAACAGCCTTCGGCTACCAATTAGACATGGCAACTGATGCTTTTCATATACAAAGCTTAGCAGATTAATATTAGGTTGTGTAGTTTGGTCATTTCATGTTATTTGGACTGTACTGAGCTAGGGCAAAATTATATAAATTGTTTCATTTCCTTACATGAAACACTGTTAACCTCCGATGTTGGGTTTTGACAGTGTTAAGTAAACACAGTATTGATGTGAAGTTGAACCTTAGTTCTGAGCAGACGTCATAGTGACAGGTAGAGCAGGGCAGGTCATGAAATGCCAGAGTGCTTCAGGCTGTGATTGTTATTTACAGAGGACACAGCTGTGGACCCTGTGGTCAAATGTGGATTCAGAAGGATGGCTGGACCTCGCCTTCCTGGCGCTTTATTAGCCTTGTTAATGTTTTGTCCATAGTCCTCTTCATCTTCCTCTCATGGCAAAGTTATAGTTCAAACAAGCAAATAGTAAACATGTCCTCCACCAGTGGTGTTGTTCCACCTTTGGGTCAGTCAGCGATTGCTGAGTGTACTTGAAGTGGGCGACAATCACTGAAAACCTCCACATCTTGTCTTCTGTAGGGTCTGGTCTGCCGAAGGCTTCGTCACCCCCACCTCCCCAACCATTAGCATTTCTCTCACTTCAACGCTTTCATAATATAGCTCATTCTAATCGAGAATATCATGTCTGATAAAAAATGTTGCAAATAGCACTGGCGTATATCAGCCCTTGTCTGGTGTTTTGCTTGTGGAAGAAGAAAGGAAGAGGTGGAGGTGAAAAATAAAGAGAAACCACTAATTGGGTGATATCAAGCAGCGATATCAATGGACCTTCCCAAAGGCACGTCGTCGTGAAAATATCCGTGCTTTGGAATTATCAGATGAGCTAAATTTGGAAAATGAGCAGAGTGTTTTTTTGTGCCCCATCTCTCTTCTGCGCTGTTCCAGCCAATCAGAGTGATTTCTCTCACCAACAACCCAACGCCGATTCAACCGACCGGAAAAGCTGCCGACAAGCCACCGTCAAAGCAGACTAGAGCCAACTGCGCGGGACACACCGCAAATACTAGAGCGACAGACGGCCAGACATTGCAGACGGCCGACTGTCTGCTTGGTGTGTCTGTGGCATAAGGCTTAGCTCTGTGTGCAGCGCTGTCCGTGGTGCTGAAAACACACTTGATGGGTTTTCTCAGCCACTACATTTTCAGAGCATTGATTTACAAAAGGTCAGGGTCATTCACAGTCAACTGTACGTACTTCTGACACAGCCAGCAAATTACTACCACCGGACTAGCCGCTCCATCACCCAGACCTGACTCCCCAAAATCTATCCCCAAACTTGGAGCGCCATGAGTATTCCCCCTGATCATCTTCCCATTTGGACACAGTTCTTGGCCGCCTGACAGAACTATCTGCAGTCATCTGAGAGATGACTCTCAGGCTTGCCAGAATGACAGACAGAACTGTCTTTAAGCCCAGTTTCTCAGTTCAACCCTCACCTTTATGTATCAGAGATGAATATTGGAAGATATCCAGCTTTGGATCTTGCTCAAGAGATTAGGATCCACTCTATTAAGAGTAATTTGGTTAGGGAATAGTCCTCACCTGATCCATCTGTCTGTCATCTACCATCTGTCATCGGTACTTTGGAAAGTCTCTGCGTTGTCTGAGCCGTAGACATTCAAAAGAGAGCTTCATTGATATTCATTTTCAAAGTTTGAGTGCTCATTGAAATTCTGTCATTAAACATTTAAGAATGTTCCGTTAAAACGTTTTTTCAGCTCAGTCTTATATAACTATCCTTGGCTAACCTCAGGTACATTGTTGTAGGCCGTGCCCAGCACTCTTAAGAAAATTCTATCCGACAGCGAGGCAGCATGACATGTCCTTTGGCTTAGGTTCTTGTATTCTCTACATTTCAACGCTTCGGTTTCCCCTGATGCCGGAGCAAACAGTGAGTGAGAGTATAATAATGAATTTCACTTCCCTTTCTTGTCGTAATTACTCCCATTGGGATGGGGCTGGCTCTTGGGTCCAGAAGTTGCTCCACCATTGCTTTCTAACACCCTTCAGTTCTCTTCCCTGGTCTGTTGAGATATAAGTGTTGTTCCAACTTTTATAAGCTTTCTCCTTCCCTTTGGCAATTGAACAATGAAATGCAGAAGGTGTTCAAACCGTTTGTTGGAGCTGCTCTTAACAGGTCACCCCTGCATTAAAAGTACTTGATCATTCCCAGTGATTCCCAGACTTTTTTGTGGCTTGATTATGATTTACTAGTATCATCATCATATCTTCCTGTCTGCCCAGACAGTTGCATTCATTGCCTATTCCCACTTATACCCACATGTATTACTCCAGAGCAGGGGTACTCAAACGTTTATTGAAGGTCCACTTGTGAATTTCACACAAGTTCAAAGTTCCAGAAAAATGCCAGTAAAACGCACAGACATAAATCAATGTGCATAACTGGTCCATAACATAATTTAAACATAACTTTAAGTACGCACATTCAATACTACAGTGTAGTGGCTTGAATCAGTGGAGAAAAGTTTGCCTATAACTATGCCTTGCACCTGGGCACTTTTGTTCACTGGTCAAACTGCTGCTGTAGGAGTTTTCAACAATGTTCATCGTGGAAAATCCAGATTCATATCAATATGTGGAAGCAAACATGGTGTGCACATGAATTCTGCCTTCTGAAAGTGGGGAACATTTGCTGCAGTAACACAAGGTGACCCGCCACCTGTTGAAAAAAGTGGCAGAAACGAAGCAGCATGGGGATGTGTCGTCGTTACCAGGGAACCAAAGTAGCGCTGAGTTCTTCTCTTGAGAAGTTGAAAGTTGTTTATTCAGCAATTTTACAGGTTGGTAAAAACAAATGTCATTAGCAACACTGAATTATTTTACTGTAACATTAAAATCAAATAAGCTAAAATAATAAAATGTGCTGTTCTCTAGGCTAAAATCTAATGTTTCATGTTTCAAGTCTAGAATCCACTGTCATTTAGGAGTCTACACATATAGGGGATAGGAGACCTGTATTCCTCCGTGCGACATTTTGGAATGGCCAGTTTGTTTGAGTTCCTTGTCTGGCGACCAGAGCCCTCCTCCCTGAGGGGTGGTAGCCATGTTCTGAAGTTGGACTTTAGCAGCTTTCTTGCAAAGCCAAGACACAGCTCAGTGCATCTCTCTGATAGAGTGCAGAGAGCCTCTGGGTACCCTGAATACCTCTGGCCGAGGATGATTTTACAAGCCCATTTTTGCATGCTTTTCAGCCTTTTTGCCTCGTCTGTAGTCAGGGAACTGTGCCAGACGGGGGCTGCATATTCCAGCACCTGGCGCACGTAGCCTGTGTAGATGGAAGCAAGTTCTGGGTCTCGCACACCAAATTTCTTCAGGCGAAGCAGAGCAAAGAGCTTCCTGTTGGCAGAGGTCTGCATGTTGTCCACCTGGCTGTCCCATTGTAAATGACTCTGGATGGTGACCCCTGTTGCCACATTACATGACCCGTCAACTGACTTACTTTATCCATCAATCAGCAGTGTGCCCCATTGCTACCTGTGGTACCTTTCACAGCTGAAGCCAGTAGGGTGTAAAGGTTGTATAATCGCTCCTCAGTGGGAATTCACAGTATAAATTAATATCTGCGATTCTGCGCAGTCCTCGGTCTCGTGAGGACATGAGCTCTTCCTCCAATATAATCCAGAGTTGAGCCCTGATTCACTGGTTTCATGGTTGTCTATCATTCACTGTGTCAGCACCTGCCTAGTGCCTTCTGCTGGTGAATTTTTCTTGCATCTTTACAAGTATATTAATGTGCCTCTTCCTAGTCCATAATAGGTTTCAAGGACAGCTGCTTAGAAGAGGCTTCGCTTTTCATCTCCGCCTTTATTGTAGGTGATTCTCTCCACAGCTTAATCAGTGAATAGAGAAGTCAACTGGCAATATATCCAGGTATGGAATGTGCTAGTTTGTTCAACCTCTTGCCTCTGAAGACTTTGGCTTGAACTCAAACTCTAATTTATGAGGTTGCCCGAGCATTAATCTATTGAGTACAAAGAATTAACATAATAATTTGCTCATTCAAGTAAAGCACTCTAAGCTGGCTTGTGCCAGTCAGCCTTGATTATTTTAGTCTTTGACCTCTCACTGAAGGGTTACTAATGACAGATTTTGTTTTTACTTTCACCTTAAAAAATATACATGTATGATGATAATTGACTGTTGATAGAGCATTGTTGTTTGTTGGAAAGAAACGACCCATGTGAGAAATGGATCCGTTTCATTCTGCCTTTCAGGACAGTGAGTGATGAGAAGCTGTTTGCTTCCTGTTTTCAGATGACCAGAGAGAGAGAGAGGGTACTTTGCCTCTCACAAGTCATTTTGACAGTACACCACTTCCAGCAATTCCTCACTATAACGCTAACATTTAACCTATGGTTCATGGTTGATCTTCACAAGGGCGACCTCACAAACCTCTCAACCTTCCGCCGCTTACATACAAACTATTAATGTGATGTAGTTCAATGCTTTTCGACATCAGTGCCACAAAGTAAATGTTTGCACATTGTAGCTGCACATCCCACAGCTCCGGGTGATCGCTTGTGATGCCCTGTAGCACTCACAGTTGACTTTGTGCATAATTGATATAATTAGCATCTTGATGTAAGCATAGCTCCTTGAGCCTGATTTGATTCTGAAGCCGAAATGTGAACTCCAATGGCTTCACTGGACTGGCCGGCTCTCGCCTGTCAGTCACTGTGATTGACATGTCTTTTGACCAGTCACTGAACAGTGTTTCTCCAGGCAGACTTTTCTTTTTTTGTTCAAACTTTCACCCGTTATTATTATTCCTCGAGGAGGATGAATCACATTGACTTCTCATCTGGTCTTCACATTTTTCCTAGCATAATATTTTTGCTGGTGTTTCATCAATACACATTCATGTTTTTCATCTGAAGCGAGTAAGCGAGACAGAGTGCATCAAAGCAAATCGCTGTGTGAGCAACTTCTGATGCTCTGCTGTCAATGTTTAGGTCTGCCTGCTGTCTGGCTGTCCTGTATTATTGTTTGATATAGTTGCAGTCCAAGGTAACTTTAGCTAGGAGACAGATTTAGCCTCTGTGTTACAATTATGCATTGTTCATCATTAGAACAGCCACATAGGTTTAATAAAAATGCAAATGCAATCCATATGGTGGGTTTGAATGGTTAGGCTGAGGCTCATAGGCCTACGTGTTCTTTTAGGTGCTTATGATCAAACAATGAGGTTAGTCCTTTTTAGAAATGGTTTGCATGGTTTTAGAGACTACATTTCATACTTGGAGTACATCTTCCTCTGAACTGATAAATCACCACAGTAGACCACATTACAGGTACCCCCTTCAGTAATCGACTAGCAACTGAAGCATTTGCCTCAATCTTTCTTGCAGCCACACTAAATAATATCCCTCTTGCACTAACACAACTTGGTGCTTACTCAGGCCCGGCACCATGGCGGAGGGGGCTGTCTTTGCATTTTCTGCCCCCAATTGAACTCCTCTTCTCCTTCATGCGGCACAACATTGCTGTATTTCAAAGGCTGCAGCGGCCTCATTTCTAAAGTGGAGAGTGGAGATCCTGGGCGCAAACTAGAAGACCTAAGGAATCCATTGGTACCAGCCCTGTCATGTTAGCTTGTCGGGAAGGGGGTGCAATAATGCTCCAAATCTAGGCAAATTCTAGGCGAGGGAAAAACTGGCGTGGCCATTTTCAAATTGTCCCCTCAGCATTTTTAACTGCCCCCTCAGTCCCTTCATCCTGGAGCCGGGCCTGTGCTTACTATGACGAGACCAATAGCCGGCCTGTGAACAGGGACTGCCGTTCTGTGCTTTGGAAAGTCTCCTGGCATGCTCTCTGCTTGGACACTTATAGCCTTCAAGAGAGCCTTTCTCAGATTGTGAACTGTGGATTGTTTTTTAGAGGGTAGTGATCAGTCAGACATGGCTCCCTGGTCGATCTGTCTCTATGGTATAGGTCAGTACTCAGTAGGGGACAAGAATCACTTTGGTTCATACTGGGAACGCAGCAGTGCTTCACTGTGGGAGATGGATTCAAGGGTTTTTCTCCTTATTTGTTTTCTGTGCTCAAGCCTCATCCCAGCAGTTCAACATATAAGCCTATTCCCCTGGACCTATTCCCCTGGACCCATCTCTTTACAGCTCAGTGTGTGAGAGAGACAATGTGAAAACAAGGACAATGCAGCAATTCCATGAAGAACCTCGTAGCCCATGTTGATACTCACTCAGTGCCGAGGGGAACACAGACACCGTTAAAGTTCAGCAGGCCTGCTGCCTATACAGTTAGATCAAGTAGGCGCAGGTGACTTTGGAGTTCAAACAATCCCCTTAACTTCTGAACGTCTACAACTACCATCATTGTTTTTAAGCATAGTATACCCTCAGTATGTTGGTTGTTACATCAATACCTGCTTACTCGTAAGAATGAAACTGCCGTTTTGTATTAATGACCTGTTTGAAGCGTACCCCTGCAGCAGTTTCATTTTAACCTTTAGAATCTACTTATTGATTAATTTGATTTGTTAAACCTGCATCTTTGCTCATACATTTTCTACATGTTGACGTTGCCATGTTGCTGTAGTGCCATGGATGCAGACCTGATTTTGTGAAGATTGACTCGATTTACTTAAAATATCATTCTGATCTCACTTTTTACTAGGGCTATTATTATGGACAAAATCAAATATCCTAATATTTTTGACCAAATACCTCAATATCGATAGTGCGACAATATTGTAGAGATTACTATTGGTGCTTCCACAAAATATTTACACAGTGAGATTTTTGACTAAGTGGGTAAAGCTTACATCACTTTACTGTAATGCAGCCTTTAAAACCAGGAAAAGACAACACTTATGCCATATCACGATTTTATGATATCCAAAATCTAAGATATCATCTAGTCTCATATCACGATATCGATATAATATCAATATATTGCCTGGGCTTTTAATACATGTAGGCTATTAGAGCAGTCTTTTCAGGATGTTGATGCACAGAGCATCTTGAATCTTACTGCTGTAAATAAATAGGCATTGTTGTTGTTCATACACTGTAATAATCTGCACTCTTGATCATTTTTATCTATGCATATTTTTATCATGATCACATATTGTCTGTTTTAATCTATTTCCATTATTCTGCTATGTTTAATTGTGTGATGTATTTTAATCTGTTGTACGTCGCTTTGGATAAAAGCGTCTGCTAAATGACAATAAAGTAAAGTATGTAGTAGCTCCATTATGAGCGAAGTTTGCTAGGTGCGCTGTGTTTCTGGCAGTGTTGCATGTCTGCTCTCTGCTCTTCAAGCCCCCGCCCCCTGCAAAAGACACTCAAATGCGATTTGGGTGATCACTGATCAGTGCGTCCGCACTGAAGACACGTCAGTCGAAAGCAGATTGGAATCGCATTTGAAACTACCTCCATAATGTATGTGGTTTGGGACAAGTGACACAAATCAGATTTGGTGCTGCTCAGACTCATATGAAACCAATCTGGATAGAATCATTATAGGTAATTTAAAGTTCACAAATCGGATTTGGCCTGCCAGTCTGAACGGAGCCTTAGATCCTGTGTGTTTTTGTTGTTGTTGCTGTCGGTACAGAATAATCAAGCCCTCTTTTACTGTCTCATTTATTTCGTATCCAATCATTTGTTTTTGCCCTGTGGGGTCAATCTAATTTGAATTTGATTCAATGGAATCGGAGGCCGGCCTACCAACACTGGCCTAACATGTTTAGACCCCGCCCCCTCCTTTGTGTTTCCAGATCAGCCTTCCCTGAGGCATTGTTACCATTACCACGGCACTCTTTCGGCTGTCCAAATAACCAACAACATTGCTTTAATGAGCATGGCTTGATGCCAGTAATGATCCTAGCTCTGGCCCCAAGAGAAATGTCCCTTTGCATTTATCCTCGCTTTTCCTCAGCTACTGGCACTAAGTATTATGTGCTGCTAATGAGTCAGTGGATAAAGGGTTACATGCTTGCTCTGGTGGGATTCACCTCGGGTTCCCACCATCCCGATCTGGTGACTGTAAAATGGCTAAGCTGTTGTAAGTGGTCCAATAACCTCGGGCCTTGTGATTTATGGGCTCTTGACAGGATGCGGGAATGGAGAATGGGGAGGTCATGGAGCTGACAGTTTTCTTGAGAAGTTTCAACAGGATTTTCCCCTGAAACAGACTTTTGATGTGTTGTCTCAAGGCTCAATTATGCTCAACGTTAAATACGGATACGGATGGAGCCTTCTGTCCGTGTGTGATTGTGCATGTTTTCTGAAAGCTTGTGGATACAGATGAAACAGCAGTAACACACGCACACACACACACTTGACTCTCTGCTGGCCTCTAGTGGATGTATAGCTTAACATGAAAACAACGTACGTGAAAGAAGCATATTTATTTTCGTACGAAAATGGTGCATACATGGGTGTTTAGGGTGTGGATTGTGTCGTCATGGCAGAAATGAGTTGGGAGAACACTGTTTGTTACTCCCCCTCAAAATACATTTTCCATTCAATAATTGACCCAACAATCCATACAGTTTAATCACCTTTTGAGGCATAGTTTATTTTGCAGAGGGAAAACCATTTTCCTGAGATGCATAATTGGAATCGAGTCTGCAATGCATCAAGTGAATTGGCTATACCATTATTGATAAGATAAGATAAGATATGTGTTGTTCCTCTTTATGATATTCTCAGCAGAAATTCTGTGAATAGGAATTTTCTTAATTCAGCTTCTTCTTCTTTTCAGTGGTATGGAATGTGCATGCGTTTATCTTTGGTATCGTTTTCCAGGTTCTGATTTGCTTAATTTCCTTTGCAAAATAATAGAGAGCCAAATGGCATCTGATTGGTGTTCAGTGGGAGGATGGAAATTAATTAATCAAATTTTCAGTCTAATCCATTTGCAAAAGGGTAGGATATTAGTTTCAGTCGTGGCATGTTTATATGCTTTACAGTAGCTGCCAAATGTTTAAATGATCCAAAGTCAAAAAGAAAAAAAGAATATATACGGTACACACACACACACAAAGTTGGAATATGAATAGACTGATTTGTTGGTGATAAAGCCCTGACCCTGTCCTCAGTCTGACAGAAGCAAAACCGTACAGTAGCTCACAAAAGCTCTTTTCAAATAGGTGGACGACATCCTAGGTGAGGAGAGCGACAACGAGAGTGAGGGGCGAGGGAAGGAGAAACCAGGCGACGAGGATGAAGAGGAGGAGGAGCAGCAGGCAGGAGCTGGGCAGAGCACAGGAGCGGGGCTGGGTCCTCAGGCACCGAGCACGGAGGACAGGGTCCAGAGTACACCAGCCAGTGAGGCCAGTCTGACAGCTAGTGTGCCAAGGTGAGACACGGCTTCATGGAAAAATGCATTCCGGGAGTTTTTTGTTTGTTTTCTTCAAGAAGTTTTTTTTGTTTTTTTGGCATACGTACTTTCCCCTAACCTTGCTTGCAACATGGATAACCTCGCGAGATCAAAAGAGATTCTCTCGACGTAATCCATCTTGTCATGCACAGGCAGTTAAGATGATTGGCCGAACCATGGCCGGCTCGATGAATCAGCGGCAGCCTTAGGCGGGCTTAGGCTCGTCTGGGCAAGTAGTGGGTACATGGTCTTTGTAGTTCTTTTCACTCGTCAACATGGCTGCCGCCGCGGAAGTGACAGGCAGTCTGAATGAAATTGAATGTAACGTTCCCAATTCTATGTATTAAATTCTAAAAAACGACCCTCAACATTTGGGAAGGCTAAGCCACACAACTAGTTCGTTATAATCTAACGTCATGCTTCGAAGGCGACTTTACGACGATGAGGACGGTGAGGACTCAATCAATGATAGACTACCGGTCGCAAACGTGACGTCAGAGGCATGGCGATCTGATTGGTTGAAGTTAACACGCACCAGCGGTGATAGACAGATGGGTCATCCAATCACCTGCCAAGTAGCTTGGAAAAAGTGCCCGCCTCCGTCAGCGGGTCGGGTTACTGCATTCCCAGATCGACTGGTTTAGTGAAACGTAATGTGGAGCTAAACCGTCCATCTGGCAGCGTCAGGTTAACTTTCCCCCAAACAGATCTAAATTACTTTTACTTCAGTTATCGATTTCCTAGGTTTCCCACAATGCCTTTCGACAACCCCCCAGAGAGGGGATGTGAACTTGCGTATTCAACTGTGGGTACATACAAGTGTTTTTCCAATCGAGAAAAAGTGAGTTGTGCCCCCTTAATCAAAATGCAGCATGTGGCCGCATTGCGCCATGATCTACGGAGGGAGGCTAACGTTGGTGGAGGAATTGGTCTCCCTGCCTCTTGTATGATGGATTTCCTCCTGAACATCTGTGCAAAACGGTGGGTCTACAAATAATGTAAGTCCCCCGCTCCTTCATTCTGAGGGACTGACACCAAAACCTGACCCGACAGAAGCACACACAGAAGTAGAGAATCGGCGAGAGATATTTACTTCTCTCGGGTGTCCATTGATAGCTTAAACATTTTCTGCTATCAAAACTCCCATTGTAGCTGCTGGAAATATCTCAACATCAAGTCATGTCCTTTAACTCATATTAGCGCTTATCACGAGTGTAACCAATGTCCTCTTTCACTGATGAACCTCTGCATCTCTGGAATAACCATAGGGTGAGGGATGCTCAATGTAAATTGCACTTTGCAGGAGTCCTCTAAATGTACATTAGATGAGTCTAATAATGACACATATTTCACTTTTTCTATATCGCTTATCATACGACCACGTCACAAACACTCCCATCCCTCATGTCCTACTGAAGCCAGACGGCCTGGTTGTTTGCCATGGAGATGACTCCAAGCAGACAGCAGGCCAACAGAGAGTCTCTATTGCTGCAGGACAGGGCTGAGTGCTCCCCAATTAACACTAGGACTGCAAGTACTGATTATTTTGTTATCGGTTAGTCGGTTATTTATTAATTCATCTAAATAACTAATTTGCACTGCAACCGTTTGCAGTTGAATTCAAAGTTAAGACATTATGTTTAATACCCAGAATACATGTTATCATGTGGCTACATTTAGATTACACTCCACATTGCAGACTCCTGTAGCACATGTGTACAGTAATGGCCAATGAGCTAATTATTTAGGCATAATTTGCACACTTGCAAAAGTGGTACTAGGCAATTTGATAATTAGTAAAAGTAGCAGTTGTCTTCGCCCGGCTTGATTCACACTTGAAATGCTGCTGCACTGTCATGTGCAGAGCCGTGATAGATTTGTAATTTTAATTGTATTGATTTATTGATTGATTTATTGATTGATTGATTGATTGATTTATTTGGGGGGGGTAAATTACAACAGCCCTGGTAGGCCAGCAGACCTGAGTTTCCTGTCTGTAAAACGGTTAAATGGTAACCTCACTGCTGATTGTCAAGGCTGCAGAAAGGAGATAGTTACCTTATTTGTGGCATCTTTCTGTGCAGGCATTCACGCTCAAAACGATCTCTCGCCTATTCTCTACTTCTGTATGTGCTTCTGTCGTGTGTCAGACTGCGGTCAGACTCATCTCCCCAAGTTAAGAAGACACCCTCGCTTGCTGATAATGAACGGAGGCTGATACACCCTGTCAGAGTTCTGCTTAATCGCCACCCAAAACTTGTGAAAGCCCGTGTTCTGGTACCAGTGGTGTGTGAAAGCCCGTGTTCTGGTATCAGTGGTGTGTGCAGCACTGGTGCAAAGCAGTGTCAAGTCATTAGAAAGCCTGTCACAAAAGGGGGAAAGAGAAAAATTGAGAACAAGCGAGCCTTTCAGAGACATAATCTAAAGTTTCCCCTAACACGATCAAATAGTTCTTAAAATGTTTCTTGTGAGGCTTTTTGATTGTCCTCAAAATGTATTTTTTTGTTTTCTAAATACGGTCTGCCTCTTACACTAGCACCCATGTTTCCTTATATTGGAGGGATACGGTACACATTTTAAGTAGCATTGCAGTCTTCATCTTAAAATCACTAAAAACTCATTATGTCTCATTATGCACAGTAATGTGTGAGCTTAAGCCGGGCCGGCTGCGTGAAACGACTAAGCCTTAATGATACGCATCATACCAGGTCTGCCAGGCCAAGTTAATGTCATTCTGCCTTCTGACAGAGAAAGGAGTTTGACTGTATTGTTGCTCAGTAAGGCCATTAGTGGCAATTTGTGGTTTGCAGAAGAAGTCAGTTTTCTGATTTGGACGTGACTCTGTGGGACTTGCGCCCCCTTTGGGAGTTGACCTAATAGTTACCATCCCGTCATTCTCCATCCCTCCGCCACTTCCTCATACTCGGCACAGAATACACAACGGAGCTGTTGCTAAGATACAGTAGCGATGTTGAACGTCTGCTTTGTTCCTGCCGCCTTGTAGTACCTGCTGCTGCCCTCTGGCTTTCTATTACAGTTCACTCTAGCAGATCTGCAGCAACTTTAGGATCAAATAAATACAAATAAAATAATTGCTTTCCTTTTGGTTCTTCTTGACAGTCCTACTGTAATCTATTCATCCACAAATATAAAAGATAGCATTGGATATATACAAACATATTTTGGGATCCAAAATACTGTTGCCGTCATTAACTCAGGTGTATTCACGTATACAAAGATGATAGATTTTTGGCACATGAAAATGATAGCACTAATATCCATAGACAGCTCTTGTTAGCTCCTTGTACCTCATTGCATAGTTCCGTCTATGTTCCATAAATCCTTCCATCCAGTGTTGTAGTGCTTGGCTCCAGGACTCTGACTTGAGTCCAAGTCCTGGACTCATTTTCACGACTCGTGAGTCCTGACTCGACTTGGACTTGAGCACCGATGACCCGGACTTGGACTTGGACTCGAGCATTCATGCATTTTGGACTCAGAAGTTGGAGACGGGCATTCGGACTCGTTAACTTAATTGGTAAAGACTGTTTTTGATAAAGATTGCTTTGAGTTTGTTCATTCCAATGTGTAAGCATGACTGGAAACATTTGCATTAGAGGACTTACAGGACTGCAATCAGATCACCCAAAACCCATGTTAACACCAGGTGTAAATGAAATCAGGCTAATGTGGTCAAGCACTATCCGATTGCAATCTGATCACAGAAAAGGCATGTTAGTGCCAGGTGTAAATGGCCTCTCAGACTCAGGTAATGGGGGCTGGACTCAGACTGGAGAGATATGGTGACTTGACTACAGCACAGCTTCCATCTACTTGTCTATTGTTTGATCAGTCTTTCTTATACGTCTTTCCTTTTGACGCGGTCAGTTTCCATGGGAACCACCTGTCCAGACTATTATATTAAAAAAGCCCTTTCCATTACTTTCTCCTCCAATTAACTGCTGAGCAAAAGGGAGAACTTAAATACTGACCTTGTTCAATCAAAATCAACCTTCAACAGGCTTAACCCCAACCTCCTCCTTTCTCCGTCTATCCGCGCTCCTGTCTGAGCTCTTGGCTTGACATTGAAGTGGATTCACGCCAGTCAAGACATGTGTTTTTCAAAGCCTTGCAAATGAGAGAGAAAGCTGCTGTTTCAGCAGACTGATGGATGTGTTGGTGGTTATTAGCTGTTAGATTGATATTGATAATTTATCACAAGCAGCCAGAAGCGCCTTTCAGCTCAAAAGAGCAGAGACAGATTGAAGGGAGGAGGTTGGACTGGAGGTGAGGTACAAGAGGCGGGTGAATCTCGCCTCCCACCAACTCACAGAAACTCTTCATCATCACATCCACATGATTGCAGCGATGCAGTCACAGTCTCTGCTTGTAGTCTGCTTGTCAGATTGAAGTGGTTTGATTGCCGTCATTGTGTCAGACTAAGTGGCTCGGTTAGGAGATGTATACATCTGAGAGGTTTCCTAATGACTGCACGGTGGCTCAGTGGTTAGTACTGTTGCCTCACAGCAAGAAGGTCCCATGTTCGAACCCCGGTCCATCCCAGGTTCTTTCTGTGTGGAGTCTGCATGTTCTCCCCGTGTTCGTGTGGGTTTTCTCCGGGTGCTCCGGTTTCCTCCCACCATCAAGAAAGACATGTATGTTAGGGTTAATACTCCTGTCAGTGCCCCTGACCAAGGCAACGGCAAAAGAACTGGAGTTGGTCCCCGGGCGCTGCACTGCGGCTGCCCGCTGCTCCTAGTTCTAGGAAGGTTCCTAGTAGAGGATGGGTCAAATGCAGAGGATGAATTTCCCCATGGGGATAAATAATGGATAACTTAATAAACTTTTATTCTGCTTATTCTTACCATATCTCAAACATCAGGTGTACAGTTGCTTTCCTGGCTTAAGGTAAATTATTTTACATGAAAATGTGTCTTTCGGGGCTCAAATGGACCATTTCTCATCATCTAGTTTGAGTAGAATTAAAGGTTAATGCATGATTTTATTCAGACAGTCCTGGGCCTAGGTCAGAGGAGACGAGATGGAGCCAGAAAACACAATCAGCCAGGGAAAGACGAGGCGTGATATATAATTACCGTAATACATTTATAATAAATGCATTTTCAGCAGTCAAAACACAGTTCCTCCTTGTTTCTTTTTATGGTTAATATTAGTACCGTATATTTTTTAGGTTACTTTGGCCAGAAACCAATAAGCATTATTGCGTTTTGGCATTTTGTATCAACGGACTACTCAGATAGTCATTCAGACAACCTCGTCATTCAGACAACTAGTCGGCCGTGAACAAATAGATTTTTGAACATTCTTATGCCCAATCTGAACGGAACAAGAGAGAGGAAAAGAGGACCGAACCAAAGAGAGATGAGCAGAGAGAAATAAGAATTCCAAGTGAGGAGAGAAACAGCCACAGATAAAACAAGATGGCACTCTACTTTAAATCACTGTAGGCCTGCACAGACGACACCTGCTGCAGTTAACGTGCACCAGATTAATGCATTTTTCTGTTGAAATTTTAAAACTGCAAAGTCCCTGGAGTACTATGATCTAACACTGCATACATTATAACCAGACACACTTCGGGCTTTTCATGGATGTGTTTCAGGGACATGTTTTTGCCCCTCAACATCAGACTTCTGTTCCTCATTCCTTGTGGATTTCTCTTTTATTCTTCTTGGACTCTGGTTTTCTTGTTTTTCTTGCCTTTTAAAGGCTGTGACAATCAGACGTGTGCTCTTGGACACACACATGTTTTCTCCACACCCAGCCATGTTTCTGAGGTGTTTAAAAATAGCGGTGTATTTAAGCCATATTCTAGTTTCCGCAACCCAGTTGAAGGAATTCAGTAGCACAATGCAAGAAGGTAGTATGGAAAAACAATGGTGTTCATTGTTGCTTGCAATAGATCAGTCATTTGATGCAGCTTCTGTCATAACAGAATGTTACAATTGTAACATTGTAACACAGCACTATATCTTGCATGTAATTATGCTGACCAGAATCAGAATAGTTCTATAGGTATAACAATAGTATAAAAAAAGGTTTATTGAGCAGGGACACTATGGGCAGGGAGAGAGTATGTCACTGAGCAACAGCAGCAAATATAGTGCCTCGCAGAAGCATTCAGAGCCCATAATAACTTTTTGGAGTTTGTATTGGACAGTTAACGTCTCGAGTGGAGGATCTAGCACTCCCCCAGCTATATCTCTGCCAAGGTGCTGGAGCAGCAGGAACATAAAGCAACTCTGAAGCAAAGGAGTCTCTGTGCATAGTTCATAAAACCCCATTGAGTCCCATTACGATCTAGCCAACAGGCCTGCTCTCCACCTTGTTTGAGAGGAAACATTGTTCAGAACCTGACCTGTAAATACAAGCTCAACATGATGTGAGAAAAACAGAAAGAAATGTTGGAACAAAATTTGCCAGGTTTATCCCAAACCAAACAAGGAAGTTGAATACTTTTACGAACTCAACTGTCATTTTCAGTTTCACTTTGATAGAACAGTGTGCTTTGCATAGAACTCGGAATAGAGCATAGACTGAATAAAGAAATAAAGGTTTTGTGAAGGCACTGTATTTCTCTGCCGCTAAACCGAATGCTAAAATCACATGAAAGCACATGATCTCCTTTTTAAGCCATTTAAAATGTCACTTAAGCTGTGCAGCTGAAGCATTTTACTTGTTGTGTTGACATTTACACTGTGATTAAGTTTGTGTATTCATTCCATTAGACTGTCTCTTTATCATATTGTCACGTCGTCACACAGACTGTCTATCATATTGTCATGTTGTCACACAGAGACTGTCTTTATCATATTGTCACGTCGTCACACAGAGACTGTCTTTATCATATTGTCACGTCGTCACACAGAGACTGTCTTTATCATATTGTCACGTCGTCACACAGAGACTGTCTTTATCATATTGTCACGTCGTCACAGACTGTCTTTATCATATTGTCACGTCGTCACACAGACTGTCTTTATTGTCACGTCGTCACACAGAGACTGTCTTTATCATATTGTCACGTCGTCACACAGTCTGTCTTTATCATATTGTCACGTCGTCACACAGAGACTGTCTTTATCATATTGTCACGTCGTCACACAGAGACTGTCTTTATCATATTGTCACGTCGTCACACAGAGACTGTGTCTTTATCATATTGTCTGGCACTGCAGCTCGTCTAGCAGGAGGAGTCTATGAGACTGCAGACGGTGGACTGATGACCGAACTGGAGCCAGGCGGCAAACACAGACTCATGCATCTAGGTGGCGATGAGTGACGTGATGCATGTCTCAGGGTTTTATTAATCGGATGAGAGAGAGATTGTCTATGAATGCGTCTTCGTTGACATTTTGATAACTCAATAGACCATCAACCCAAGTCAGAAACCTAATGGCGTATGCTGTGAGTCTGTTGGAGATGTGGAAGTGATCAGAACAGCTGTACAGAGGAGGAGAAAGACGGCAGCAGGATGCCTTTGACAAGACGGGTCTAGTCTAGTCAAAACATGTCTATATTATTGTTATATATTAATATTTTTGAGTTGTGTACTTCCATTATACCAAATGTTTCCAACAATGTTCAAGCCCAGAGAAAGTCATACATTTATTGCAGATAACGGCCCACTTCATTTGGTCGCCTGGTCGCCATTTTGGGTCTGTGCACAATCTTTATTTACACTACACTATATTTGTACTCCCCATCAGACCCCAGGAAGAATAATCGCTGCTTGAGGCAGTGGTTAATGGGGATCTTAAATAAATCCCCCCCCCCAATGCTCTCTCTCTGTTCTGTTTCGCTCTCTTCTGTTTCTTTCTCTCTCTCTCTGTCTCCCTCCCGCTAAATGTATTACATCACACATATTTCCGACTCATGACTTTTCCGGCAATTAACTCTGTTCGCCACTCAAACACGTCTGCCGTCGTCTGCTCGCGTCATTTTGAATTTCCTGTGTGTCTCTCGCTCTCTCTAAGTGAGGCGCGTTCACGCTCTCTCACTCTGCATGGTATTTATTTCCAAGTGAAAGTGGGGGGAAATTGTCAGCTTGAGTGAGTGTGTTATTATGACTTGGCAGAACGCAGGTGATGGAGGTAAATTGGGGGTTGTGGGGATCCATTTAGCTCGTCAGACAGCGACAGTGTGAAACTCAAAATGTGTCCGTCTTGAACCCGCGAGTGCTGCGGCGGATCGGTCCGTGTTGTGACTGCATGGGTTTATATATGGCTCTCCCCTCCTGTCACTGTGCTGTGACTGTCCCACCTGAGATTTGGAGAGCGGGTGGAGTGGTAAAAAAAGGTACATAAAAAAAATGCATACCTTGGTGAATCCAGTCCCTATTCAGTGTTAAACGCCACATATTTCATCGGTCAAATCTTGCTTTGCTTTTGAGTAGGTGAGTCTGCAGATGCAGTTGGCTGCACCATAGTGGACTTATACGTTCTTTTTTTCAGCACTATGCTGAAGCAGTCATTAGTGATGACCTGTTTACAGTAAACAAGATGACTGAAACATCCACAGCCAGTGAGACTTTGATTGAATTGTAGCCAGTTTGTTTTCATGCAGAGTATCCATCCTTACATCTCGTTTCCTCTGATCTCTTACATTCTTCTTGTTTTATGCACTTTGTTCATACATGTATTTCCTAGACAAATAAAGGCTCTTCTTCACACAATTATAATTAGGACTTGCATTTATGTTGACTGATGAGACTAATTTCCATGCGTTTGTGAAGAAAGAATGACAACAGTGATGTTGCTGTGGTCGACCAAGATGGTCACACTCTGGATCCCTGCTTTTACATTCTCGAGAAGATTGGACTCTAATACAGAATAGGAAACCTGAGCACAACTCCTTGAGGCCTTAATTTTTCACAGTCATCTTGGCTAAGCAGGCAGGGCATGTGTTTGGATCTTCATTACGCACGGCTTAAAGACCTCCGCCCAGGTGCGGGATTTCCAGCATATAGGGCTGGGTAATATATCAATATTATATCGATATCATGATATGAGACTGGATATGGTCTTAGATTCGGGATATCTTGATATGGCACAAGTCCTTTTTTTGCGGGGGGTTCCTATGGAGGAAACCCCAGGCGAGCACGGGGGGAGAACATGCAAACTCCGCACAGAAAGGCCCTTTTGACGAGATGACCTGGGCAGTAGGCACTGAGGACATGGGGATGGGGGCACACCATCAGCGTCCCAGGTGGGAATCGAACCCAGGACCTTGCTGTGAGGCAACAGAGCTACCACTGCGCCAACGTGCCCCCTTATGGCATAAGTCTTGTCTTTTCCTGGTTTTAAAGGCTGCATTACAGACGGCATATGGACATTGTAGAATCACAAACTATTTTCAACAACAAAAATTCACTCCACATAGGTTTTTGTTTTTGATGCATTCATATTCAGCGAAGCAAAGCAATTATATTGAATATATTTTTGGTGGTAGGAGGAAAGGGGGTTAGGGTTAGTGGTGGGAGAAAACCCACACGAACACGTCGGGGAGAACATGCAAACTCCACACAGAACGGATCTGAGACGGACCGGGGTTCGAACCCGGGGCCTTCTTGCTGTGAGGCAACAGTGCTAACCACTGAGCCACCGTGCCATCCATAGGCCTAAAAGTCCCTCTTTCATCTTATCAACGTAGATATTACAAATCTTTACAAATGCTTTACTGATCCATGGGCCAGTTTTCAGCACAGAATTATGTAAATTGTTTTTATTCTTGTAATTGGACTAGTTTGATAGAGAAATAAATAGTACGGTGGTGCAGTGTGCCGTCTAGAGCCCCCCACAGAAAAAATAAATCATAATTAAGCAGGTCAGGAACATGTCAGAAATTCAGGCTCATAATGTTTTTTGCTTTAAGCCCCGATTATGATTTAATCCATTTTCTTGCACCCATGGTATTACTGTTCTGGCTTATTGCATGCACAGACTCGTGCAGTCTCATTAGGAAAGGGATAGATGTGCTGCCGGCCATCAGGGCATGAAGTCGTATCTTATTTTTTCACTCATGTTTTTGTTTGTTTAATATCAAAGAGGCACTACACTCTGAGAGCCCATTAGAAATGAATGAATCACAGCCAAACCAACAAGAAGCCATACCAACTTCAAGAAGTGTGTTGATTCCTCTCTCACACTCCTCTTGTTCTGCACTCCCTCCCCCCATGTGTTACATTTATTCATATGACCTCTTTTCCTGACCCAAGCTGGACAATGTATTCCTACCTTCATCTGGCAGTAGATCCTCCTACCTGTTTTGGATTGATTTTTGACTCTAGTAAATGTCCAAAGCAAAGCTGTTTTGTTCCTGCAGTGCAAAAGATCAATAGGCCAGATTGCCCAGAATGCCCACTAGATTTGACCATCTTCCTCTTGTCTCTCCCCACTGTAAAGTTTAAATGGAGGTCTTTGGATTGTCACTGGCCGCCTTCCAAATCTCTGCACGCATCAAATTCAAGACTGCTACTCGCCTACAGGGCAGTACATCAGAATGCTCCTCCGTATCTGCAATCTATGCAAGTCTTAGCTGATGAAGACAACTGTGATGCACACAGTTGGTTTCACTACTGTTGACAAAATGTACTAAGTCACTTTGGACAAAAGTGTCTGCTAAATGACATAATGTAATAATGTAATGACATTGCAGGGGCGCGGGCGATGGACCAGTAATCCCAGTGGGGCTGAAGGTTTTGATAGGCGAGTGTTTATAAGTGGATTTTGCGGTGTTTTATAAAGTCCGTTTTATGTGAAATATTCCCTCGTATTCCTCTCCTGGCACGTCCAAGGAAACGAAGAGTATGTCTGTTTTGTAAGTTGTGGCCATGTTGTGAAACGGCTGTTTCATCCCTCACTGTTTTTCCGAAACAGATATTCATTTAGCTTACAGTATCAGGGTTTTTCCTATATACTGTATTAGAGGGATTTTTGGTGCCCCTAAAGAGGTTTTAGCCTCATAAATTAAAATGTCCCACTACTGTAAATTGTGAGGGATATTACTTTATTCTTTGATTTTGGGTTGCAAGAAAAAAAAATCCTGACAAAGGCTGATATATTTGAGTTCAGCACAACCCTGACTTCAAATGAACTCCAAATCAAGCATTTTTACTCTTATCAATTTAGAAAAGACGTGAAGTCCCTTTTCTCTTAATTGCATCCACGTTTGCTTTCCTTGCGTCTTAGTCCCGCCCACCGAGGAAACCTTGCAAGGAGAGGAAACAATAAATGATGTATTTAGAGGTCCGTGTCTGATGAAGCTGGCAGCAGATCACAGCTACCCCCCCCCCCCCCCCCCACACACACACACACACACACACACACACACACACACACAGCTAAAACGGGTTACATTACATACATTACATTGTGTTGTGGATGTATTAAACATAATTTAGGTTCCCCATGTTCTTATCAGTTTGATATGATGGGCACTTAACACGTGTAGTTTATCTGCCATCTCATTAATATGAGCTTCACAATTATAATAATAATTAATAATAATAATATGAGCTTTACAATATGAGTAATTAACGTGATGCCCTACAGCTGTAGTCTTGATGGTTAATGAGTCCCCCGCAACCCTGCATTTCAGAAAGTCCCCCACCACCCTGCATTTCGGAAATTCTCTTCCGCGAAGGCTGCTCTCGTGTATCCTCACTCGTAGATCTCTCCTCACTCCTCGGAGCAGGATAAGAGCTTTGGGACGCTCTTCAAGATGGCAGACCAAGATCATGTGAGGAGCAAGGAGATATCGGATAAGAGAATTGGAATGTATGGTTGTATTCAGGATAACTCTGACTACAGTACACAATAACCAAAAATCAAGCATTTTTACTGTATCATTTTAGAGAATTTCAAAGTTAAAGTCCCATATTTTTACATTGAAATGAAGTCTGAAACTTGGGCTGCTATAAAAACACACTGCTCCATAACTTCAGTCTTTACGCTCGTGCATATTGTTGTGCGTCGTCACACCCCCAAAGGCCCGTTCTGAGCCAGGAAAAACCCTGAGTATGAGTCTGAGATGCACGCTCACTGATGATTCAATCACAGCATAGAATTTCCACTGTATTTTCACGCAGCTTGCATATTATTTACTGCCCCTCTGATGCTTTTTATAGAATGCCGGCTATCATTTCGCGCTCATGAATATTGACACCATCGTTTCACGCTCATGACTTCGAAGCCGGGGTTTCTGCTCGGTAAAACCGGAAGAAAGCCACGTTTTTTTGCAGAGACCACAGTTCTGCTGGACTTTATGCACAAGCCACTGTTGTAAAAGACTTGATGGGTGCTTTGTCAGCTCATGCCTCCGTGAGTAGATGCAGAGGCCATTCTTAAGTAACATGTTTTTAAGTGCCCACGGACTTGTTTTCACGTAACGGTGCGTGTCCACTTTTCCTCGGTTGATATATTATTGCCTCAGCAATAAAGCCCTGGCACATTTTGGAAATGGTTCACCCAGAAGCGCTGCTGTTGTTAAACTTCAGGGAGCGTAACAAAACACGCCACGGGAGACGTTTGGCCTCCGGCGTCGGAACTGACAGAGTTTGAGCAGTACTGGCATTTGCTCCGATTCAGCAGTATTTCTTTGCATGTTTACATTAATTATTAAAGCAACATCAATTTTGTTTCCATGTTGGGTTACCTTGTGCAATGACAAGTATGTGGAATGATTTATTTAAGGGCAGAATATTGATTTAGTCATCATGAGATTTCCTCATAGCCTCTAGCAATCCCGATGGTACTGGCTGTTTTATATGTTCTTTTTGAATACATAGACATGCCTCTTTGGGGACTTGTGAGTGGTTCTCTGTGTCTTCATGTAATGGCAATACTGCACTATATAGATTTAGAGTTGGACCTTCTTCTTCAGTCTCATAGTGACCTGATGTTACAGTCCAATTCCAAATGCTGCTGCTGTTCAGCCTACTTATGTATAGGTCTTAGTGCCCGTTCACACCATACGCCGAAGCAACGCTCAACCTACTGTAAGCTCAACCTACTGTAAGCTCAACCTACGCTAAACCCCCCCAGTTTCATTTAGGCGTCCTTGTTAACAGGCGAGGCCGTTCACACCAGCCGTGCGCGTGTCACGCTCAAGGCGTGCTCAAGCGATCGTTCAGGATTCAGTCCTATTTTCCAAGCGTGACGCGTGAAGCTGCCAGGCATGAAGTCAATGGTGGAGCAGCTCTGAGCGAGGCGCTGAGGAAAAGAGAGGGCTTCTGGTGGGACCGGTTAAGCGTGAGCTCAGGTTCAGCGTGCCTCAAGCTTCAGCTCTGCTTATGTTAAGCGCCTGGTGTGAACAAAGGCTTAGTAGGCCTGTGTCTATTTTGGTTTCCAGTCCAAGCAGGGCAAAACATCAGAAAGATTTCTGCCATTGGAATCACGGCAGCACTCCTTTTAGCTCAATTCTAGATCATAATTGGATCTTGGATAAACTCATTTTCAAAAAATGTTTTACTCTGGGAAAGCTGCCGGACTGTGCGAAGAAATAGGCTCCGGGTCTGTCTGCCCTGCTGCAACTTGCTGTAAATTTCACTGCATGTGAGTTCCACTTCTGAGGTGAATTGGCGGTCAGACTCGAAACTCCCAGCATCTCACTAACTTATATAAGACAAGTGCAACTCCTCTACTGTAGCTATATGTACAGTACAGCAGCTCACTAACTTATATAAGACAAGTGCAACTCCTCTACTGTAGCTAGGTGTACAGTACAGCAGCTCACTAACTTATATAAGACAAGTACAACTCCTCTACTGTAGCTAGATGTACAGTACAGCAGCTCACTAACGTATATAAGACAAGTACAACTCCTCTACTGTAGCTAGATGTACAGTACAGCAGCTCACTAACTTATATAAGACAAGTACAACTCCTCTACTGTAGCTAGGTGTACAGTACAGCAGCTCACTAACTTATATAAGACAAGTACAACTCCTCTACTGTAGCTAGATGTACAGTAGGTAGCTAGGTGTACAGTAGGTGCGCTTTATATACTTCATAATCCTGCACAAGTTGGCAAATAAAGCCTGTGACATGTGAAAGTAATTTTCTTTTCCCCATTCTGCATCTGTAAACTCAACCATAACCATCATCTTCCACCAGTCCTGCGTCCCAGCATTCATCTATAATTGTCAGGTTTTTCATGCTGGCAATGCATCATCAGTAAATTTCTAGGTGCGAGTGCATTTCCATAAGCAGCTACAACCTCTAGTGTTCTTGGCAAATGCCTGTAACATCAGGCTGTTTGTCAGGAGCAACCCGAAAATAGCACAGATTACTACTTGAATCATTTCTTTCCCATGTCTTACAAGCAAACTGCTATTGCTCAGTCCAAGCGTGAGGGAGTAGCTGGCATCATTTAATTCTCCTTCTTCTTTTCTGGCACACCGTGTTATCTGTGGACAGGAATATTCTGTTAGCTGCTTTATTCTTGGCAACACGGAGACTCGATTGCAGAGTATTAAATGTTCATGCCAAGTTGTCAACAGCTTAACCTGAATAAGACCTTAACCGCAATATAGTCTATAGCCAGTTTACTGTGTGCATGTAAATATAGTTACAATGGAGACATAAACAACTGAAACCAAAAGGTTATTTTAAATTACCTTTAGTTAGACTCAATAAATCATTAAGGCCTGGCCCTCATTTGCAATGATGTCGAATACGGTATATAGAAAAGGTTGTAAAATAACAAAAGATACAAGATAAAGAGAACAATCAAATAAACAGACAAATGTATAAATACAGAATAAATATATACAGAATATAAAACAAATCAAATAAGTATATAGATAATAAAATATCCCAGATATAAAACAAATTTGGTGATTAGTGATAATTGATGCAAAATGCCCAAAGTATTTCAAAACATGAATCGTTAGGGTGCTCTGTAAAGAGTTCCAGGCAGAGGGGGCATAGAAGCAAAAAGCAGATTTCACTGATTTGTAGCAGCAGGGGTGAAGCATGCGTGTGTGAGAGAGAAAATGCACACAAAAATTAATTCCGCTTGCAAAGCGTGCCCTGCAGAGTCAGTAAATATTCAAATGTATATTCAAATGAACAAGGAGCTCTCGGTGCGGGCAACATGGAGGGAGGGTAAACATTGATCATTTGCATACTACCGACATTGTAATGATACAAAACTGGTTGAAAATGGGCAAAGTAGCTCTTGTACTGAAGGTAGTGGGTAGGGTGTACAGAAGGCAGTGGTGTGTTTAAAGGGGAATGCATGTGTGTAGTGTGTACTGAAGGTAGTGGTGTGTTTAAAGGGGAATGCATGTGTGTAGTGTGTACAGAAGGTAGTGGTGTGTTTAAAGGGGAATGCATGTGTGTAGTGTGTACTGAAGGTAGTGGTGTGTTTAAAGGGGAATGCATGTGTGTAGTGTGTACAGAAGGTAGTGTGTAGTGTGTACTGAAGGTAGTGTGTACTGAAGGTAGTGTGTAGTGTGTACTGAAGGTAGTGTGTAGTGTGTACAGAAGGCAGTGGTGTGTTTAAAGGAGTGTTTGACTCACAGACCTTATCTGCTGAGAAATTCAACCTTATATCCATGGTGAAGAGGCTGGTGCAGCACTTCTCTCCAATCTGCTGTCTAGTTCCTACCTCTGTACGGAGATGATACACCTTCTCTCACTGATACGTCCATCACTCTGCAGCCCAAAGCCCCGAAGTGAAAGTGGTCACAGAACAGTGCTTTAGCTTTCTTATGGTGCTGACTCAGCCAAAAGCAAAGCAGTTAAATCATAGAACCGCTGTATTTTTACAATGTCGTTATTCTAGTTTAGTGCATTAAGCTGCATAATAACTTATGGTTATTATAATAAATTACCAAACGCTCTCTAATACATACTGGACAGTGGACACCCAAATGTTATGCAAACATTTACAAGCCTTTGGTACAAGTTCCGAAGTGTGGGCATCCGGGTAGTGTAGCGGTAGATTCCCTGCCTACCAACACGAGCGTCGCAGGTTCGCGCCCCCGTGTTACCTCCGGCTTGGTCGGGCGTCCGTACAGGCAAGGTTGGCTGTGTCTGCGGGTGGGAAGCCAGATTAGGGGTATGTGTCCTGGATGCTGCACTTGTGCCTCCTCTGGTCGTTCGAGGCGCCTGTTCGGGGCAGAAGGGAACTGGTGGGAATAGTGTGATCCTCCCACGTGCTACGTCCTGCCAGTGAAACTCCCCGCTGTCAGGTGAAAAGAAGACAACTGGCAACTGTGCATGTGTCGGAGGAAGCAGGGTGCTAGCCTACGGCTCTCCCCAGATCAGCAGAGGGTGGAGCAGCGACCGGGGCAGCAGGGTGAAATTGGCCAAGTACAATTGGGGAGAAAATGCGGGGAGGGGGGGTCACAAAGTGTGTTAGAACACTACACCACAATAGTTTTGTCAACGCAGATTAATAATATATTCGCCATCAGTCATTTGATTGTCCTTTTCCTATTGCGGTCAATAGAGAATGCCCTGATTATTTTCCATCCTCTTGTCTTTGATTGACGGCGGCGAGCCTTATTTAAGATCCTCCATTTTCACATCCGTTTTAATGTGAAATGTGCAACCACCCCCAGAGACACAGCAAACGCACTATCCCCATCCACACATGTGTAAGCTCATTTAACGCCCAATCCACCCTATCATTGCATCACCGCTTTAGGATATATCCTTACCCACCCCCAATACACACACACGCACACACACACACACACACACACACACACACACATATACACACACACACACACACACACACACACACACACACGACAATTGCTTCAACTGTCATCATCACTTGCCACCACGTTCTTTATCTTGTTTCTTTGAGAAGGTGTTTGTCCTGGGGGAGAAAGCACAGAGTATCACCTCGACATCCTCTACTGGGGAGAAAATGCGGGGGGGGGGGGGGGGGGGGGGGTCACAAAGTGTGTTAGAACACTACACCACAATAGTTTTGTCAACGCAGATTAATAATATATTCGCCATCAGTCATTTGATTGTCCTTTTCCTATTGCGGTCAATAGAGAATGCCCTGATTATTTTCCATCCTCTTGTCTTTGATTGACGGCGGCGAGCCTTATTGAAGATCCTCCATTTTCACATCCGTTTTAATGTGAAATGTGCAACCACCCCCAGAGACACAGCAAACACACTATCTCCCCATCCACACATGTGTAAGCTCATTTAACGCCCAATCCACCCTATTATTGCATCACCGCTTTAGGATATATCCTTACCCACCTCCAACACACACACACACATACACACACACACACACACACACACACACACGACTATTGCTTCAACTGTCATCATCACTTGCCACCACGTTCTTTATCTTGTTTCTTTGAGAAGGTGTTTGTCCTGGGGGAGAAAGCACAGAGTATCACCTCGACTTCCTCTACGCCGCCCTTGTGAACTTTTAACCAAGCGTTGAAGTTGATGAAAGCATTGTGACACGTCGCTCCGTTGTCTCTGCACCTGGCAAGCTGGCCTCTGTGATGCTTTGTGCAGAAGAGAGGCAGAGTCCCTGGGCAGCAGGTACCATACATACTTGACAATGTTTAAAACAAAACAAATGGTTTTGAATTTTGATATGAAACGTCATTACCAAGGAAAACATTAAACAAGGCAGGCTCACCACCACCCGCTGCATCCCTTGAGCTCGTCTACCCCGAGGCGAGATAAGACCGTCAGACACTACAAGCAGAATGTGGCAACATATTGGCGGAATTAAGAGACCAGCAGACACGGATAGTAAGAGAAGAAGCGATAACGGAGCGCGCAAAGGAGGAGAGATTGGTGGAAGATTAAAAAAAAAAGTGATATTTCAATCAGAAGCGTCGACAGGAGAAGATGCACGATTTTCAAATCGATATTGCTCCCACTGTTGATTTAAGCACTTCCTTTTGACACCTTGTCAGTCTTCTCTACTAGAAACATCCCATTACCATACACACTTGAATAAATACTCCCATGGCTTAGGAAACACATTCAGATGGTGTTCCTTTATGCCCTGTGCATAAATAATACTTAAGGGGATTGAATTAGCTTTCCACATTTGGTACGAGGTTTATTGTGTGCGAATTTATCATTTGAAAAAGGAATCCTTTGCAGGAAGGATTGGCACACACACACACACACCATGATTGCTTGTTATGCATCCGTGGTGTTTATAGCCACATTGCTTTGCAAATCCACCTCAGCCTTGCCTTGGAGTGGCAGGGTTACATAATGCAGCTTTTAGATTTGAGGTGCTGCCCTACTTTATTTATTCCACATCAAACAATTCAATCAAAGCATGTAGATGTATGGGATATCAAGAAGATACAATTTTCTGCATTTCTGCCGTTTGCATTTGGGGTAGAACAATGCAGGACCGCTGAGAAAGCCTGATCGTTCCAATTCCACCGGTCGCATAGCTCCAGTCCCAAGAGCAGCGCTAAGACAACCTGCTCATGCTGGTTGTGCATCTCAGGTCAGCCTTCACATTAGTAATGTTCCATTCGTACACTTGCGTATCTACACACTTGGATACTGTAGGTCAGTAGTTCTCAAATGGGGGTCCGGGGATCCCCAGGGGTCCGTGGCACTTTGCCAGGGGGTCCGGGAAAAGTTTTCAGGAAAATAAAAATAAAACCGTTTTTTTTTTGGCAAAAGCTTCATAGTTCAACAAAAATATTGTATGCTTCAAATCTAAAATGGTTCATGGATTACATTCTAATCTAACAAACACATCAATTTAAAAGTCAAGCACGTTACCGTGGAAACAATTAAGCTTAGCCCAAAATCACAAATCAGAATGACGGGGTCCCTGGTATATTTTCTATCTTGTAAGGGGTCCTTGGCTGAAAAACATTTGAGAACCTCTGCTGTAGGTGGCGGTGCTGGTATGCACCTCGTTGTTTTGCGATCGGCCAATAAACACAAAGAAGAAGAAGAGTAGGCAACATTTGCAATTGCAAATGTCTCCTGAATCAGATCAGTCAGTCCGGGACTTCCGCCTACAAAAATACGTCATCCCTGCAGTACTCTATTGTGTTCACGCTTGATGCGAACTGCCCCCGAGCACGCCTGAAATGTACTCGAGAGAGACCACCTTTTTCAAGTGGACCCGGGAACGCTTCGTTGATCTGTTCCCATGTACGGAACGCAGTGTTCACACATTACTGAAATAAACCAGACTTTGGGGTCAACTTTGCTCGAATCTGGGCCCAGGTCCCTGGTGTGAAAACGACCTTGTTCTTCTCCAGGCTGCGGTGCTGTTGGTAGCTGGCTATATTATCTGGCACCTTGCCCTTATATAGAGGGTTAGCAGAAAGTCCTATATATGAACTACATGTTCTCATGAAATATTGCTAAACCAAAGATCTTTATTTTATTTCTGTCCTTGTTCCCCCGGTTTTAATCATTCAGTGTAAAACCTCAATTCCCAGCCCTATGTTATGTAATTAATGTAGGGGTGTCACGGTACATGTATTCGTCCCGTGAGTTCACGGTACGGGCATCACGGTACGTCGTTTCACGGTGAATTGAATTGAATTAAACGCCACAGAAGAAGACACAGCAAAACAACACAAGGGCCATAGAAATCCGCGTTCACAGAATGGAACGTTTTGTGGCGATAGGCTGTTTTTCAAATTCTGTCAACATCAAGCCAACGAGGTAAGCTTGCCAATGTAACGTTACGTAGCCGTGACAAAGTCCTTTATAGTTGCGCGTTGTGGCTAAACGTTACATAACACTGACAAAGCTGTTAACTTGTAAACAAGCAACTTACATCGCGTGGGATGAGTGATGCGGTCAAGCAGACATCTGTGGATGCAGACAAGCAAGATGCGGTGAGGAAGAGGGGATGACTCCTTGTCATGTTCCAATAATCCATTAGATGACCGAACGTAATCATATTATGCTAAACAAAACTCACATCCAATAACGTTAAGGCACTGACAGGGTTCTTTCCCGTACTTACTGGGAAAGTGAAACCCATCCCGGTGTCTGTCAGACAGTGGGGGTATCTTTCAACAGGGTAGAAGTTCTTCTTCTGCCGTTTTATTCTTCTTCTACTGAACATGTAGGTATTTTGACGTTGACTAAAGAAATACTGCCGCCTAGTGGCCGCTTTTAGATAGAATTCCAAATTAGTGCTTACATCAAACACATCAATAGCAAATGCTACATAAAACAAATACAACAGGGGGAGGGGATGGTGGGAGTATTAGGCTACTCCACACATGCGCTCTGTTTACAAACTTGTGTACAATAAAGATTTAAAGTGGGGGGAAATGCCTTTGCCCTGTCAAACACCTGGAATACAGACATCTGAGAGGGAGGCGCACCCCACACTTTGAAAATCACTGCTCTAGAGTAAAACCTTTTTGTGTGGATTGCCTAGATCTTATTAAATAGTGGACATTTATTCATTCCCACATATTAGACACTATTTCTGATGGTAAAAATAGCGTAAAAAGCAGAATTCAGACAAATTCAAAGGGAAAAAAACAGAATTTGGGATTTGTTGCTTTTTCCCCCGTTTTCGTACCGTACCGTATTCGTACCGAACCGTGACCCCAAAACCGAGGTACGTACCGTACCGTGACTTTTGTGTACCGTGACACCCCTAAATTAATGGTAGCCATTATTTGTCATGCACTGCTATAATCGTACACTGTGTATCTGCTGGTCATTAAAAAGTCTGAAAAACCTAATGTAAATTATATAAATTATAATACAAAGCTTCACAAAGTATTTTTTTAAATTCAGCCGCAGTGTGAACTATTTCCCTTCTTTGATTTCATCGTAGAGCATTGTTTCTGTGTTCAGCAGCACAGACACCTCGTTAGCATAGCTATATGTTAAGGAATTACTGTTAAACACTGCCTGGATGAGAGGTTCATTGTGGTGTTCATTACATTTCAGTAGATGGATCATGGAACAGCGCACTCTCTATCCTCTGAGAGAGGGGATGATGGTGTGGGAAGTTGGACTGTGAGCTTTCCAATTAGAACGTTTGCACCCAAGGGTGCTCTAACCTGGGTAATTGTTTTTAAAGACAGGCCGATAATGCTGAAGACTGTCGTAATGGTATTGTACTGATCCAACAGGCGCACGAATGATTCATTAGCATAAAGAAACCTGTTGTTTTCTACCCGCTGATAAACAGTGCAGTTGTTTGTCCCAAAGCAATGCTACTTTTGTTGTTGTTGTTGTTGTTGTTGGTTTTTATCTCTTTGACGGCAGAAGCTTTCATAATGTATCCTCTGCTGCAGGGCATATTGATGCTGGGTATAGATTAATTAAATGCCTGACATTCACAGAGAGAGGAGAAAACAAACAGACTAATTGAATTGTTTTTTTTTTTGCTTATAGCAGTTTTGCATTCAATTTGTTCTATTTTTGGGTCATGAAGCCAGAGCCATTTCTGTTGGACCACCAAGCTCCATGATTATGTGTCAGCTGTCAGGTTGTTCTCGAAGATTGTGTGTGTGGGTGTGGGTGTGTGTGTGTGCGTGCGTGTGCGTGCGTGTGTGTGTGTGTGTGCGTGCGTGCGTGCGTGCGTGCGTGCGACTGAGAGAGAAATATGGGGTGGAGGGTATTTCTTCCAATGGTTTTACAAATGGGTCATTTTACAAGAATAGAATGTCGGTCTTAGTGAGAAGTGATGCTAAGACAAAAACCCTTTCGAGGTTTTGTTGGCACGACCGACTGGGAGGATCGATACGCGATATTAGGTTTGTGAAAATGTTGTTAGAAATTGCAAATAATAATATTTCTATGGAAAGCTTGTGAAATTGTGACGGGCAAGCCATCTGAAAATGGAGCGAATATCACAATACATTTTTCTGCCCCCACAGTGTGGATTGTCACATTTATACTGTGATTGAGTTTGGATATACGCATATCGTCTCATCTCTAGTATGTAGGTGTTGTGAAACTTGAAAGCCTTCTCTCATCCCACGTGGAGTCCGCTCCATTAGTTACCAGCAGCCTGGCCCGTGGGACTCTTTGTCATGTCATGTGGCACACACATGTGTCCTGTTAGTCTGACAATGAAGCCTGGCACCTGAGCCCCAAAGGCGCTGTGATCGATGCTATGCACAAAAGGGAAGATTAAACATGGGTTTAACGGACACTGACAGCCCTACGCTTGCTCGGCTGCCCCCGTGGGTGCACAAATCCAATGGACAGCGCTCCCTGCCCCTGATAAACAGAGCTAGAGCATAGGAAAGGTAAAACCGCAAGTAATCTGGCCTAGTTTTCACCTCACGGTTCTCAGCTCCAAGCTGGTGATGCAGGCAGTTTTTTCTATTTATGTGCTCGGCTTTGATTGATCTCACTATGAAGCAAAGAGAGGCATCTGGGGGCAGGCTGGCCTGCTAATATCCAGTGTTTATTACCACTCATACACACACAGCCACACACATGACACTCACACTCTCCCTCACACAAACATACATACAATGAATTGCTATACTTGTGAGGACCTTCTGTTGGACCCCAGGAAGACTAGCTGTCGTCCAGGCAGCAGCTAATGGGCATCCTTTTAATAAACAAATAAACTACATTCATTCCCAAACCTTAGAGTAAATTAACTAGTTCAGCAACTAATGATTATTTTCATTATCAATTATTAAAGAAAAATGTTATTTTTTTAATTAATCAATTAATAATTTCATCTCATCACAAGTTACCAGAGCCCCAAATTATTCTTCAAATTGCTTACATAGTCTGACGAGCAGTAAAGAAAAAAAAAAGCCTATAGCTTTCTCTGCTGATTGGGGACCCGGAGTGCGGCCTCTGCTTGGGGGCCACACATTGAGAAAGGCATGGCAGTTCTGTTCCCCAGTAGAAGGCTGCCAGCGCTGGCCATGTACAGAGAGGAGCAGCTCGTTAGGAGTCACCCCGTCACACCCTGGCAATTAGCCAGCTGTGGAGGAAACGCTTTGAGCTCAGACGCTGCTCGTTTCCTGTCTCCACTCACTGGATGAACCTGAGCTCAGACACTGCTCGTTTCCTGTCTCCACTCACTGGATGAACCTGAGCTCAGACACTGCTCGTTTCCTGTCTCCACTCACTGGATGAACCTGAGCTCAGACACTGCTCGTTTCCTGTCTCCACTCACTGGATGAACCTGAGCTCAGACGCTGCTCGTTTCCTGTCTCCACTCACTGGATGAACCTGAGCTCAGACACTGCTCGTTTCCTGTCTCCACTCACTGGATGAACCTGAGCTCAGACACTGCTCGTTTCCTGTCTCCACTCACTGGATGAACCTGAGCTCAGACACTGCTCATTTACTGTCTCCACTCACTGGATGAACCTGAGCTCAGACACTGCTCATTTACTGTCTCCACTCACTGGATGAACCTGAGCTCAGACACTGCTCGTTTCCTGTCTCCACTCACTGGATGGACCTGAGCTCAGACACTGCTCGTTTCCTGTCTCCACTCACTGGATGAACCTGAGCTCAGACACTGCTCATTTCTGTCTCCACTCACTGGATGAACCTGAGCTCAGACGCTGCTCGTTTCCTGTCTCCACTCACTGGATGGACCTGAGCTCAGACACTGCTCGTTTCCTGTCTCCACTCACTGGATGGCTGCACTGGTTAAATTAGGAAAAAAAGGCTGGTATTTGCCTTCAAAACCCTGTATCAGTCAAACCCCAATTTTATCTGTGCATTTTCTTCTCTCAAAGTGTGTTATCTATCATTTTCTTCTGCACACCGAAAGATCCTTGTTGCCAGTGTCCATATTCTATGCCTCAACCATTGGCCTTGGTAGTGTAGGCCTTGTTCAACATCCTGTTGGCATCTCCACATGTTGCCTTTGTCACCATTGCTCTTAGACACGGCAAGAGAAGTTTTAAAATTCTGTTTCATGTACAATCAAACAACATCCATCTGAGCATTTTTGATATGCCCCAGCAGGTAGCCTGCTACAGACAGCGAGTGGGGAAGATCCTTGTATTAAAGGTGTGAATCGACGTCGCATTTGCCTCTGACCAACCACTGTGTGAACTTGAGGAGACCCTTAAAGGTGCAGTGAGTATGGTTTTTGCTGGTCCATAGCACCAAATGGCCATAAACTATCTGCGGCGGATTCTTTTATTAATTTCTCCTTAGTCCTTACCTAACTGGCTCATCTCTAGCGTGAAAATACAGCTTTATTAGTGTCACCTGCCCGCTCAATTCATTCACCAGCGTTGCCAGATAATTGTATCATTTTAATACATAGCTGGAACTACTTTGCTGACAAAACCTGAAGTTCTGCATTATGTATTTGCTTCGAAAATTACAATGTCTCGAAGTTTTACATCATTTCATGACGTGGTGAAATGCACGAGTCACAACATGTACATAAGTGCGTTTTGGTGCTGTTGGAACGTGTATTTGGTGACTTAATGGGGGTAGGCTAGCCAGTTCCGCGGGCTACCAGTCATTGTGCTAAGCTAACTAGCAGGAGGGGCCCGAGGCTACTTACTTTGCTACTGCTCGCACAGAGAAGAGCATGGCATCCATAGTATCTTCTCGTCTTACTATCGGGAATATGGTGAGTGAATCTTCCAAAACGTTGGCATATTCTTAAAAAAAAAAAAAATCACAGTCAGACTTAAAGCAGCCATAATCATCATACTGTAGTCGAGTTGTTGTGTTCAAGGCCTGGCTAAATCGATCAATTGATATTTTTTATGTACATTTTTTATTTTAGTCATTCTTATCCACAACTTAAAATAAGTGAGCAGGTTCAGTCAGTGAATTGCTCAAGGCCACTTTGACAGGATATGGCTGTTGATGATGATGATTGGCTGTTATCAGGCTTGATCCTGAAAACTTCCAGTATGGTATGGGGTGAGGCTGTATAATAATGTATGGGGTGAGGCTGAACACCCCCCCCCCCCCTCTTTCCCACTGTTGCAGTGAGGCCCCCGAAGCTCCAGGTCTAAATCCTTCTCAAGCTGCTGCTGTACCAAGCAAACCTTGCAGCCTTGTCAAAGCGGTGGCTGCTGCCAGCGAACAGACAGGAGAAAGATGCAACTCATATGAAAGGAAGGAAGCCCCGGGGCCTTTAATGTGATTTTGCAGCATGTGGGTGAGCCGGAGCTGAGGGGGGGGGGGGAAGGTGATGCGTACACGGGAGACCGGGGGGAAGATATAAATGACAGTGACAGTGATTCACACATTCGACACACCGCATCTCACCTTCCCCACACTGTTAGCTCTGGGATGGCGGCGTCAGCAGTTATTTTGGCGGAAGAAAAAACTTTCCCAAACCGGTATGTTTCACCAGAGGGGCTCAGGAGCACGTGAGCTCGGGGTGGGAATGGTGTTTACTTGTAATTATAGGTGTAATAATGTGGGCCCTTGTGGTGGTCGTGGTGGTCATGCGTCTCCGTGTTGCTCATTTGCTATTGAAAGTCGTATTGTTTTTGAAGCGTGGCCAAGCGAAGCCGTCACATCTCGCAGCGCTCCCCGCGTCAGCCCTCCCCGTGTCAGCGCTCCCAGCGTCAGCGCTCCCCGTGTCAACGCTCCCCGCGTCAGCGCTCCCCGCGTCAGCGCTCCCCGTGTCAGCGCTCCCAGCGTCTTTCATCCTCGTCTGTTTGACTCTTCATAGTAAGATAATATAATAATGAGGGGCAGGGCAAGTTGGTGTTGGTATTTTTTTTTTTATCCCTTTAACTGCATTGCTTATCAGCTCTCTGCATGTGGAGTATTCAAATGTAGGGGGAGGAGGGTGTATATATGAATGTATCTGCAGCTGACAAATCCACTGTGAATATGATATGATAAAAATTATATATATACAGTATGCGTACTGTGTTCTTGTTAGGCACACTGGCAGGAAAGGTCCATAACAGAATTGTTTGTAGCTGCTACCTTAAGTTAGGCCCGTGGGGGTTATTGAAACATTCTTACAGCAGTACACTCTCCCCCCCCCCCCCCCCCCCCCCTTTGGTTTGGCGGTTGACCGCAAAAAGAAGAGTTAATTGAAGTGGTACAGATGAGCGAATGCAGACTGGAGGGCCTCATAGGAAGATGAGGCTGGAGCTTGTCCTCTCTGATGTAGTTCTCTAAATAAATGATAAATAATATCATCTAAATACAGTAGGCTACTCTAAATAAACATTGAAGGACCGGCTGCACAGCAGTGCAAGTCAAGAACAAGCATATTAGACTTTTTACACCGGCTGCCTGGAGTTGAGATTTAAACATTTCATTTCTCAAACACTGCAGATACTATAATCTCATCCTTCCGTGAGTTTGTCCAAAATATTTCGGCTTTAAAGGCTCACATTTTCTGAATTCTAACAGACGAGGATTGTAAATACATTTTTCTATCTATAACACACACTCACATTCCACAATCACACTTTTTCAGGTACTTGCAAGTACGACATTTTGTAAAATAAATTGTTACTTCTTTCCCATCCCAGCCACCGGGTAGTTGGTTGGAGGAATGTGTAAAATTAGCTCCATCTGAAAGTGCATGTATCTCTAGGATATATGACACTCTTAAGCAGCGACCTCCGCTTCTCTTGATCATCTGAAAGAGGCATGGGAGAGAGACTTTGGAGAAGAGGTTCCTGATGATGTCTGGCAATACTCAATTGAGAGAATACATCTATCTGTATTAGGCATGGCTTACTTCAGTTTAAAGTGTTGCACAGACTCCATCTCGCCAAGGACAAACTTTCCAGAATGTACCCAGAATTGGATCCACCTGCTCCCGGTATAACCGGGATCCAGCCACACTTATCCATATGTTTTGGTTATGCCCAAGCGGAGTCATTTTTGGTCTAGCATTTTTGAAACTTTTTCTTTCTTGAAACTTTTTCTTATTTGTGTTGGGGCAAAGTAATACAACCCGACCCCATGATTGCGATTTTTGGAGTGGGTCCGAGTGCTCTGAAGCTCTCTGTGGCCCAGTCGGACGTGGTGGCCTTTACATCACTCTTGGCTGGACGCCTCATCCTGCTCAAGTGGAAGTCTGTTACACCTCCGCTCCTACACATAAACAATGGGTTGGAGAGGTGATGGCTCATTTAAAACATGAAAAGTTGAAATATTCAATTTGGGGCTCTGTGCAAAAGTTATTCAAAGTCTGACAACCATTCTTAGATTTTGATTCCCAATATGCTGCAATAGAGTAAAATGATCTATCTGCTTTTTTCTGTTTCTATAATGAGGTCATGATGGGAACTTTGTGAAGTAGTCTGTTACGTAATGGTTATTATTGTTGGGTCTTGTTTTTGTTTTTTTTCATTTTGTTTTCATTTGATTATTATATTTCATTGTGTCTTCATGTGGGAAAGGGGGGGGTTACGTTATGTGAGTCTGTCTAAAAAATCAATAAAAACATTTGAATAATAATAACACACACGAACACTTGCGCGAGCAGCGAATACAACGGGCTGCAACGGCTGACAGACGGATGAGAAAGTCTCTCCTTTTTCCATCCAGCAAGTCAGCACTATCAAAACGTGTCAAGTTATTTCACATGTGATTACTGACATAGTTGGAACAACAGCGCGATGTGCGAGCGGCACACAGAGACATGTGGATTCAACTGAAGCATTAATTGTGCATCACGCTTCTGTATTTATGGAATATCCAAACATGGATATTGACTGTGAATGTTGTCGGTCAGAGGAATGGAGAGGAGAGCGAGTCAGGTGCGTGCAGGGCGACTCACTTATCCAATTATGGACAGAGCTCATGTGTATAAATATTTGACATTAAACACGTTATTCATGCTGGTTATTTCCCTTTATTGTATACAATATATACTGTAAGACTATACTGAAGTGCTTTTGGCATTGTGCCTATAATATTTAATTTAATAATAAAGTAGCCTGCAATAAAACGTAAAAAAGAAAAAGCTGTGATGATGACTGCAATGAGCTCAACCCCACGGTAGAGTCACATGACGGCGGTAATGCGGTTACCGTCATTAAGTCATTGACTCCTATGGATTTGAAAACCATTTGCGGAGCGTGGATAATCGCACGAAGCACGTGGATCTTATTGCTGTTCAATGATGTGATTCTTAGTTTGAGCAGCTTCTCTTGGGATGAGAGCTCACTGTTGACCCTCCAGTATATTTCCATACCTCCTACACAGGTGGAAAACAGGAAGCCCCTCCCCCACCCTTTACTTCCCCCTTTGCTCTAAGCAGAGATCCACAGAGCTGTCAAAGAGCTTGAAGGCACTGCTTTTGCAGGTCTTCCCCCACAATTCCTGTCTCTCTCCTGTCAACCAAATAACATCTTGGTCGACTGAAATTCTACCTACTCTTCAACCAATCGATTGGTGGTTGCGGGTGGGGGTGGGGTATCTGTACTATCTGTTATCTCTAGATTAACTAAATACACAGAGTGCACTCTACCTGGTAGCCTAAATGAATAATAAATACACATAAAAAAAAGCAATCAATTATTTTATACTGAGACGATAACGACAGACTCAGAGCTGACCAGTGACTAGTCATTTTGTATCACTTACAGAAGGTGTCAGCCCTACTCTTCCTCTAGTCATTTTGTATCACTTACAGAAGGTGTCAGCCCTACTCTTCCTCTAGTCATTTTGTATCACTTACAGAAGGTGTCAGCCCTACTCTTCCTCTAGTCATTTTGTATTACTTACAGAAGGTGTCAGCCCTACTCTTCCTCTAGTCATTTTGTATCATTTACAGAAGGTGTCAGCCCTACTCTTCCTCTAGTCATTTTGTATCATTTACAGAAGGTGTCAGCCCTACTCTTCCTCTAGTCATTTTGTATCACTTACAGGTGTTAGCCCTACTCTTCCTCTAGTCATTTTGTATCACTTACAGGAGGTGTCAGCCCTACTCTTCCTCTAGTCATTTTGTATCATTTACAGAATGTCAGCCCTACTCTTCCTCTAGTCATTTTGTATCACTTACAGAAGGTGTCAGCCCTACTCTTCCTCTAGTCATTTTGTATCATTTACAGAAGGTGTCAGCCCTACTCTTCCTCTAGTCATTTTGTATCACTTACAGAAGGTGTCAGCCCTACTCTTCCTCTAGTCATTTTGTATCATTTACAGAAGGTGTCAGCCTACTCTTCCTCTAGTCATTTTGTATCACTTACAGAATGTGTCAGCCCTACTCTTCCTCTAGTCATTTTGTATCATTTACAGAAGGTGTCAGCCCTACTCTTCCTCTAGTCATTTTGTATCATTTACAGAAGGTGTCAGCCTACTCTTCCTCTAGTCATTTTGTATCACTTACAGAATGTGTCAGCCCTACTCTTCCTCTAGTCATTTTGTATCATTTACAGAAGGTGTCAGCCCTACTCTTCCTCTAGTCATTTTGTATCACTTACAGAAGGTGTCAGCCCTACTCTTCCTCTAGTCATTTTGTATCATTTACAGAAGGTGTCAGCCTACTCTTCCTCTAGTCATTTTGTATCACTTACAGAATGTGTCAGCCCTACTCTTCCTCTAGTCATTTTGTATCATTTACAGAAGGTGTCAGCCCTACTCTTCCTCTAGTCATTTTGTATCACTTACAGAAGGTGTCAGCCTACTCTTCCTCTAGTCATTTTGTATCACTTACAGAAGGTGTCAGCCCTACTCTTCCTCTAGTCATTTTGTATCATTTACAGAAGGTGTCAGCCCTACTCTTCCTCTAGTCATTTTGTATCACTTACAGAAGGTGTCAGCCCTACTCTTTCTCTAGTCATTTTGTATCACTTACAGATGCAGCTATCTTTAATTGGCGCAGGGACGCTCGTATGTATCACTAATGATGTGTTGAAGCGGGTGTAGCTCCAGGGGTTGCTCCAGGCTACTTGTTCACCACCGGGCGGCCTGCAACATGTCCCCCTGACACCCCTAACTCAATCATGCACCCCACAGAATACAGAGATAATAGAATTGGAAAGGAATGACCTCAACACCTGCATCTATAAACAATTACAACGGCTAATCATTTTGTTTTCAACAGTGCAACATGTCAGAACATGTAACCGTGACGTCCTGGGTGCAAATCCGGCCCAGAAGCTTTGTAGCACGTCAGTCCCTCTCCCAGTCATTCCAGTCTCTCTCTACGTTGAAGCTAACAAAGGCAGAATGCAAAAGAAAAGAGGTCTCAGCAGTGGAACCAGCAGGAAGTTTGAGGCTGAACTTGGGTCCATGCATGAGTTTGGCCTCCAAAAAGCTCTGGAGAGGACTTGATGCGGGGGTTGCAGTATGCTGTTTGACACATAGTTTTGTTGCTATGGGTCCCAATTCAAAGATGCACATCTTGGGACGAGGTTTTAATTGTTGTATGAATGGCTTAAGCTCTATCTGATGATTGCTATTTGACAGGTCCGGCCTGCGATGTCTCTACTTTTAATTGACAGCAGCTTCCTCTAAAGTGCTTTCTCTGGGCTGAGGGCCAGCGACACTTGGGGGCCCCAGTGCAATCCATCCATCTGTCAACATGCCATAACTAGAACTCCGTGCCATCATTTCTGCAGTGGCGTAACCCCTTTTCCATGAGAAATATAACCGAGTGAGAGGCTGCTGGCCTGCGTTTAGAAGTGCAAATGCATTTGCAGCGCTGCAACATTGGGAAATCCACGTAGTGATGGTGGAAGTGTCGTCGGGTGGCCCGTTCCCATGAGACCAGTTGTCAGAAGCCAGCCGCTTTATTGGCCGATGTGAGCGCCGGTAATGAGGAAATTTAAATGAAGGAAATGTTTCATGAGGTCATCTCATCCGAGCACTCTCACTGCGGGAAGTGTATCAAATGGAAAAAATGGGGGAAACTCGCAATTAGTGAGTGAACCGGACACTTTGGGACCCGTCTGGTTTCATCTTTCAATCGTTGAGTCTCTGTAGCTGGGCAACCCATAAACTTTGATCTCTCCCTCGATGGTTTTGTCTCTACCTCTCTCTCTTTATCCACACTGGAAAGGTGAGATGGTGATGATTACCCTAGAAAGAGAGAGAGAGCAGGCATGAAACAGCCAAATCGGGAGAGATTGGGTTAAATGTTTAGGGGTTGTTTTCATCCGTCACATACAGCACAACAGAATATATGTTACTCAGCCAGACAGCCACACACTGCCTTGCCCTTTATTTATGGCTTGGTTTTTATGCTATCGTGGTGATAAAATCTCTCCCCAGACAGACACAGACACCTGGCAAAGTACTCGGAACTGCTTCTGTGGTGTTTCTGCTACTATAGGTGTCTCCAGGAGCACATTTTGCATGACAGACACACACAGACTCACAAGGTGAAAACAACGCCAGCCCCACTGTCGCAACGTATTAATTGCCGGTTTTATTTTCGTAGGATTTTTTTTTTACCGTAAGCAATACATTAAAAAACACATTCTTATCATTTAAATCTAGTTATAACATGAAATGAAATCTAATATCAGTGGATTACTGCTGAATGCTAGCCTTTTAGAGTTAACTGTAACATTGTGGGACTTTCTGGATGTTTCATGTGTGTGTGTGTGTGTGTGGGGGGGGGTGAATTAATAGACGAGGCTTCAGATTGGGTGTAATGATGTGAAGCAGAAAGCAATGAAGGAACTCCCCCCCCCCGCTGTCTCCAATGTTAATATTTGGAGATGGGAGAGGGTTGGCGCGCCGACATACGCACACACTCAGTCACACTTGGTCTCCCTCACTCATACACACAGACAGACACTCAAGTACAGTGACTGATATTGCAGAAACAATATGGCTGATGGCGGGGCATCAGGGATTTCCACCCGTCTCGTATTCTCACGCCGTCGCAAAATCGATAGACGCGGTTAATTGCTCGCCTCCGAGCCATTACCGCCGAACCTCACCGTTACCCTTTGACCATCCAGCCCCGGTGTTACGGCGTTGACCGTGAAACCACTCGTCGATTTGGAGGACCAGAGCTGTACCGCACGCACCCTCACACACGTGCGGCAGGGGTCCGCCATAACTGTCACTTCGCCGCGCCGATATTAGCCGACATCTGACCTTTAATGAATGCGGCAATCAGAGCCCCTCGACGCCGTGGGAGGCGAGCAGGCTAATGAGAGGTTCCTCTGCAGGACCGCTGTCAGACCCTCCGCTACAAAACCCCTACCTGCCTCATTAGCATCATGCTAACAAGCCGCTCTGCTGGGGAGATGTCATGTTAGCCGGGGGGGGGGGGTGTTTACAGCCATGTTTGAGAGGCCTTTAGCCACTTGGCAGCGCGCTTCTCCATTTTCTTTTCTTCCCTAATTTTGGTTTGCTCGTGAACCCACGCTCTCAGCAACTAAAACTCTCTCGCCGATTGATCTAACGCAACAGTGATTCAACCCAGCCCATAAAAGCTTTTACATCTGCTGTTCTAAACACCCGGTGTCTGGCAGCTCTTTGCCAGCAAAAGTACTCGGCTGCCAGGGCTTCAAGTTCTCCGGCACCATGCCTGATTTCAGGCATACAGCATGGGTAAATGAATATAATACTTATTTCAATATACATTGTACACATTCCACCTGGACCACTTTTCTTGCTTTAACCCCTGCTGCGCACAGGAAGTAATGCGTTTTACATTTCCGATTTGTTTGGGGAAAAAACAAGAAGAACTGGGTAGTTGGTATGAGCAGTGATACCCAACCATGGCTGAACAGAAGAACGCCACCTACAGAAATGTAAACTTTCTCACTCACACTCTTTTCCATATCCACCAGTATCCTGGCATCTTGGCAAGTACAGTATGCTACTGTCCAAGTGCCTGCTGCCTCTTTGATTTGCATTCGCTTCCTTATTGGATGCTTCTGCTTGAGAGGTTAGAGGTCCAAGCCGCGAAGCTGCGAAGCTTGGACTTCTGTTTTTGTTCTCATTCTTTCTTCTTCTTCTCCACTAAAAGTGTTTGTGCAGCAAAAACCGTAAGACCATAACCATCAGAGTGGAATTTTTAAATTATTATTATTATTATTTCAAAACATAATTACATAACTTGCTTTGTGGTAACATCAGAAAATGCATAGCCTACAGCATTTTGCCTCTTATATCTCTGTTTTAGATGGCTATTTGATCTGTGACACTAGTACAAATGGCATCAGGCAAATCCCAATTGTGATGATGGCAGTACAGTACGGGAGTTCCAGAGATTTCTAAGTGGCCCTGTCTCCTTTATCTAGGGGGCAGAAGCGCAAGCTGGACGATTCCAGAGAGGAGGAGGCAGACTCGGCCGATGAGGAAGAGGAGGGCAGCAACTCTGAGGAGGACGAGATGGCCGCCGCCCTGGAGGCAGAGCTCAATGACTTTATGTGACGTGGACTCTGGTTACAGGAAAAACGACCCCCGCCCCCCGGAATCCCTCAGCCCCCCTACGAGCGGTACTCAAATCTCCTATTTTTCTCTGCTTCGGAGTCGGCGTGTACTTAGGATGTATGAGCCATGTGAGCTGTTCAAAAAATGAATGTGTTGTACAGAAATGAGTCATGTCTCTGTGTGTAAATAACGACTTAGAGATTTTTTTAGGGTCGATTTAGAGCCTTTTTGGCATAAAACACTTGGATGTTTAACATTTTATTGTGAGATAACCTAGAAGACATGAAATTTGATACTTTGTTTTGTTTTACTTTTTTCCTTTTCTATTTCACTTTTTTTTTTTTTATAAAGATAAATACAAAACAAATACAAAACATCAAATTTTCTGGTCTTAAATGCCAAAGAGTTTCAAATAGGTTTGCCAAGCCTGCAGCTAAACATTTAACATTTAGACTTGTTTTTTCCCCCCTCCTTTGCCGTTTTTTAGGGGTCAACATTGCAACCAGCAGATCTAGACATTTGAATGTGTTTTCTTGGGTCTTGAGACGTCTCTTCCTCTTCCTAGCGTTTGTACATTTGGTACAAATGGCCCACTTGGTGAGCTGAACCCAACTTGACCCAGTTATTGTTCATTGGCATTGGCTCAGGCAGGTCTTGAGTGAGATGTAGGCTGACATAATGCTGTTGTGAGATTGCGAAGTAAAGCCCCTCTCGGACAACTGCTCAAGTCCTATAGTCTTAAAGCTGCACTCCGCAAGATTTTATATCAAAACATACATGTTAAATCGCAAAGAAGAAGAGCATCCCATCCCCGCTAATTGCGACGGTGCCGATTTTCCCTATTTGCCCAAATGTAATTCTGGATTTACCAACATTAGACCTTTTCCCTCTCTCGTGTCTTTGGTATATTTGGTATAAAGAAACACAGACCAGCCAGGATTTCGGAGTCTTGAAGTTCACACCTTTCAAAACGTTACCTCTCACTGACATTCGGAGCTGCCTGCCAGCATGCAAAGTTGCCTAGTGCAGCTTTAATGGAGCATATTACATCCCTGTACATTATTTATATCATTACAACGACTTACTATTAGTTGCTCTCATTGACTGCTCTCATTTACCTGGACTGCAATGTTTCAATATTAACCCGATTAAGACAATACTCTGAATAAGACACTGCCATGTAATCATCATTTTCTGATTACCTTAACCCGATAAAGGTCATACAGTAATATAGCAATAGCCAAATTAAGACCTGTGGAGTATTCTGATCTTTACATTATTGAAGTGCATCGTAGACATGTATGCACCTTCATCGCACTATGACGCCCTATCTGAGTTTTCGCAGCATTTTGCGACATGTACGGGCGCCGTCAAACTGCTCGACGATGCATGCTCTAGCTTCCAGCAGCGAGTGTTGTGTTTGTACCAACACTAAACCAGTTTTTCCATTTTGCATAGTGACAGTCATCACATTTTGTTTTTTTGTTTGTTTCTTTGTTTTCAATCAAAAAAATGGATATGTAAAGTATTTGTAAAGTTATATTTCCTACTTGTTCCAGAAAGAAAGGACACTTTTCATTTCATTTAATAAAAATGTGTTTTATAAGTGAAGGATCCTACTTTCAGTCTGTTGTTGTTGTTGTTGTTGTTGTTGTTGTTGTTGTTGTTGTTTTGCAACTCAAGGAACTGTAAAGGTGAGCATCGGGTGTTCTGCTTCCTCTGATATTCTCTGAATGTGATTACTACTTGGATGTGCTCATACGTTCAGATGATATGCCAGATAAGTACAATTGGCCTTTTGCCAGTGTCTTTGCTGGAGCACTGCCAAGTTTTAACATTGTAATCATAATGTATACGCTATTATGGGAATCCCAATAGGACATTATTCCTAATCTGCACATGCTACTCAATTAATGAGAGACGGTTTGTGTGTCATGAAATCTATAGCAGAACCTTTAGGCCTTGTGCAATATGCTTTCAATATTCCTATGCAGAAGTGAAAGGACGCTCTGTAAGACTCGGAAGAATGATTTCTGCACGGTAAAAGCATGGTGTGACTTCCTCGTTAGATTTTTAGAGACAGATGATAATGCGGCATATTTAACACAACATATTTCATATTTGCAATTATAGTTAATATTTTTTGCATTTATTTCTATACGTCTTGCCCGGCAATGATATGCCATTTAAATAAGCATTTTACGAGATGTCTATGGGAAAAAGAATGGCGGATTAAATCCCTTGGTGCGTAAGAGGGCGTGCCTTTGACACTACATGTATAGTGGTTCAACCCAGAGCCGTGTAGATAGAAGAGTCCAGAGATCTCCATTCACTCCAATGGACCAGTTTTTTACTCTCAAGAGTTCCAGGAAGTTTGTGTTGTACTCTGAAAGGGTTTTTTTCCCCCCTTGAATCAAATTGTACATTATCAGCTTTATTTTAGCATGCAAAAGTAGCGCGAGACCCATTCCTGGCTGTTCATTGGCTAATGAGTCTCGCATTTTGGTCCTCCGCTAACGCCACTCTCTCTCTAGAGGACACTAGTTCAACCTATAGCCAGTAACTGCTGCTCTAAACACTGTCTGGTAGGTCTTTCCTGGGAAAACCCCTCTGGCAGCGTGTTTTAATTTTGTCCTCAGTCTGTACAGTATGTTGCTGTTTTGCCACTGTACAGGGAAGTTGCTGTGGTGGGAATGAGCTTAGTTAATGATCAACTAATACATAGCCTGACAACTTCCTTGTAGAATCAATGGAGCTTGGGATCACAAACAATTGGGAACTCGGCCAGGTTGGTTAGGTAGGTTATTTTGGGTAGGCTACTTTCATTTTCATGCCCCGATCTGTGCCGGCATCAGCCGTGGCCGTAGGCATTATGTTCCCAGGTTGTCCATCTGTCCCATTCTTGAGGACACAATGATATGAAGGCCTGAAGGGGATTTCTTCAAATTTGGCACAAACGTCCACTTGGACTCAAAGATTTGATTAGATTTTGGTGGTCAAAGGTTAAGGTCGCTATGACCTCACAAAAGACATTTTGGTCATAACTCAAGAATTCATGCTAATTATGACTAGGGTTAGGCTTATCTAAAAAAAAAAAATCGAATTTATTTTGTTATTTTCTTACCTGTTTTGAATTGATAGATCTCATGATGAGCAGTGTTAGCCACCATGCCTGAACAGACATGGGAAGATGGGTATTTTTTCTTTTTAATATTTTGCAGTCTGCCCTGCTGCCGATTCCAACCCTGACTTTACTGCTTACTGTACATCGTACCTTGGCATGTGACAAATACCTGCACACTTGAGAAAAGCAGCAGCAGAAGAGCGGACCATTAAGCAAAAGAAAATATGTGGCTACCCACATTAGCATAGCATGTGCTGGGATGATGGATGAACAGTAGAGATGTGGTGAAATAACGGAACCAAAACTGGTTGACTGAACAATGGAGGAATCCCATCCTCCTCTCCAGAAGAAGGCTCATCACTCTTTTCCCCACAGGCTTCCTCTCCTAAAGGTCTGATCACGATGGAGCGACGGCCAGCTTTCCCAAGGATACCTCTAAAGTGTTTGCCTATACTATGAAAAATAAAATAAAACTAGGGACCATCTTGCAATGGGATCACACCAGCTGCGTGACTTAGAATTAATGTGGCCCAGGGGCGTAAAGTGGCGGATCCGATCACACCCATTTTCGAACTCTGCTCGGCCTTCATTTTGATGGCAAACCACATGTAAAGTTCTGTGACTGCATGTTGCACGATTTTGACGATATCACGTTAGACAAATCTGTCCACAGACAGATAGACATACAAACACCTGGAAAAGTACTCAAAATGGCTTCTGTAGTAGCCTAGTTCCCATTAAAAGTACCAGTACCACATTTTGCCATAATGATGCACAAAGACTCACAAGGTGAAAACAATACCAGCCAACGCTGTCGCTTTTATCTTTACTAGGATGTCCTACTTTTCTATGTTTTGTGCAAGTCCGTTCATAACTTTTTGAGATGTCCTGCGGACAGACAGTCAAACGGGTGAAAACATGACCTTTCAGCCAACTCCATTGGCGGAGGTGATAACTTATTTTTCACAGTGTTACAGGTGGATTCTTTCCTTCAAATCTTGAATCGTGCAAGATCATCTCCGAGAGAGGATGAACTCTACAAAAGTGAAAGGGCTCAGTTGAAACATTGCCAAATATTTTTTGACAGTTTGATATTAGAGTCCAGTGGTAGCTGCAGGTTTCCATGTATGTAGGGCAGCAGAGGGATGTGGAGGCGGCTGCAACTCGAGGGAGCTTTCATTAATAAGAAAATGGAAGGGACTGATTATACTCCAGGTTTATTGCAGGAGCATCCAATCTGTTAAATAAGCAGGCTTTATCATGAAAATGCATGAGGCAACTATACTTGCGTGATTAGTTAGAGAGCATCATTCATCTTTATTTGAAATGGTCAATCCTCCCACAGTAAATCTAAGTTAGTTTACAGTGTGCCTCTTGAATTCATGGTCTGGTGGCATGGAGCATATTGACGCCTGTGGGCTATTCAGTAATAGCTTCTTTCCATATCAGTGTGTTACATAGTCTGTGTGACGCTTAACGTTATGTATTCAAGCATGTGATCTTTCAACATTAATATTCAAGATGCCTTTAGCTGAAACTCCTTTCAAGAAACACAAACATGGTAATCGTCGACCCCCAAGCATATTAGGCCTGGTCTTATTTACACAGCAGCACAAGATAGCTGGTGCAAAAGTTCAAAGGTCCATACTGAAAGATGATGATGTGTGAGAGAGTTGTTCATATGGGTTTCTCGGCGACTGAAGCCAACTTTTAACTAGAACGACCGCACTGCGGATACAGTATATGCCTCCGCCAACAAGTGAGCAGTCGACATCCGTGTCTGTCCAGGTGTTGAACCAAATGTGAAGAAATTCCATCAAGGCGTTACTGAGATATTGCGTTAATGAGTTTGAAAATGTTGGCGTTCGTGAGGTCACAGTGGCCTTGACCTTTGACCTTTCACCACCAAAATCTAATCAGTTCATCCTTCAGTCCAAGTGGACGTTTGAGGCAAATGTGGCGAAATTCCGTCAAGGCGTTCCTGAGATATCACGTTAACAAGCTAGTGAGACAGTGTGTGACAGTGTGTGACAATGTCAGTGTGACAGTGTGACAATAAAAGACGGGGCTTGTCCCATTACGAGAGTTGAAAATGGCGTTTGTGAGGTCACAGTGGCCTTGACCTTTGACCTTTCACCACCAAAATCTAATCAGTTCATCCTTCCGTCCAAGTGGACGTTTGAGCCAAACGTGACGAAATTCCGTAAAAGGCGTTTCTGAGATATCGCGTTAACGAACATCGTACGGACAGACAACGCAAAACCATAATGCCTCCGGCTCGGCTATCGCCGGCGGAGGCATAAAAACGGCATCGGAGTTGCTTGGTGCTTTCTGCTCTGATGCGCCAGAAATAAACAAGGCACAGTTTCAATAAGCGGTTTAAATCTCCTAATAGACATAGAGCCGTATGATAACTGGGCCAGTTCAACATGTGCTAGCTCCAATTGTGCACTACAATCTTTTTATGTCATAATCATAATGTTTTCCTTCCACTGTAAGTTTAAGGCTTATTATGGTGTGAGATTGCAATTCTCTAGTCTTACCAATGTCTCCAAAATCCCTAAACCCTCTTTTTAATCAGCCAATATAGCTCCCTGGTCCGCCACTACTGAGAATAATAATGAGAACACCACACCACACCTCATCCAATTTCCGCTCCTCCAAAAATACAGCGGTGGCTAATGCGCGGGATATTTTTGTCCAGCAGGCAGCGCCGTGCTAGATTTTTCCAGCTTCTCTTTGAAAACATCAAAGACGCTCAGCCTTTTGCACACTGGCAGACTGCAGTGGTAAATGGTAAATGGACTGCATTTATATAGCGCTTTTATCCAAAGCGCTTTACAATGTGCCTACATTCACCCATTCACACACCGAAGGCGGCCAGCTGCCACGCAGGGGTGCTGGCACAGCCATCGGGAGCAATTTGGGGTTCAGTGTCCAAGGACACTTCGACATGCGGACTGGAGGAGCCGGGGATCGACGCGCTCTACCTCCTGAGCCACAGCCACCCCATAGCAGTGCCTCCATGCATTGTTTATGTCAAAGAAACAAAAAGCATGACTGGGCTTCTTACATTGCAAAACATAGGCCTATCCATAACATGTTAATCAGTCATTTACATGCACACTAATAAACCGATCAACTGATTCCTGGAGTTACCAGATTATGCTTCAAGTGGTCATGTAAACAGCATAGTCCGATATGCTTTATGGGATAAAGGCCGTTATTGGATTATTGCTGAATCATCCTAATACTATAATTGGAGAGCGTTTTGTCTGTCCGGAGTTGCAAGGCGCACCATTGGTCTGATCGCCTACACAATTTGCCAAAACACTTTTCAAGGGTCTGGAATGTTATTTTTTGGTTTGTTTTTTTGTTTTTTGGGGGGTGGGGGTGTTGGGGGTTGTAAGACTCAATACTAGAGTCAATTAAAATGGAATATTTTGCAGCGTATGCCAACTGGAGCTGAAAATAACAATAACAAGTGGGCACATATTTCCTCGTTCATGCACTTCTGGTGGCTGTCACTAGGCCTACTAAAGGACGTTGCGTGTGCTTATGCGTGCTCATTTCACAATGACAAGACTTCCACACAATTTTGTAGATTCAAATCATTCATTTGAAGACGTGTCACATTTGAAGACACTTGAAATTAAAAAGTCTCAGCAGCCATTCATTCAAGGGAATCATAACTGAACGATTAAGAGTGCTTTTCAGACAAATCAAGCCCACAACAACCTTCTCATTGACGGAGGCAAAAAGGGGGAAGCTTGAAGCCTGTTGGATTTATTAATGGCGAGCATGTTATGTGTGACTGTGTTGTGTTCTCTGATGTGGATGATTGATTTGACTTGACAGTTTTATGATGAGCCAATTGTATTTTCCTCTGCTGTCTTATCGGTTCGAAGACGCAGCCTTTGGAAAGCCGGATCGGAGACTCCTGCAGAGGCCGGGGGACTTTTATGAAAATGCCCTTTTAAAACTACCATCTTTATCAGAAAGAGGAGCAATATCATGCCTCATACATATTCCAATCATCTCCACACACCCGTGTCTCGCTACGTCTCATCTGAGTTCCTGTCTCCATGCCTAAAACACTGAGTTATGATACTGATAATAAGCGGATGCACAATCAGCAATCACAACACAATCACAATCTTTCTTCCCAAATGTACTAACTAGTCCAACTCCCTGTCCAGGTTGTGGCTCGACCCCTTCTGCCGATCTGGCGAGAGACTAGCACATGCTTCCTCCGATACATGTGCAAAGAGGCAGGTAGAGGAGAAGGGGAGGAGGGTGATATTGTGAGACAAGAGAGACGTCCTCTCCTCTGACATCCACAGTCCACTCTATTTATGAGACGTCTACCAAAGCCGGTGACAGGAATGCCTGTCACTGACTGGGTGCTTATTGTGCATGTAACACCCTGACGGTGAAGGGTGTAGATGACAGACACATGCTTTGACAGCCTGGGAGGGGAAAACACACACACACACATGCATATAAAACTGTCCCTCCCTGTGACTTTGACATTTCCAGCATTTGGACTTGAAACATAATTCACTCTTGGCGGGTGTGATCTTCAGACCGGCTTGGAAAATCTGGATACCTGAATTGAATTGAGTGATACTATTGTGTTGGTGTGTAAAATAAACCAAGGAGGCTTTCCTGTTCGTCAACTTACCTGTTAAGTGATAACACCAAAATCATGCATGTGGCCCTGGTAGTCAAATATCTTTACTTCTTTTCTCTACTGTCACTATTGTGGTAGCCTACTGGAAACTCCACAATTCTGGATGACTGCCAATCCTTATATTATTATAAAAGGGAGCATGTGGGCAATTCTCTGTTCTCTCTCTCTTTCAGTTTTTGTCCCACTGATGATGTCATCAGTGATGTCATAAATCACTGATGATAGCAATTGTGCATTGTGACATCACTGATGCCATCAGTGCTGATGTCATCAGTGGCGATGCCATCAGTGATGATGTCATCAGTGGTGATGCCATCAGTGATGATGTCATCAGTCTGAGGCTATAAGTGATGGTAGTATAGGTAGAATCAGGAGGAACCAGATGGAGATGATGGCTTCCGCCCCTCGGCTGTGCGGGTGACCTGACAGAGTCGGATTTTGTCATTTGGTCATCAGTGATGTCATAAGAGCAAGTGAGCCCGCACAGCGGGTGGGCGAGGGAGCAAGTGAGCCAGCTGCAGGGCCAGCTCGGCGAGCTGCAGGCTGGGCGAGCTTAGGACTCGAGCACGTATAACGGGCGAGATGCCTAGTTATACTAGTTAAACCTAAAATCCCCCCCCTCCATGTTCCATGTTATTTTATCTCTTCTCTTTTCTTTCTTTTTTCAATCTCAACTTTCATATTTTTTTACTTAATTTGTTTGGGGTCCGATTTTATCGTAGCTACTAATTTTATTTTATCAACAAAAAGGCGTGTATGTGCTTGAAGAAGGGACGGTTTCAGATTCTGAATCTGCAAACATTGGAGTGTCATTTTCCTTTCCGCTCGTCCTCTCCAAATCAACTGCTGACGTACACGTGTCCACAAAACAATACATACTCACGCGCTATTACGAGTATCCCAGAGAAGGTTCTGTTCACACAGTAATGGGATATCAAACACCTTTGAAGCAATATCCCCCTCTTCCCTCAGCTGTCTCATCCAAGGAACGAGCAATAGTGACATGAAAGAGAGAGAAAAATGTTGCTTTCAGTACTGTAGGGTGGCTTGTCTTCCAACATTTGTCATGTTGATGAGCAGGGAATGTCTTTGCCTCTCTGAACTTACCTTCTCTTCAATATTGCACACAACAGCATCCAGAGCTCGTCAATCTGATGGCAACAATAAAGGGACCTGCTCGCAGATGGGATGTGATCTCGTGGAAAAGCATTTCCAGAAGACTACATTATTTACTCCCTCTCTCTCTGACACCCTCATGTCTGTGTCTCTCCTGACACAAGTCTACCATACTGAGGTTCCTGCTGCGCTGCGCTACACTTCTTGTCATTCCCAATACACATTTTTTCCGCTCCGAGAAAACAAACAAACATAATATACTACTTCTTCTTTGTCTGTGGAGCCTCTGGTCAACTTCATGTTTCTCTGATCGAATGCTTCTCAGCCTCGTCAGTGCGTACACACCATTGACTGTATAATATGACTCATCCCCGCTTCCTACCACTATGCAGAAGTGAAGCCAAAATATCTTGTTTCCACGAGCTGCCATCTTGCTTGTGTGACGTTATTTGGGACCGGAGTCTGTGCAGTAGAGGCGGGCTGAGCCCCCTCAGTCGTGCCGCCGTCTGATGGAGATTTGAGAGTGGCTGTCACAGGTGTCAATCATCAGCCCTTTTTATATCATCAAATAACAAATTAAAATAAAATAAAACATCAGAAAACGTAGCAGCAGTAGAACACGGCTCTCTGATGTGAAAGGCAAGATGTGTTTAAGTCCTCCATCCATCCAGGTGTGGGAACCCTGGATAAGTTCATCCATATGGACGACAAAGTGCTTGTCAATTAGCATACATATTTGTCTTTAGCATTTTCTCACTCAGGATAATAACCTTGGACACAGTGCGGCATCATCATCTCTCTACATGGTCTGGTCTTGACAGACACTTCATGAACCCACTTCTTGCTTAAAGTCAGCACGAGTCTGACATTTCAATCGGCTACAATGACTCATACGTGCATAATTCATTCTATTCAAAATTGCCTATTTTAATGCATGTGGCCATTAAGGTTCATTATCTGAGGGTGATTATTGAAGGCAGTTTTAAGTCAGAGCTTTAGACCTTTCGAGCTTCTGCAGAAAGGAATGTGCTGGGCAAATGGGGAATAGGTGTAATTTAATAGCTGATAATATCAGCTATTAAATGGTGGACAATGATGGACAAATATTTTTTGTCCATCTTTTCCCTTTATGTATGGGCATCTTACATAATGATTTATTTATTCAGATTTTTCACCTTTTCTCCTCATTTGTACTTGCCAAGTGGGGAACTGGCCAAGTACTACTTGACCAGTTCCCCCTGCTCTCCCGGTCATTGCTCCACAGTACACCCTCTACTCTACCGATCTGGGGAGAGCCGTAGACTAGCACATGCTTCCTCTGATACATGTGCAGTCACCAGCCACTTCTTCTCACCTGACAGCGAGTAGTTTCACCGGCAGGAGGTAGCGCGTGGGAGGATCGTGCTATTTCTCCCCAGTTCCCCTCCCCCCGAACTAGGTGCCCTGACTGACCAGAGGAGGCGCTAGTGCAGCGACCAGGACATACCCCACCGGCTTCTCACCCACAGACACGGCCAATTGTGTCTGTATGGACGACCGACCAAGCCAGAGGTAACACGGGGGCAGGAACCTGCGACCCTCGTGTTAATAGGCAGGGAATCTACCACTACACTACCCGGACGCCACCCCACCAGCTATGGCCAATTGTGTCTGTAGGAACGCCTCACCAAGGCAGAGGTACCGCTACCGGGAATTGAACCCGGGTCTCCGTGGTGGTGAGGTGACAACAGAAATACAGTGATTCGGTCTATAGAATTGTTCCATTACAGTTCCATTTTGTAAGACTAGTGGCCACTGAGGGGTCAGCTTAATGGGGTACATTTGTAAAAGATACCTGGGCCGGGCATCTGGGTAGTGTAGAGGTAAAAGAAGATGTTGTTTTCTTTGTCCGTGGCCCAATAGGTGAATTAGGTCTCCAAACTAACATTAGTGAAAGTGTTATTAATGAGATACTGTATGAACGCATCAAACGTGTTTTGGACTTAACCATATTCTCTTCCGTTTTTCATCCCCCCAATTTGCTCCACACTATTAAATTATATACGTGACGCAGGAGTTTTCTAACCGGAAGATATTGTAAACAAATTTATATTCCATTATGTTTGACAAATTATAAACATGTGTATTTGTGTGTGCGCATTTGTCTGACAGTGTGCTGTATTGTACCGTCTAAATGTATGCATTCTTGTGTGACCAAGTGGAAATAACTAAGCACCATGAACGCTCCAGAGTTTGAATCAAACACGGCAAACACACAAGCCTAAAGGGATCTACACAGCCTGTGAACTTTGGATAATCGTTGCTCTTGAATTAAGCTGTACACAAGATCTAGGACATGTGCTTTGAAAGACAGCAAGCTGCTGTCCCCGCCTCAGAAGACTGAAGTGTAAATACAAGGACACTCTGCATTCACCAGCAGATTGAGTCATTAATATTGAAGCCCTCTCTATGGACGGACCTTGAATCATGGTGAGAAATCTACAAGATGGAGGGGAGGGGAGGGGGTTCATAATCATAAAGCCAAACTCGGTATGAGCTGATTCATTATTTAGCCTACATGCTGCGTTCCCCCAGCTAATAGCCATATACATAGTCAGTTTGGTCAGACGACCTGGTGTGAGTTCTCTCTAAAGACATTAAAGGGATAACCCAAAAATGAAAATTCAGTCATCTAGTCCGTATCTGTCTACCCCATGCCGACGGAAAGTTGGGTGAGGTTTCTTAGTCCACAAAACAGTCCTTGAGCTTCACAGCAAAACCGTTGCAGTATTCTCCTAAACACCTGAAGCTGCTGGGGACCTGTCTTAAAATGTAAATAATTCACATGAAATGGCTCCATATACAGTAGCTCATCTGGCATAATCCAACTCTCCGGAGGCCCCGACATCCCAAGTGGTCTTGAGATTGCAAGTTCTCGTTGATCTCATCTCTATAGCAGCACACTTCAGATGGGGTGCGGCACGCGCTCACATGAACTTGGCTTTGAGCTCAGTGGCTACAGTGAAGATTTTGGCTAAAGAAAATGAGTAATTTACACCTTTTTTTTTAGCACCCTTTGTTTTTGGTCAAATCGCGGCTTTGAGCTCAGTGAAGATTTCATCTGAAAAAGAAAAATGGTGTAAATGGTCAATGCGCCGACTCAAAACCTGCACAGCACTGAAGCACTATTCACTCAAAGAAACCACTCAAGAAACCAGAAGAATCACATCAAGGGCTTTGTAATGAGTACGACCCGGCCAGCCCCCCTCAGCGCTGACGCGGAAACAAGACTAGCAATCCTGAAAGAGCGGAGAAAGTTTTCACTGTTTTTGCATCATTACCCTACTGCAGTGATTCTCAACCTAAGCCCCCTAATGTAGTCCACATTAAGCCCACGGACCCCCATTTGGTGAGATTTGTGTCTCTTGGACCCAAATCCCCCCCTTCTCCTCAAGTGTACTCTGCCAATTGCCTCTGCCAAGCTGTCCCGGTCGGCTCCACCTACTCTGCCGATCTGGGGAGAGTTGTAGACTAGCACATGCCTCCTCTGATACATGTGCATTCGCCAGCCTCTTCTTTTCACCTGACAGCGAAGAGTTTCTTCGGCAGGCTGTAGTGCATGGAGGGATTACGCTGTTCTCGCCAGTTCCCCTCCCCCGGAGAGTCACCCCAACCAACCAGAGGAGGCACTCGTGCAGCGACCAGGACACATACCCTTAGTGCGGCTTCCCACCTGCAGACGCGGCCAATTGTGCCTGTATGGTCATCCGACCAAGCCGGAGGTAACACGGGGGCTCGAACCTCTGACCCTCATGTTGGTAGGTAGGCAGGGAATAATCTACCGCTACACTACCCGGGCGCCCACCTGGACCCAAATCTAAGAATATTGTCAGATTTTGTCCGGGACTCCATGACTATCTGTACTGTAGGTAGACAGATAACAGTGACGCTATGATCAAAACAAAGTTGAACAATTCATCAAGTTGCTGGGGACTTCCTGGAATGCCCCGAAGATAGACCCCGTTCTCAGTCTCTATCCGCTGTTGGTGCCGCTCACCAATTGTCTGGGAGCCGAGACTCCCCCGAAGAACGCCTGGGGGTCCCGGGACCCCACATTGAGAACCACTGCCCTACTGTGAACATACAGTTCCCACTCATCCTCCTTCTGGTCCCATCTTTCCCCAACTGCTCTCGACTCGTCAGCCTTAGGCCGGAGAGCACGAGAGGAAACATGGCAACATAATAACAGGTTCAGCAACTCATTACTCGCGGCCCGCTGGCTTTATTCCCCCACAGTGTGGAGCGCAGAGCCCAGATGATGAAATCAAAGTTTATTATGTACCTCTGCGGCTGACGCAGCACATTCTCCTCTCCGCATGGTAATTCATCAATGTCAGAGACTTGTGGAGCGCGGCTAATAGCTGCATCAGTGCAATTCATATTTACTTATCTCAGGAGACTGTGCTGATTTGTTATTTTCTTGTGAACAGGTTAGCCTTTTATTGGATGGATAGCTAGCCCCGAATAGCTGACAAGACCCTCAGCGGTTAAGTTAAATGTGATTTGACCCCAAACAACAAACTTCCATTTCATCTATGGCAGATCAGAAACTCCACCTGTACCCACAAAAAGTAAAGTGAATTGAGAAGAGAATAAGAAAGTGCATGGTAAGGTCTGGGAAAGGCTTTTCAGCGTGAGAGACAGAGTATGAGGAGATTAATAATGTCTGTCAGCAGACAAAAGGGGCCTGGGAGAATATTTTCTTCTATTCGATGGGAACCAGAATTACGTCTGGAAACAGAACTGAGGTCAGACACACAAACAAACAAACAGAGAGATGGACTCACAGAGTTCTCGCCACATTTCTTAAAGTGACACGTGGGGTTTTGTGGCAGAGAGAAATCTGTTCCAACTCAAATCTTCGTGGCCCCCCCACCCCCTGCCACAGTCCCCTCCACCCCCTGCCACAGTCCCCTCCACCCCCTGGTCCCCTCCACCCCCTGCCACAGTCCCCTCCACCCCCTGCCACAGTCCCCTCCACCCCCTGCCACAGTCCCCTCCCCTCACTGGGATTCTTCACCCATAAGTGATGCATCAAGTGATGTTAGCATTTTTTTTACATAATACCCTTGGATACAATGCAGCAGAATGCACCTCTCTCTCTCTCTCTCTCTCTCTCTCTCTCTCTCTCTCTTCAGGGTCTGGTCTTGACAGATACTTCATGGTCCCACTTCTTGCTTAAAGTCAGGAAGGAGAGTGTGACATTTCAAAGTGTCAGCCAAAAGGAGAAATGCCTGCATAAGACAAGTCAAGTTTTTATATAAAATAGATGTGAGCGTTATGGTTCATTATTCCAGGATGATCACTGAATGGAGTCTTAAATGTCAGAGCTTCTCGGGGAAGAGGAATATCTGTTCTTAATTAAAGGGAAAAACAATTAGCCCACGATTTACACTCCATGACACACACTGACCTGTGTACAGCCATGTCCAATCCTGCTCACTAGGCCATTTTGATGCCCCCTGGTGGCATGGACACACTTGAGAGAGACACTTCTTCACATCCTATACTAAGAATTTGAAGTCTTGTCAGCAGAAATTGTGTCCGGCCACAGCTATGCCATTTTCTATGTGATCGTTCTGAATCTTTCAGGAAGTGTAAAGAGCACCCCTGCGGGTGACCTATAACGGAGCTGGATTTTTGAATTTGGTCATTAGGACCAACTACCGGTAATTGGGCAAAAATGGCTAATTAGTGGCCAAAATGAGTCAACACACAGGTTCAGCACCATGGAGAGCTCCAGAGTGCAGCAGCACACACACCTGGGACAGGGAAGAGGACAATGAAACCCCTCTGGGGACAGAGAGAGGAGAGGCTGCATGCCAACTGTGTGAGTGAGGCCTGACTAAATGGCCAGTCACACAGGGATGGGTATTCCGCTCGTGAAGTGGAGGCTGGGGTGAAGTCCATATCCTATAAGCAGCTCCTAGCCAATTTCTTGTATGAAATAATTACTCCTATAGGATGATTTGAAAAGTTTCACTCCTGTATGAAAGCCTGCTCAAAGACACTTCAGCAGAGCAGCTACTTGTCAACAGAAGGATTTGGACTCTGTCATTAGTAAAGAAAAAGAAAAAATATTAATAACCTTGGCTCATTTTCAATAACTTGACACTAGTGATGATGAGTTTGGTTGTCACTGCATCCCCAGCTTTAACGCTGAGCTGATAGCAGGCAGTTAGAGAATGAGATATCCTTGCAAATGGATATTTCTACCTGCAGCATCACCACTGTTTACTTTGGCATCAATCAAACACATGCAATTATTGTCTCTCTGTTGTCACTGCTTTCGAATACACTCAGTTCAGCTCGCATGGTGTTGACAGACTGGGCTGAAATTAAAGGGACGCTCCAAGCGAGGGCTTTTAGCTTGGCGGCCTATGCTGCTGCTCACTCAAGCTTGCAATATATGCAAAAAAGATCCATGCAAAAAAAGCCATACCTACTGCCTCGCCTCTAGTCTAGACTGTTGTGTGTGCACATCCCAGCGTGATGGAGGGAAATGTTTGCTGCAACTTCAAAGCAACAACCACAGTGTAATAACACCAAATATAGACCTACTGTCAATAATGTCCTGCTTCTGCATCAATAATTATGTCAGAATCTTTCCATGGATGTCAATGGGTTCGCGGTTTGGCAAGGTGTGACATAGCTTATTGATCTTTTAGCTTTTACCATCATAATAATATACAGAGCAAAGATCCACATAAACCTATTTTGGAAGTCATAATAATAGTAATAACACCACCACCACCACCACCACCAACAACAACAACAACAACAACAACAACAACAATAATAATAATGATAATAATTAATTTCCCCTCGAAAAGTTGATAGTTTGCTGACCTTTATCACATCTTGTCAGTTGCAGTATGCTTCACTTTATATGACAGAAATAATTATAGGACGTTTTGGAACTTTGAAGTTCAGGGAAATCAGGTTTATCGAAATTACCCAATAGCTAAATGTACTAGTGGTCCGGCACTGGTGGTACGCGGCGCTCTCCTTCCCTCTCACATACTTTCATAATGGTGGTCATTTCTGAGGTGGTTACTTGGTGTGAAAAGGTTGAGAACCACTGGCTTATAGCCTACATTTTTCACCCTACTAAACTCACACACAACAATCCAAATCAGAAGGCACGAGAACGAATTAAACGTCATTGTTATAGGAGAGAAGAACAATAAGAATAAATACATATCAAACACTCCACCCCCGAAGCCCAAAATGAAAGCACTACTGAGGCGGTCGTGGTCTCCCAGAAACGCAGTTTGCCAGAGCGCAGCGCACAGCGGAGCGCAGCACCAAGACGCGCCTGAACAATCCCAGTGTGACCATCACCGGACTGGAAACAGAAACACCCTTTATCCGCTCACACAGGCAGCTACACTTCTCACAACACCTGCCGCGTCGGCTATGGAGAGAGCTGAAACCTGACGGAGACTTTGTTCATGTGGAATATCATCTTCCCTTCACGCGTCTCGTATGGACTAAGTGCTTTTTTCCCCATTTAAAATGTTTATTCTAATGATGCGCGACTTATCTAGCATTTAAAAAAAACTCTACGTGGTCCCCCCATGCGCGTAATGTGTTCGCCTATTAGTAGCCTACCGTACCGATACTTGCGAATTGACCTCGTCTGTTAATTGTATTCCAATGTCCCAGCGCATCTGCGTGGAAAACTTAAAGGTATGCTGCACATTGAGGGGGGCAAACATGCGAGCAGGCTGAAGCAGATGGGCACGACCCCGACACAGCGGGTAAGTGAGCATCTTTTTTTCTCCCCCAATTATTTTTGGTGACATTGTTCTTAAAGTCCAGTTTGGTTTCTATAGAGCCACACAGGTTGTCAGAAACATTTAACGTGGGGTGGACCAGATGTGTTTGAAACTGTAATGAGGATATTGACTTCAACAGATGTTATTATAGGCTATATGGTGTTTTATGTTCAATGCACAGGTCTGTCTTCCACTCATGTGCTGAAACCCAATGGCTGAAACTCACACAGTGGCTCAAGACTGTTTTTGCTTTCAATTATCAAAGAAATGTCTTAAAAATAACTTATGTAGGGTAATTCTGTAATATTCCTTATGGGCTTACAGTGTGTCTGTGTGTCTATGATATTCAATTAGTGAGATTAGCCTATATAGTGCCCTTGTGGCATGGTGTTTTTTATTTATTCTATAACAACACTGTAATACCCCTGTAGGGACTTGAAGTGCATCAGTACTGACCTTTTGATATAGACTAGTTCATGATATATCACTATCATGGTATCACTACACTATAGGGAATACTAGAAGAGTGTCGTAGTTGTAGTTTCCATGCATAGATGAGCGCCTGCTGTGCACAGCTTTGGTTTTCAAGGCTTTTGACTTGCACTCAATGTTCTCCTTCAAGTTTGATCAGATTGTGGGCGGACAGCCTCGTTGTGCAACAGATCTGCAGCTACTTCCCATCAGTACCTTTTTCTCTAGGATTTCTCCACGGACAATTAGATTTGCTGGCAAAAGCCTCATGAATATTTTAGTAAACGAGTTACACATTAAGCTTGATGAGATGAGAGCCTTTTAAAGCGGCCATCATGCTTTCGTAGGCATTTCCCTGCTCACACTTGTAGGGCCCATTATGGATTGGCCATATACATGCCACTGCCTCCCGTCTTGGGATCATTAACTTGTTGATGTTTGTGCAGACAGATGCTTGTGGTACTCCTATGCACTGCAGTCATTTATGGACGCAAGCACACACACCAGTGGGCCCTCGAAAGCAGATAGAACAAACTAATGAGAACAGATTGCATATAGGATATATTGCATTCTGTTCTCCTTCACTGTGGTTTTCAGCGTGCACCATCGTGACCTGAGAGCCGGCGGGGTTTTTTCCTCCCTTCGTCCAACCAAAAACCACAGCAACTCATTTCAATCATTAGTCTGTGCTCTCTCTGGCTGAAGGCCTGCCAATCAACGCAGTGTGTGCTCGGAATGATAGCCTGCAGACTCCTCGAGGTCACCACTGCTGGACTATAATCTGATGGAGTACAGTGGTGGTTTTCAACGTGTACCATCGTTAGTAGAGTCTAAGGGCTGATAGAGTCTGTCTATCAGATAAGAGACAGACAGAGAGAGAGGGAGAGAGAGAGAGAGAGAGAGAGAGAGGGAGAGAGATGGCACACTCCGCATGTGCTTGTGGGTGGGCGGACGGACGTGGTGCTCTGTTATTTGTATTGTGCTGTGATCTCTAAACTCTTTTCTCTGTCCTAATAACAGCACCGGTGCAGAAACACCATCCTCATGCGTTTCCCACTAGTCGTCAGCTAGATCTTTTCCCTCGCAGCGATGTATTCAGCCCATTATCTTCCTCTCCCCGTCTAACGCATTGTTAAATCCCGGCCTTTGAATGCGCCGCCCGGTGCCCATTCCACATCAGGCTCGAAGCGGCAATTGGATTTTCAATTAGAGCCCTTTTAGGATATTTCTGAAACCTCCTAAAAGCAGCAGTGATGTATGGGAGACGTGATACATGTAGATCACTGTCAGAATTCTACCTTTCCCTCGATGCAGCATAGGCCTATAGCCATACCTATTGTCCCATTTGAAATGACTTGAGTTTTTCCTCACCTTTTTCCAGGTGTATTTGATAAAAGTGTAAAGTAAAATGAAAACCTCAATCTCCAAATAGGTCACATTATGCCACATCAAACTGAGTTAGAAGACTCATTTATGGAATCCCAGGGGCAAAGGATGGCTCTTTATTCTGGATATTTTGTTTTCATATTGTAGCCTATATAGCTTACTTTTTAATTTGGAGTACGCTAATAGGGTTGGGCAATAGCAAGTCATGTGTAATTTGATTAACCCATCTCAAAATTAGACTTGTGAAAGTGGGTCACAAAGTTAAATGCAGTTTATAATATATTTTAGCACTTCTGATAAGGACGCCGAGGAATTGTGTCGAATCAGTAATAAAAACTTATTTTGTGGAAACCTCGGCTGGAGAAATTGCCTCACTCTGCATCTCTGCATCTCCGACACTGATCAGTGATTATGTTCTGAAAACTGCTCTTCCGCCCATTATCACAGTTCAAGATATGTTGCGTCACGTAATGAAATTGTTCGCGCTCCACTGATTGCTGTGCTGATTTCACAGTTCTCACATCTTTCAATAATGAATGTGGCCGACACGCAGAGCCATGCTAAGGAGGCCAATCAGTCTGGATTCGCAGCGAGTCAGGTGAAGGCTCAGTCTCATTACATACTGTTAATCCCAAAACTTCATTCCATTCAGAAAGGTGTCGATTTAGTATTTTAACCTCAAGGTTGATGGAAGGAAATAGAAGTCTTAGTTTCCTGTTTCCTTTCAAATCCACATGAGCAACGCAGCAGCAGAAGCCGCTTGCCATGAAGACAAAAGGAAGGTGATCGTCCTGCAGCCATCTTTTGGAAACAGCCCGTCCTCACAGGGAAAATGACAACATGCGTCTATTTTTTAAAGTGGTTAAAATGAGAGATGTTAACGAATTTGACCTCTAGCGGTCATGTGAGTACGTGCATGCTTGCAGTGCATACGCCAGAGTCGGGAGCTGGCAGGGTTTTAACGTAATCACAGTGTGTTATTCAAATAGCCCGCTTACACATAAGGGAGTAGGTCGTGGGTTAAGTGGATCGGTAGCGACCCCGCCTCTCAACTTCCTCGTCACGAGAGACCCGGTTCGCCTCCCGACGTGTTCTTTTTTTAACCGTAACCCAAACCCTAACCCTAACCTTAACAGTAGTAGTGTAGGGTTAGCACCCCTTGAAAAACAAAATAATATTATTTTTTTAGAACTTCCTCAATAGGGCACTTCCGCTTTTTTGAAAAGGGGAAGTGATTTCTTTTGGGTAAAAATCAATTTCTCAGTACTTCCTCAATAGGGCACTTCTCCATTTTTTAGGGTTAGGGTTAAAAAACACTTTTCTTGTGGAAAGTGGTTATTTCAATAGTTCTGCAAAGTGTACTTCTCCATTTTTTAGGGTTAGGGTTAAAAAACACTTTTCTTGTGGAAAGTGGTTATTTCAATAGTTCTGCAAAGTGTACTTCTCCATTTTTTAGGGTTAGGGTTAAAAAACACTTTTCTTGTGGAAAGTGATTATTTCAAAAGGCCTCCAAAGGCCACTTCCCCATTTTACCCCATAGCACAGCTCACGACAAAATAGCAGCGTTTTTTTTTTGATCTCGGGGGAAATACATTTGAACAATCATTATGCAAACCCAGCTGGATCATTTTACATAGTGGGCAATATCTCTTTTGCTCGCTGTTGTTATGGACGCGACTTGTGAAACACCAGCATTTTCTGTCTCGGCCAAATACATTTGGCCCATTTTAGAGCTACTAAACTAGCCTACAGATTCTTCTATCTCAGGCCCCTCACCAACGACAGATTCCACTGTCTGTTGTTGATGTTTTCTCTGACTCAACCGGCCCCCAGGTTCCCCTTTCCACCCCCTCCCCCACGTGACGTTGTCTATTACCACGGCCGGTGTTCTGTCGATTTCACAATCTCTGACTCACCCAGGCTTCCCCTGCCAGCCCATCCCAGCCCATCCCCCACGTTTTATCACTTCCGTTTTAAATAAACTTGTTTGTTTTTGACCGTCAGGTGGGGGGGCGTTCCCGGCAGCACGTAACGCCCCTTGAAAGCTACGAATAGCTGCGAGATCAGGTGGGCGTTCCCGGCAACACGTAACACCCCTTGAAAGCTACGAATAGCGGCGAGATCAAGTGGGCGTTCCCAGCAACACGTAACGCCCCTTGAAAGCTATGAATAGCTGCTTGCTCACGTATTTCTCTGACTCACCCATAGAGCCCCCACAGTTTTTTTCCTCCCATGCCCCACTTATATGTATGTACAATACAATGTACAATGTATCCACCATTCAAAATATTCCATAATTGCATATTGTGCATGCAAATATTCCATATTTGCATGTTGTGGCAGGCTATCTTAGCTAGTATAGCAATTCTGTCAAATATTCCCAAGGCTATTCTGTAGATTCCATCCGGGCAACACACACACACACACACACCCACCCACCCACCCACCCACCCACTCACACACACATATTCACAGCCAGCCAGCCACAAACACACGCACCCACAAATTCACAGGTAAACATGACACACTGAAACATTCCAGTCAACTTCATCATTCATGTGTGATATTATGTATTTTCCCATGTTTTTCCCACTCCGGATCCAATTGTGACATCACCATGATGATTTTTGATAGGCTATAAGCCTATTAAGCTTTGAACTAAATATGATCAATACAGATTGAGGTTTCAATTTCAGGTTTGAATTGAAAACGATTGAATACAGACTATGGTGTATGACTATGCCGTTTGCCCTGTCTCCCTTATCGTCGTAATGCATTATGGGTAGTCAGATACTACCGGTACTTTGGCTAATGTATCAGCTAACGCTACTTACTTTGCATTACAGTAAAACGCCACTGAATGACCAAATTGATGCATTGATAAAAGTTAGTTTGTTGTTTATGCGTATGCAATAACGGATGCGTTATTATATTTACTGGAATACATACACACGCCAGCCTATGTGTCCTATCAGAGTTTGTTACATTATTGTACAGCATTTGGTTCAAACACAGCTGCATCACTATACGTGTGAGCGTAAGTATTAATGGTTTGTAACTTGTTTGTGTTGTACAGCATTTGGTTCAAACATATGGCGACATTGAATCAGTGTTAGCTTAGCGCTAGCTAGCTAGCATACACTACGATCTGTAGAATTGGCCTGGTCTTGGTCGATATGACCAAAAATTTATATAACGTTACAGTAACATGGACCCCTCTCGTTTTTTATTACAGTTGAAGATTTCACAAATCTCAACCACTCTCAATCTTGGTACAACCCAGACCCCGGATATCCGTGACCTACGGATATTATAACATCAAGATATAACATCTTAGTTTTATGTATCTGTATTTTATATGATTATTTTAATAGTTACTAACTATATTATTATATAACTAACTAGTCCTCCTCACAGAATTGGTTAATTTACTGTGAGACTTTATGTTTTGTAGACAAGCACCAAGTATATATATATATATATATAATAATAATAATAATAATAATAATAATAATAATAATAATAATAATGGTATATAATAATAATAATCTTTGTAATACAATTGTTATAAAATTAAAACGTATAGCACACTTACAATATGTTTGTTGTATGTATTACAACTAAATTCAACTTGGTCTCTCCCCACATCTCCTCTTCTCTCCTCTCCACACCTCACCCCCTCCTATCTCCTCTCATCTCCTCTCCCCTCCTCTCCTCTCCTCTCTTCTTTTCTCTCCTCTCCTCACCTCACGTCTCCTCTCCTCTCCTCACCTCTCCCCTCTCTTCTCCTCTCCTTACAAGCCTATAGATGAGGGGTTTCAGACAATGTGTCCATTGTTACAATATTGTCAACAAAAATAGCACTAGTCTAAATAACATAACTTAATTCAACTTTTCTCACTACACTTTCCAAACATTAACACACATCAAACACAACAACTCTTTTCTTACTACACATTCCAAACATTAACACACATCAAACCACAACAACTCTTTTCTTACTACACATTCCAAACATTAACACACATCAAACACAACAACTCTTTTCTTACTACACATTCCAAACATTAACACACATCAAACACAACAACTCTTTTCTTACTACACTTTCCAAACATTAACACACATCAAACACAACAACTCTTTCTTACTACACTTTCCAAATGTTAACTGCATACATAATGTTATGTCTCGAAAGACAAGAGCTATGTAGCCTACTTTAAATCAGATCACTCCGGTGTACAAACATACATTGGTTGTCTAATAAAGTTTTACAAATCAATTAATTTGGTTGTCAACCATCGTTAAACGAAACTTAGTAGTTGTAAACTAAGTAGTTGTATCGATAAAGACTCTAATCGTTAAGCAGTCTCGAAAGTGGGGTCAATATCAATCTACAATCTAGATTGATTTGATTCACTAATTTGGCGTTCTCTCATGCAAAATATCCAACATCCAATATCCAGAAGTAGTGATTACTACACAGAAGTAACTTTAGTTCCACCATTTGCTCTTTGCTTCAAACATAATTTGGATCAGTTGTAACTTTGACCATTTCTAACAATTTCTAGACAGTGAATTTACACAAGCACTTGAGTGAAATTCATAGTACCTATAGGGATTGTGATCGAATGAACGCAGATTGTCAGATTTGTTTACCAAACCCTTATCCTGGTGCCTGCAAGGGTCGTCTGTACCACTAATGTCAGCCACTATGTGTTACAATATTGGGCTGGTTTCATAGATCTGGCCCAAAAGTACATACATACATGTTAGTTAGTTAGTTAGTGATAATAGTCAAACATGGTTTTTCATGTTCTGACTTGCTGAAATGTATGCTGCATATATGTATATATGCCTCTACCGTATGGGTTAGTCATAATAGTCAAACATGTTTTTTCATGTTCTGACTTGGTGAAATGTGTGTTGCATATATACATGTTAGTTTACACATAATAGCCAAACATGGTTTTTCATGTTCTGATGTGCTGAAATGTTTTACACGTCACGTAAAACAGTTTTTAAAACAGTTAATTAGCCTACACAATGTGTTATTTCAGGTTATTGTAAGTTATTGCATAGTTGCAATCTTTCATACTTACATACTTACAAGTGGGTTGTTTTTTAATGGCATGTGATTTCCGGTACTAATTAACCAATGTGTAAGGTGATTGTCAATTGTCAATTGTAAATTGTCAATTGTGTAAGGTGATTGTGATGTCAGGTGATTGTAAGTGTGTCATACATACCTACAAGCCACCATATCAGTTGGCTGTGCCAATGATTTTCTGTACCTCTTGGTGCGTCAGCATTGTCTTTGTCAGGCTTAGAAGCAATGTCTAAACAGTAAACAGTTTATGACAAGTGGTGGCAGCATGCTATGCTACTACACAAGACGTGTTATGGTACATAAATAATATGTAGCGTGTAATAATCTGAAGAACTCTGTCAGAGTTCTACTCTGTCATTATTTTTACATTTGACTTTGAGAACTATAATGAACTGTTAGTCTCTGTACTGATGTACAAAAGTAACAAGATTGAGGTTGTGAAATCTTCAACTGTAATAAAAAAAACTGGATATAATATAACTGAATCAGTTAGGCCAAACTATTATCAGTCAGGTCGGTAATGACCGGGGGAAATTATATGATTATTGTCCATTGTGTGTAGGATACAACTTTGTTTATCATTCTGCCCCCTCACACTATACAGTCTGTATTTAACTCAACACACTGTACCTGCCCCTTGACCTCGGAGGGGCTCTTCTGTCAACGGACCTGAGGCAAGGTGTGGTGATCACAAGCATTGGCATAAATATTGTGACAATGAAATTGGTAAATTGGTTAAGCAAAGCAAGTAATGCTTTTGCAATGAAGTTTGTAAGATGTATTTTACAAGATATTTTCTGAGATTTGGTTATATTAACTTATTATTTATATTATTATTCTAATTATTATTATTCTAATTATTATCTACTATTATTCTAATTATTATATTATTATATTATTATTATTATTATTAGGGGTTATTATGTATATTAACTATACATATTAAAGTATAGATGATTGTTTTGCCCACCTTATCAAAACAAATGTACAGCATATTAAAGTATAGATGATTGTTTTGCCCACCTTATATGGTTGCCTTATCAAAACAAATGTATAGCATGTTAAAGTTTTAAATAAAGTCAAGTCAAATCCAACAGGTCTTAATGTCAATTAATTTAGCTTTAACGTGTTTTTTTGAAACACACACACACACCCACACATTGACCCCTCTCATATATACGTAACTGCCTATAACTGTACATATATTCCTTTCACACACACACACACACACACACACTTTTCAAAAATAGACACTCTTTCATATTGTGATTCATAGTGATTCTTGTTTGTTTTATGTGATCCCGGTTTTTAAGCAAACCGGATCCAGTTTCCTTGTATGTGTACATCCTGTACAAGGTACATCCTGTACAAGGTACATACTACATTGGACTCAATGATCCACAGATGTATCAAACAAATGTATGTTTTACTGATACAAATGACCAAATTACCACAAATTCAACATGTAATGCCATTTTCTCAATAATTTTGGTCAAAACATTTGGTGTGACCCAGATCAGTCCTTGTAACGAGGACCTTCACTGGTGTATAGCCAGACTTGGCACATTTGGTGTGACCCAGATCAGACATTGTAATGAGGACCTTGTTATCACTGGCGTATACCCAGACTTGGCACATTGGATGTGCCCAAGATCAGACATTGTAATGACTTGATCAAAAATATTACAGACAATATATATATATATATATATATTTATATATATATATATAGTAAATATAATTGTATAATATATTCAAAGTATTGTTAATTGTTAATTATTATTATTCAAAAACCTGAAAATACTGTAAATACTGTAAATAAACTAAAACTAAAACTTGGAACTTGTACTGTGTGTTAATTTAATGTGTTTTTGAAACACACAACCACATATAAAATCTCAAGTGAGATTTTGAGAAAGAAAAAAGAGAAAAGAAAAATTCACCCTGTGCGCTCGGTGTTACAAAGCGCAGACTTTTGAACCCTAGCGGCTTCCGTCGAGCCGACTCGAACATGACGAGCGTGACGTAACTGTGACGTTGCTTGCTCCCAACCAAAACAGTTGCTCAGGGGAGGAGATGCCGTATTTGATAGGTACACAATGAAGCGAAAGCAAACGACTCAAACGACACTCATTCAGTGTTTTCGTAGGCCTCCCTCCCCTGCTACTGCAGCTGTAGCTGTAGATGGCAATACAGAAAGGAATCCTGAGGACTGTGATGAGGCAGCTGCTATCGCAACGTTACCTGATGATATCGACATAATTGAAACCATCCCTAGAAGATGTTTGAAGAAGGCAGCCATCCTGGCCACAATAGATCAAATACAACAAACCTACGGCGAGAAATATGCCATGGACATAACCGCACACATTTTACGGAAGATCGGGAGGGGCGATTTAGCCGAACGTTTAACAGGACCCAATTTTTAAAAAGCCACGCCCTCCATCTTACTTTTTCTTCACATTTGTTCACATTTGTTCTCTAACAAATTCCGGTCAGCGCCATTTTTGATGATCTCCTCCCATATCCCTACGCCACGCCCTCCCCTAGACCTAGCTCCTCCTCCTCATCACAACATAAGGATAAAAGAGACGGGGTTCAAAAGAGACTCATACCATTTTACACAATAAAAAAGACAGATATCATCATGGAGACCCCGTCGCCGTCACCATTGTCCTTCATTACAACTCACAGCCACTCTGAATCGGAGGAAGAAGAGTTGAACCGTCTGATGTACGGATGTTCCGCGTCGTCATCACCCTTGTTCTTCATTACCCCACCTACCTCACCTCCTTCCTCACAGGTAGACCTTGAAGAGTTGAACCGTCTGATGTACGGATGTTCCCCGTCGTCGTCACCAATGTTCTTCCCCACCCCACCTAACTCACCGGAAGACCTTCCTTCTCCTCCGAACTCGCCCCTGACTCTGGACCAGCCAGATGGACTGCTCAGTTTTACTTTTCTGAACATTATAAAAGCCTGCACCAGCATGCTACCCCTTCAAGAGTGCAGGATGCTTCGGAAGCTTTTCTGTATGAACTGAGGGAAATATAAATACAAATTCCTTGTATGTAACTTGTATACTGTGCCAATAAAAATAAAATTGATTCTCATCATAATCTGGTTTTTCCTTAATAATAATAATAATATTGTACAAATGTCTGTTGTAATGAAATAATGAATAACATTATTACACAATATAATCCTAATGTTAATTTAAAATTAAATATTCCTCTAAATATTGCTCCTCTAATATATAAGTTGCAGACTCTCGTTGTTCACCATTGTACGTACACAGACTCCATTTACCCATGGGAACTGGTCATGGGTTAGGGTTAGAGTCAGGATCAGGGTCAGGGATTTCCAGAGGTTTGGGGTATCGACGTGAAAACAACGCAGAAAAAGAGTTATTTCTTTTTATTATCTTTATTGTTTATTTGAACAGGGACCGTATACAATAAAAATATATTGCATATAAAAATATTGCCACCACAGGTGCAAACCTACGTCTTCAAATACACCATGGGCATAATCGTACAGTTACGCTGAGCTTCTCCTCCTTGCTCATCGGTCGCTGTCACCACAGAGGCTGCGTCAGCCTGCGTCGGCTCTTTTCTTTTTCTTTTTTTCCGCTCGTAATGGAATCGGAAGTGCTGGCCCTGGTAAAAGTCGACAAAACATCCCATGTAACATGTACCGTCTCCTCGTTCCTCCTTCACCAGATAACACCCGCTATGGTTCACCTGGTCGGTGAACCGGCCATCCCGATTCAATGCCTCTTGAAGCTCTTCTCCCTTTAGCGCATACACTTGCAGAGTCAGCTTTTCCCGCTGGGACATCTTCCTCAACACCTTGCTGTTTAGCATGTGGCGCCCCTTGTCTTTCGACGTTACATTCACAAAGAATGTGCCGTAGCGATCCAGCGGCTTGTCGGGGTACAACAGCTTCTCAGAATGCTTTGGTATGTCATCGAACTTAATCAGCTTGATGGTGAGCGTTTCGCCAACATTGACTATGCCACAAGGAGCATGTGGCGCTAGCATGCTTCCATCCTCTCTGGTAATCAGAGGATACAGCCCAGAGGGATTGGCGCCGACTCTCAGCTGCTGTATCGATTTCTCGATGGTACAGGGTTTTCCGCACGAACGTGACCACCTAGTGACGCTATTCTGCTTCCTAACGTAGAAGCTATGCATGTGGCGTTTTTCATAGTTACATCCGTGTCCTTCCATGCATGCCATGCTTAGTAGCGTGCAGAAATCGTATAGGGGCATGGCTATTTATTCACAGTCAAACTCCTCCCCATCAGCCAAAGGGCCTCTTCTGTCAACGGGCCCCTCCCCATTTCGAGTAAAATTGACGACAAACATCGGATAATAAGAACAGTAAGAACAGTAAGAACACCGCAAGGCATCAGGTAGCAAGTAATACTCGAGCAAATTATCATATGTTATCTTATGTTAGTAGACACACGTCACTATATATCTGCCATACATCTAACGTCCATAACATGGTGGACCATTTAACGTATTCAGATTTAACTCTGTATTCAGACCATTGGATTCAGCCCCAGAAAACCAGAGTACGTTATAGCGTTATAAATATAGTCACGTTATAAACAACTACCCAGCGCTGGGGTTAGATCAAAAAATCAAGTTAAATCAATGTAATGCAATGCTGTAATGCAAAGTAAGTAGCGTTAGCCGCTACATTAGCCAAAGTACCGGTAGTATCTGACTACCCATAATGCATTACGGCGATAAGGGAGACAGGGCAAATTCGGAAACTACCCCGGCAGCCGCTGGGGGCCGCATTTCATTCAATTTAATTCATTCAACCCATCAAACGAAATGAAACAATATCCGGAAGTGAGCTTCATTTTGCTGTGTCAAAGTCAATGAGCTCCTTTTTGGTCCATTAATATATACGTCAATGGACTCCACCAAGCATGGTTAGGTTTTAGGGTTTAGTGTTTAGGGTGAGACAGGATTTTTTCAGAGGTTTGATTGTGGGACAGTGTTGGCAAATGCAATTACAATTACACAAACTGCTCGAGAAGAGTTGTTTTCCACGCAAAGTGTACTTTTAAAGTTAAAGTTTTATAGAGACCAGCACAAAATAGCTTGTTTATAATAATAATAATAATAATAATAATAAACTTGTATTTGTATAGCACCTTTCATACATAAAATGCAGCCCAAAGCGCTTTACACATGAAGAATAAACAAAGGTAAATCAGTGAAAATCAGGAAAAAACAGTGAAATGTATGTGATGTAAAGTTATGTGACCTCTCTTCTTGGTTTTAGTTAAACTAATTGAACTAATTGAACTAATTGTAGCCTGTCAGTATTACTACTATTACAGTAGTCAGGGTGTTATGAAGAGTTTGATAAGTTGCTTTGATAAGTACTTAGTTTACCACGTGCTATTTGGATAGCCAATTCAGTACCATGTTTCGCCTCTATGTGTTAAACATAATCACATAGCTGGGAAGGGTTTATATACTTTAAACTTTTTTTTCTTTTTTCTTTTTTCTTTCTCAAAATCTCACTTGAGATTTTATATGTGGTTGTGTGTTTCAAAAAACACAAATTAAATTAACACACAGTACAAGTTCCAAGTTTTAGTTTTAGTTTATTTACAGTATTTACAGTATTTCCAGTTTTTGAATAATAATTAACAATTAACAATACTTTGAATATATTATACAATTATATTTACTATATATATATATATATATATTGTCTGTAATATTTTTGATCAAGTCATTACAAGGACTGATCTTGGGCCACATCCAATGTGCCAAGTCTGGGTATACACCAGTGATAACAAGGTCCTCATTACAATGTCTGATCTGGGTCACACCAAATGTGCCAAGTCTGGCTATACACCAGTGAAGGTCCTCGTTACAAGGACTGATCTGGGTCACACCAAATGTTTTGACCAAAATTATTGAGAAAATGGCATTACATGTTGAATTTGTGGTAATTTGGTCATTTGTATCAGTAAAACATACATTTGTTTGATACATCTGTGGATCATTGAGTCCAATGTAGTATGTACCTTGTACAGGATGTGCCTTGTACAGGATGTACCTTGTACAGGATGTACACATACAAGGAAACTGGATCCGGTTTGCTTAAAAAAACCGGGATCACATAAAACAAACAAGAATCACTATGAATCACAATATGAAAGAGTGTCTATTTTGAAAAGTGTGTGTGAAAGGAATATATGTACAGTTATAGGCAGTTACGTATATGAGAGGGGTCAATGTGTGGGTGTGTGTGTGTGTGTGTGTGTGTGTGTGTGTTTCACAAAAACACGTTAAAGCTAAATTAATTGACATTAAGACCTGTTGGATTTGACTTGACTTGACTTTATTTAAAACTTTAACATGCTATACATTTGTTTTGATAAGGCAACCAAATAAGGTGGGCAAAACAATCATCTATACTTTAATATGTATAGTTAATATACATAATAACCCCTAATAATAATAATAATATAATAATTAGAATAATAGTAGATAATAATTAGAATAATAATAATTAGAATAATAATAATAGAATAATAATATAAATAATAAGTTAATATAACCAAATCTCAGAAAATATCTTGTAAAATACATCTTATACAACAAATACAACAAATCTTATCTTACAAACTTCATTGCAAAAGCATTACTTGCTTTGCTTAACCAATTTACCAATTTCATTGTCACAATATTTATGCCAATGCTTGTGATCACCACACCTTGCCTCAGACCCGTTGACAGAAGAGCCCCTCTGAGGTCAGGGGCAGGTAGAGTGTGTTGAGTTAAATACAGACTGTATAGTGTGAGGGGCAGAATGATAAACAAAGTTGTATCATACACACAATGGACAATAATCATATAATTTCCCCCGGTCATTACCGACCTGACTGATAATAATTTGGCCTAACTGATTCAGTTATATTATATCCAGTTTTTTTATTCCGGTTGAAGATTTCACAACCTCAATCTTGTTACTTTTGTACATCAGTACAGAGACTAACAGTTCATTATAGTTCTCAAAGTCAAATGTAAAAATAATGACAGAGTAGAACTCTGACAGAGTTCTTCAGATTATTACACGCTACATATTATTTATGTACCATAACACGTCTTGTGTAGTAGCATAGCATGCTGCCACCACTTGTCATAAACTGTTTACTGTTTAGACATTGCTTCTAAGCCTGACAAAGACAATGCTGACGCATCAAGAGATACAGAAAATCATTGACACAACCAACTGATATGAAGGCTTGTAGGTATGTATGACACACTTACAATCACCTGACATCACAATCACCTTACACAATTGACAATTGACAATTGACAATTGACAATCACCTTACACATTGGGTAATTAGAACCGCAAATCACATGCCATTAAAAAACAACCCACTTACAAGTATGTAAGTATGAAAGATTGCAACTATGCAATAACTTACAATAACCTGAAATAACACATTGTGTAGGCTAATTAACTGTTTTAAAAACTGTTTTACGTGACGTGTAAAACATTTCAGCACATCAGAACATGAAAAACCATGTTTGGCTATTATGTGTAAACTAACATGTATATATGCAACACACATTTCACCAAGTCAGAACATGAAAAAACATGTTTGACTATTATGATAAACCCATACGGTAGAGGCATATATGTATATATGCAGCACACATATATGTGATGCATGTACTTTTGTGCCAGGTCTATGACACCAGCCCAATATTGTAACACATAGTGGCTGACATTAGTGGTACAGACGACCCTTGCAGGCACCAGGATAAGGGTTTGGTAAACAAATCTGACAATCTGCGTTCATTCAATCACAGTCCCTATAGGTACTATGAATTTCACTCAAGTGCTTGTGTAAATTCACTGTCTAGAAATTGTTAGAAATGGTCAAAGTTACAACTGATCCAAATTATGTTTGAAGCAAAGAGCAAATGGTGGAACTAAAGTTACTTCTGTGTAGTAATCACTACTTCTGGATATTGGATGTTGGATATTTTGCATGAGAGAACGCCAAATTAGTGAATCAAATCAATCTAGATTGTAGATTGATATTGACCCCACTTTCGAGACTGCTTAACGATTAGAGTCTTTATCGATACAACTACTTAGTTTACAACTACTAAGTTTCGTTTAACGATGGTTGACAACCAAATTAATTGATTTGTAAAAACTTTATTAGACAACCAATGTATGTTTGTACACCGGAGTGATCTGATTTAAAGTAGGCTACATAGCTCTTGTCTTTCGAGACATAACATTATGTATGCAGTTAACATTTGGAAAGTGTAGTAAGAAAGAGTTGTTGTGTTTGATGTGTGTTAATGTTTGGAATGTGTAGTAAGAAAAGTTGAATTAAGTTGTAATACATACAACAAACATATTGTAACAATGGACACATTGTCTGAAATCCCTCATCTATAGGCTTGTAAGGAGAGGAGAAGAGAGGGAAGAGGGGAGGAGATGAGAGGAGACGAGAGGGGAGGAGAGAAGAGAAGAGAGGAGAGGAGAAGAGGGGGAGGGGGAGGAGTAGAGGTGAGTTGATGAGAGGAGAGAAGAGAAGAGGGGAGGGGGTGAGGTGTGGAGAGGAGAGAAGAGAAGAGGAGAGGTGGGGAGAGGAGAGAAGAGGAGAGGAGAGGAGGGGGGAGGAGGGGGTGAGGTGTGGAGAGGAGAGAAGAGGAGATGTGGGGAGAGACCAAGTTGAATTAAGTTGTAATACATACAACAAACATATTGTAAGTGTGATATACGTTTTAATTTTATAACAATTGTATTACAAAGATTATTATTATTATATACCATTATTATATATACTTGGTGCTTGTCTACAAAACATAAAGTCTCACAGTAAATTAACCAATTCTGTGAGGAGGACTAGTTAGTTATATAATAATATAGTTAGTAACTATTAAAATAATCATATAAAAATACGAAAAATAAAACTAAGATGTTTGTTCACGTTCCATATTCTATATTTTGAAATAATACCCGTAGGTCACGGATATCTGGGGCCTGGGTTGTACCAAGATTGAGAGTGGTTGAGATTTGTGAAATCTTCAACTGTAATAAAAAACGAGAGGGGTCCATGCTACTGAAACGTTATATCAATTTTTGGTCATATCGACCAAGACCAGACCAATTCTACAGATCGTAGTGTATGCTAGCTAGCTAGCGCTAAGCTAACACTGATTCAATGTCGCCATATGTTTGAACCAAATGCTGTACAACACAAACAAGTTGTAAACCATTAATACTTACGCTCACACGTATAGTGATGCAGCTGTGTTTGAAACAAATGCTGTACAATAACGTAACAAACTCTGATAGGACACATAGGCTGGCGTGTGTATGTATTCCAGTAAATATAATAACGCATCCGTTATTGCATACGCATAAACAACAAACTAACTTTTATCAATGCATCAATTTGGTCATTCAGTGGCGTTTTACTGTAATGCAAAGTAAGTAGCGTTAGCTGATACATTAGCCAAAGTACCGGTAGTATCTGACTACCCATAATGCATTACGGCGATAAGGGAGACAGGGCAAACGGCATAGTCATACACCATAGTCTGTATTCAATCGTTTTCAATTCAAACCTGAAATTGAAACCTCAATCTGTATTAATCAAATTTAGTTCAAAGCTTAATAGGCTTATAGCCTATCAAAAATCATCATGGTGATGTCACAATTGGATCCGGAGTGGGAAAAATCTGTGACCTGGGATGTGATCTGGAATGTTTCAATGAGAAAACCTGCCCACAATCTAACACGCGCTATGTTTGTGGCTGGCTGTGAATATGTCTGTGAGTGGGTGGGTGGGTGGGTGGGTGTGTGTGTGTGTGTGTGTGTGTGTGTGTGTGTGTGTGTTGCCCGGATGGAATCTACAGAATAGCCTTGGGAATACCCAGAATGCTTTGCTATACATTAGTAGGCTATACTAGCTAAGATAGCCTGCTCAACATGCAATTATGGAATATTTGCATGCACAATATGCAATTATGGAATATTTGAATGGTGGATACATTGTACATTGTATTGTACATACATATAAGTGGGCATGGGAGGAAAAAACTGTGGGGCCTCTATGGGTGAGTCAGAGAAATACGTGAGCAAGCAGCTATTCATAGCTTTCAAGGGGGCGTTACGTGCTGCCGGGAACGCCCACCTGATCTCGCCGCTATTCGTGGCTTTCAAGGGGTGTTACGTGTTGCAGGGAACGCCCACCTGACGGTCAAAAATTGTCTATAGAAATTGGGAAATCGACAGAACACCGGCCGTGGTAATAGACAACGTCACGTGGGGGATGGGGTGGAAAGGGGAACCTGGGGGCCGGTTGAGTCAGAGAAAACATCAACAAGCAGAGGAATCTGTCTTGGTGAGGGGCCTGAGATAGAAGAATCTGTAGGCTAGTTTAGTAGCTCTAAAATGGGCCAAATGTATTTGGCCGAGACAGAAAATGCTGGTGTTTCACAAGTCGCGTCCATAACAACAGCGAGCAAAAGAGATATTGCCCACTATGTAAAATGATCCAGCTGGGTTTGCATAATGATTGTTCAAATGTATTCCCCCCGAGATCAAAAAAAAACGCTGCTATTTTGTCGTGAGCTGTGCTATGGGGTAAAATGGGGAAGTGGCCTTTGGAGGCCTTTTGAAATAATCACTTTCCACAAGAAAAGTGTTTTTTAACCCTAACCCTAAAAAATGGAGAAGTACACTTTGCAGAACTATTGAAATAACCACTTTCCACAAGAAAAGTGTTTTTTAACCCTAACCCTAAAAAATGGAGAAGTACACTTTGCAGAACTATTGAAATAACCACTTTCCACAAGAAAAGTGTTTTTTAACCCTAACCCTAAAAAATGGAGAAGTGCCCTATTGAGGAAGTACTGAGAAATTGATTTTTACCCAAAAGAAATCACTTCCCCTTTTCAAAAAAGCGGAAGTGCCCTATTGAGGAAGTTCTAAAAAAATAATATTATTTTGTTTTTCAAGGGGTGCTAACCCTACACTACTACTCTTAACCTTAACCTTAACCTTAACCTTAACCTTAACCTTAACCTTAACCTTAACCAAGTTGTTTTAGTTGCCTAACCGTATAAACAAGTTGTTTTAGTTGCCTAACCTTAACCAAGTTGTTTTACTTGCCTATAACATACAGTAACCGTGCAGTTTTCAACTATGAAACATGTGCTGCTATTATCACTGGGCTGATGGAGCCGAGGCGCAGACGCAATACTGAACCTGTCCTGCTGCAGCGGTGCTGTCGAAAAATGAAGAAACGGGCGACACTCACTCATATTTGTCACTCATATAAATTAAGTAGTTTTGGGAGTCATTGGAAATAGACCTATTCTGTCATTTCAGTATGTGGAAGTGTCTTAACACAACTTGTATTCCATTACTCTTTAGTCAGAAATAACAAAATGAACCCTGAAACAAACATTGCTTTTTGGAAACTAAGTGGTACAGAGCTCCTGTACTTTGTGCTGCAATGGTAGAATGAGAATATTCACATCACAAGAGTGAGTATGTTACATCTTGGCTTCTTGGGTATGATGTAAAATTTGACTTTCCTATTTGTGTTTGCCACTTTATTGGGTCGTTCCAGAGTGCTCTACCCAATATTCTCGATATCAGTCGAAGGCAGCATCCGCTTGCTGCTGTTGTGACTGTTAGCGTGTTGCAAAACAAATGCGGAAAATACAGAGATAATGAGGGACTGTAAATATTAATTTTTTGGGCCCACAGTGCAATCGCTTGGTTTCAGAACGCTTGGATTACGCTGTTTGGACTCATTTTATGGAAAGCTTTTGCCTTTTTTAAACTCTAAAGAAACAGTCTCCATTCATTCCAGTTGTTTCAGAGAAGGCTGATATGGAGCGACTGAATCTAAAATTCGCTGTGTGTTATATTGACATACAAACTTCACATGTTTCTTAATGGCATGAGATTGAGCAGACAATGACTACATTTTCATTTTTAGGTGAACTATTCCTTTAAACATCATAGGAAACCTTCAAATCCTGAAGATTTATTAAAGTTATAACATACAATGATATAGCCTACCTGCATGCTTTTAGCCTCCACATTCTGCATTATTCTATGATGGCACAATTTGCCTTTGTATTATCCCATCAGTAGGCTTTTCAGAATTTTCTTAATGAGGCTCTGAGGGAGCAAAATAATCACAATAATCATCTGAGTATGGATAGAGATACTGTGCACATTTAAATTGAGTCTCACTTGCAAATCCCTCCTATCAGAGATCAAATAGAAAATGACGAGAACAAACCCTACCTTACAATAAAACTATTTTGGTACATGTTGACTGAACAGTTGCAGTTTTAGGCTCATTACATGGCTGTTATTTAGTCAATAATGGAGTCACAGTATAGTAGAGTGAACTCAAAATAACTGCCTAACAGTTGTATGCCTCTGCCAAAAAGTCAAGTTACAGTGTACTGTACATCCATGTCTGTCCGGACTCATACTGTACAAGCACAAATACATTGAAGCCCACAATGCACTGGTGTGGCCATTCAGCATTATGGCACTTTAGGCAACGTTTGGGGGTCCCTCAACAATAATTTTCAACATGGTAAATGGTCCTACACTCCCCTACTCACCCCTCGAACCCTGACTCTCTACAACCTTCATATCCCTAGCTATGGCTCCTTTCCCCTAGCCCCACCCCCTTCCCTTACGACGCCCCTCCCACATCACCTAGCCACTCCCCCTACCCACCCCTGAACCCCGACTCTCAATGACCGTCCTATCCCTACCTACAGCCCATCTTCCCTAGCCCCGCCCCTTACTGACCACATCCACTCCCACCACCCACATCCCCCTAGCCACTCCCTCTATCCACCCCTGGAACCCCAACTCGCTACGACCTTCCTATCCCGAGCTATAGCCCTTTTCCACCCCTTTCCCTCACCATGCTCCCTCCCACCACCCACAACCACCTAGCCACTCCCCCTAGCCACCCCTCAAATCCCGACTCTCTATGACCTTCATATGCCTAGCTATGGCCCCTTTTACCTACCCGCCCCCTTCCTTGATGGAACGGATGGACATGAGGTCACAGTGCTCTTGAACTTTGACCTTTCACCACCAAAATCTAATCAGTTCATCCTTGAGTCCAAGTGGATGTCTGAGCCAAATTTGAAGAAATTCCCTCGAGGCGGTCCTGAGATATGGATATTGCTGGCGGAGACATAAAAATACTACAACCCAATCTATCCTTGAGGTATAATACTATGGAACAGTTTGCCAAAGTAATACACCATATAGGTACAATGAGCTGGATGAATTTAAACTCAAGTTGTGAAATTGCAAGTTAGTGGACTTTAGCATCTATTAACTTGTTACAAACTATTAAAAACAACACTGATTATCCAACAAGGGTCCAATACTTACCGTAGCGTTTTCGGATATAATAATTCAGGCACTTATTCAACTAATTCAATAATAGTATGTACTGTAATTTTCTACATTTTTCTACTATGTTCTTCAGTTGTGTTGTTTATCGTTTACAGTGTTTTTAGTTCACCCTCATCAAAGGTGCCAGTATTCCTGGAGGGTGCTGTATGTGAGTGCTGAGAATCTGTTATTTAATATTATTACAAATAATACGCTATTATAAGCTGAACGGTGCCTCATACTTATAAGGCCACAGAAAATGTCTCGCAGCACTCAGCTTTCTAGTCCAATGCCTTGCTCGTGCCTTTATTTGTTCATTCTAAATGTGTGGTTTTCATGGCTCAGTAAACCTCACTTTAAATGATGTCTAAGCACTTCCCATACAATCCCACACCAGTTGAATTCATTCTGTCGGTGCTCCAGACTGAGGCCACCCTTGGGTGCGGTGTCATGCTCAATAAACCCAATAAACCGCTCCTGTCAGAAGCAGTTTGGCGAGCGGCTTTGGAGGCGCCACTTTCTGAAAGCGGCCCGTTCCAGAACCATTGGCCCTCACACAGTACCGCAACAAAGTAGCAGGGTCCCGGTCTTTGTTGTGCCTGCCTATTACATCATCCCCAACGCCTCACGACCAATACAATCATCATCTGAGAAGAAACAGATCATTTGCCTGATGTCCCATCATGCATTATTATGCTTATGTTGTCTCTGCCATTCCTCTCTGCAGGCGTGTGCGTCCAGATGCCTTTGCAAAATAAAAGTGAGAAATGGTCCGAGAGCATGGCTTCAGAGACGTGTAATTGGATCTGAAGTGCTGCTTGTCTCAATAGATAATGTGAGAAGAGCTTTACTGTTCCATCGGGGAGTGACGACACTCATGGTTCTGCCTGAGTCCTTCAGCCAGCCCAACTTTTTCCCATGCATAAAATAAATGCACGAGTATGCACGCAGTCGGCTATGATCAGTTTTTCCATATCCAATTTCTGTCTCTAAACTGCATCAAGGTGAAAGCATTTTCATTTTCCCCCGTGAAGATCCGCTCTTTCTTCTTGGTCCGCTTGTTATTTTGTGTCATTAGTTCTTTCAAAAGTTTTCTCTGCCGTCTCGGTCGGTGTTGTGGTGGAAATGTTTTCACCATCAGCCACAAAAGACAGGTTCACAAATGATGCCGATTGCCGAACGCTCCTGCCTTCACAAAGGGCTGGATGTGTTTTACCACCTAAATACCACCATGGCGTGTAGTGTGCCATCGACAAGCATAAGATAAGAAACGGGGTGCATTTGGTTTAATAGTGGTGCATGTTATCTTGTCTTTTTTGTCAGTCTACAGTTCTACCATTAGCTTCAAGTCGGCACAATCAATGAACAGAATTGAATGACTTGTATAAATCATATAAAAAACAAGCATAGAAGAGAAGAGAGGGAGGGAGGGAGGGGAGGAGAGAGTAGAGAGAGAAAAAGGGAGAGGAGAGTGGGGGAGAGAGGAGAGGGGGGGAGAGAGAGAATTCCCTCTATATGTATCGCAACAAATGCTTTGAATATTCATGAATCCAGAAGCTTGTGTTTTCATAAGCAGAAGCAGATTTCATATAAATGAACTATTGCAGCATGGCTGAACTCGACCTATTTCACATTATGTTTACCTCACTTGTGCTGTACACCAACATACATTATGCTGTACATTTCTGTTCACATCCAGCCCAGTGTGTTTGAGTTAGGTCTGCAGGCTGTTGTTGTTGTTGTCAGTCCAGTTATTTGAAAGAAGTGAACTTTGCTAAACAGTGCTTTAAATGGTCTCATTCCAGGGCCTGCTGATGCGTTAAATAGAAAAACAACATTATTAATTCCTCTGCATGGGGTTCAGGCCACATTTGACATCAATTTGTGCCTCCCTGAGTTTCCACCGCAATTAAGACTTAAGAAGAAAAGTTTTCTTTTCCTGACACGTCGTCCCTGACAATGTCATGGAGCTGTTTTCACTCGTGGGTCTTGCTTAGTAGACTGTTTCTTTAGTTGTGTTCTAATTAGCCTGAAGGCTAAGTTAAAGCACCTGCTATACACATTGTGGAGATCAGACTGATGCACTATGTAGAGGCATTTGCATGTTCTCTCCGTGTTCGCCTGGGTTTCCTCCCACAGTCCAGAGACTTGTGAACGGGGGGATTTGAGACTTTAAATTGCCCATAAGCATGAATGTGATTGTCTGTCTTATCTGTGTTAACCATAGACTGTAAAAAGAGATGGACAATTTGAAGCCTCCAGTTTGGTGTTTTGACTGCCGCCATCTTGGTTCTCCCGCATGTCGCGCGAGACCAAGGGTTTCCCACAGAGCCGCCTGGAATTGGTCCGTGATCAACAAGCTGTGCGATCACTGGACAGAGGACCGGTCAATCACCCCCAAGTCTTTTTTTATCGTCTATTTTACTCTAAACGGGTGAGTTACATAACAATTCACCCCCTGTACAGTTGTCATGAAAGGTGAAATCAGCTATACAGACCAAACCCCTTTTTTGATCCAGGCTGTAAACATGCTTATTTATGCTGTAAACTCTGGCATCTTAACATGGGGGTGAATGGGGACTGACTCTCTTTTGCAGCCAGCCTCAAGTGGCCATTCGAGGAACTGCAGTCTTTGCTTCTTCTGCATTGGCGTCAATGTGGAAGTAGAAAGCTGCCCCCTCGGTGTTAACCCTGTCCAGAGTGTTTCCCTGCCTTCTGCCCAATGCATGCTGGGACAGGCTCCAGCCAGCAGTAACCCTGAATAGAAATAAACATGTAAAGTAAACTAATGAATGTAATCATTGACCTGTCTTTTCTCTCACAGAGACCTGCTGTGTTGTTGAATGGGTGACAAGGTCCCGGTCACCTCCGTCACCCCGTGAAGCCCCCTTCCCGTCGCAGTGTGCAGGACAGAGTCCCCCAACTGAGAGGCAGGGATGTACCAGGAAGTGGCCTTCCTGGCGGGCAGCACGGAGCACCAGTTCACCACCTTCCACTTCAACCCCAGGGAGAAGGAGGAGGTCATCCCCAAGAAGGGCGTGTTCTACAAGCGTGCGCAGCTCCTGCTCCAGCCGCAGCCCCGCCAGCCGGAAGGCGACGAGGCGGCGGCCATCATCAACGTGGGCGGCATCAAGTACCGCGTCCCCTGGTCGACGCTGGAGGAGTTCCCCCTGACGAGGCTGGGCAAGCTGCGCGGCTGCAGGAACGAGGCGGAGATCATGGCTGTGTGCGACGACTACGACGGCAGCCGCAATGAGTACTTCTTCGACCGCAGCCCGTCGGCCTTCCGCACCATCGTCACCTTCCTGGCGGCGGGCAAGCTGCGGCTGCTGCGGGAGATGTGCGCGCTGTCCTTCCAGGAGGAGCTGCTGTACTGGGGCTTGGAGGAGGACAACCTGGACTGGTGTTGCCTGCGGAAGCTGCGGCTCAGGCAGGAGGAGTACAAGGAGCAGCAGCGGCTGGAGGAGGAGGAGGTGGAGCTGACCTCGCCGCCGCAGTCATGCGAGGAGGCGGGGCAGCCGCCCGGGGTGGGGGCCCAGGAGGAGAGCCGTGCAGGGGGCTGCATGCGGAGGCTGAGGGACATGGTGGAGAACCCGCACTCCGGCCTGCCGGGGAAGATCTTCGCCTGCCTGTCCGTGTTGTTTGTAGCCATCACCGCCGTGACACTGTGTGTCAGCACCATGCCAGACCTCCGAGAGGAGGAGGAGAGGGTGAGTTCAGTAACCTAGCACTCTGAAAAAATAAATCAGCTGAAACACATGCTCCATGCAGGGAAACTTGAAAGTGTTACGCTAAATTCGCCAGCCGGGAAAATGCATTAAATTAGGCTATAAATACTACATTTTAATCTTGTCATTTAACGGTTAATGATCGGTTAACGATGGGTCGGTTGTCGGTCAGGGGGGGCCTAGCGCCGTGGGAAAAAGTGAATCATTATTTTGAAACAAATAAGTACTGAGTGATATGTTACTTTTTTGAGTACACTATCTTCTTTACGGCTCATATTACAGTATGGTTTCAGGGAAAAGAGCAGGTTTTCAACATACTATACAAGGGAAGGAACCCCAGTCTTGGCACTTGCATCCCATCCCATCACTCTTAGGGATGCATTACTTGTGTGTAGCTTTACATCTACAGTAGAAGTCAGATTATGTTGATGCAGCGTCCCACATGCAGAGTCTTCTTGGGCCTTATTATAAATCACGGTGACAGAGACAGAGGCGATGGCTCAGGGACAACGAGGCTTCCCCTCCATTCACTTGAACAGCAGATTACTGAGTATCTCTGCTCACTGTTGCTGCAGCACGCCTTCCTTCCTGCCAACACGAGAGCCGTGTTCTCCCAGATGCATTTCAGAATTGACAGAGCATGTTCAACACAGAGACGGACCAAAGATGATATATTTGTCTTTCAATGCGTGTGTCGTCTTTTCCTAGATGCATCTCTCAAATTTGCACTTCAATTCCAAATTTGCAAAATCCCACAGATGATAATTCTCCCAGTGCCATTCATTTTTACTTCACTCGCTTCCAAAAATGACTATGGAATAAGCTCATTATTGTTATATAACATGATAATTGTGCAAATTGTAACTATAAAGTCATATTCCTTTAAAGCTTGTTTACCAACAAAGTGGGGACAATAAATGAAAAATGCATTAATTTATAGTCTTCAATGCTGCATTCAAAGAGATGAGTTTCAAAATCAGAATCAGAATCAGAATCACTTTTATTGCCAGAGTATGCAAGTTACGTACGAGGAATTTGTCTGTATGCAGCGTAGCGGTCAGGTCAATTATACAGAGATAAGAAGTAGGAAAGATAACTAAAAGACAATCACAACATTGCAAGTGCAATCAAATCGAATATATATACAATATGTACATGAGTGGAGGAGTGTACCGTGGATATTAAATATGAATTTACATTGAATTTACATGAATTTACAGTTTGAGTTAAATATGAGTTTACATTGAATTTACATGACATTTACAGTCTGAGTTAAATAGCCATTAAAAGTGGATTCCAAGTGGAATCATTTCATCCCACTGGCAGATTTTTCACTTGGTTTAAGAGTAGAAAAATAGGTTTTATGGCCAAATATTACATGGATATTCGTTCAGTGCAAGGCTTTCAGATGCAAATATTGTTTTTATGTAAACTTTTTTACAGCGTCAAATTACACTTGGGCTTAGCTGTCTTTTTTTATACTCGCCCGCTGTTTGCAGGATCACATGCACAATCAATTTGCTCAAATCAAACGAAAAACACAACAAAACTTTAATTATCTCCACGGGGAAGTTGGGTCATCACAGCAGCAAAAACAGTAATAACCACAAAGAAAAACGGAATGTAGAAAAAAGTGGTTATTTAAAGAGAATGCATCTGACAATGTTGGGTAGAAATGTGAGAATAAAATAACTATACATTTAACTTGTAGCCTTTAGGTCCCTAATTAGCTCTGAAAATGAGAGTGCAGCCACATGTTGATCTGAGCTCACAGAGACTGAAATATTGCTACCTAAGGCTTCCTTCCGATCCCGCTAAATAAATATGTTGTGCTGCAAAAGTGGAGCAAAAACCAAATGAAAGCTGATGATCTCTTCCTCTGAGCCTTTCAGATACTTTATTTATTTATTATTATTATTATTTATTTATTTTTGCCTCCGACACTAGCGTTCCCGCTCCAGAGTGTCTTTGTATCCAGCTAATTCACCTCTTGAATGACATCAATAAGGCTCTGAATGATTAAAGAGAAGCCCAGCGGCTCCTGTCACTATCAAAGGGGGCATCTGCCTCAGCCGGCTGGGAGGGAGGGGGACCGCTACTTGTGAAGTGCGCCGGCTTCAAAGGGGAAATCAATCAGGAAACAAAACGTGTGAAAGCCCAACAAAGACCCACTCTATAAAGTCTGATCTGATCTCCAATTACACTCTATGAAGTGTCATCTGGAATCACATACTTGTGTGAATCTACAGCACCGGCTCAGCTCTCGATTGGAGATGCATCAGAGGTGCAACAATTGGGACTAGGGACACTGGAGTGTTCGCTTTGTTGGCCAGGTCAGATCAATGTCATTCGAATTCTGGTGGCATAACGGCACTGAGATGCATGAAAATGTAGGTGTGGTTCGTTAGGAGTAAGAACGTAATCTGAACAAACTACAGGAAACGACCGCAAAATGCAAGGGTGATGGTATCAGGAGACGGATGTTGACATCTGATAACCGATAACTGATAATACAGTTCCTCATGCTTGGAAAGCCTAGCTAGCAGAACAAAATGAAGTCTGGACTTGATGCTCATATCCAGCTATTTCTTCATGTGTTCTTAAAGCAGCTACAATAAGGAACTTTCATTGTGTGTTGATTTTAGCAGCCCGTGTGGACAAAAGCGGTAGTGTTCTCCCGGAATAAAGATTGCATTTCCTGAATCCTGTCTCCTCTGTCCCGACCAGCGGGTCGGCCGAGCTGCGACAGGCCGGCCAGGGTGGTCTCATTTGCTGCTGTAGGTCAGATGTGAGGCTTCAGTATTAAATTTAGATGGTTTTATAACCAGTTATGTTCCTCATAGCTGCTTTAATGGAAATGAAGGTAAATAACAGTAAAGAGTACAGACATAGATCTTCTGTTACTATCTAGATGGGTCACCACAGGCTCCGCCAATTCTAAAAAATTGGTAGCAGCAAGTCTCCCAAATGGTCACGTGGTCACCTCTCCCCTGAAGTGTTGTGAGAAGACTGTGCCTGGTGATGCAGGGTTAGTGCTGACCTAGCAAGCTAACTTGAAATAGAGATTGTGAGTTCCCAAACTCCACACAAACCACACACATAAACACAAAGCTGCCCGTTGTTAGGTCAAAACTGTTGAAACTAAGATATTCCATAAAAAAAAAAATCTAGCCACAGATTTAGCTACCTAATACATTAACGAACTTCAGTTTTAGCTAATCGCCCCCTGCTAACATGAGTTCCTGTTGCCAAATCTCTCGTGACAGTGTGTTGCTGAGATAGAGACAGGTCTTGAACAAGTTAAATTTTCTCCTGATCTGTCTGTCTGAAAAATGCCATTTTAGTGTCAGAATATTCTGAAGATATGTGGCTTCAGAGAAGGCGCCGAATAGTTAAGGGATCTGTCATAATCTGCGATCACGTTGACTTTTCCCATTGACTCCAATAGACTCAGACCTGGCGAAAACCTCCTAAGTGGACGTGTCCGTGGAAAGCCATGGGCAAAACACGCGTGCCAAAATGACAGGAACTGAGTTGAAGTTGGGCCGTCTTGCTTGCAATCCCATTGTCTTTGGTACAGACAAGTCCATCATGGTAGCGACTGTAATTGACTTTGTTTTGACTCCGCCCCCCACCAAAATCCCAAACCAGTTTACCAAACCTCTGTCCAATCAACAAGCTACTTATGAGTCATGTGACATTTGTTTACAAGTCCTGCTGGCTCATCATTAGGCAGTGTGAACCGAAACAAACCAAATAGGAAAAATTCATCAAAGTAACCTTTTCCACTGTGGTTCAGCCCAACGAAAACAAGCTGTAGGTGTGATGGCACTCGGGATGTACAGTACGTGCCACTGCTGTGCTACAATGGCAGCACAAGAGCACTTGATCAACAGCCATGGTGTGTACGGAGGTGTCAGACAGAATTGGCTGTGGAATGTCCTCCTCTCTCCTTGTTACCATGTTAGGAGAGGAGAGGAGTTGGGACCGGCTCTGCACAGCGACGTAGGTGCTCTGTGAATGGGCTTTATTTCCTCATTTGCACTAATGTTGAGCATAGCAATTATGCAGCTAAACACTCCAGTGAAATTCGGCCCAACTAACTCGGTGATGGCCAAGGCTAATTACCAGCGGCTCTTTCAATTGAGTTCACCCACTCATCTTCCTCCATTATGGCACATCCTAATATCCATTAGCAGAGCTTTGATAGCCATTTAAATCTGTGTAGATCCTCCCTGTAGGTAATGGAAACTAATGAAATTAACATTCCCTAAGAGACCATTTCTAGACTTGAATATGTTGTGTATTTATTGTGTGTAATGTTTCCGAGACTTCAATTATCAAATAATTATTATTAATAATTATTGTTATCAATAATACTATGAAGGCATGGGGACAGTAACATGTCAAAGTCTTTGTCTTTGCCAAGTTTTATAATATGATAAAGCTGCCAATAAGCCAGAGGAGAAGGAATGGGCCTAGCCTGGTAAAACCATCCTGATCACGTGACCTTGGTTCACATTATGTTTCGCTGCACGGATCCGTCTGTACTTCTAGCCGCCCACGTCGCTTTCAGTGGGCGGGAGTACTTGCTTTGACAGACAAACTCCTTCAGCCAATCAGCGCCAATCAAACGTTTGCCAAAATGTGTTTTCCACCGAGAAACCCCACTAGTGCATAACTTTACTCTTGTTATTACGGCTGTGTTTGCTCTAACTGTAACGTTACCACTCATTGCTTCGGGAGACGCCATTACTATTTTTTCCCGGTGGAGCGGAGTCCCTGATTGGCCAGGGTAAGTGATCAACTACGACACAGTCCCTGACTGGCCCGGTTACATTGTAATTTCAGGAAATCGGTGTGGGTAGTTAGAAGTCCAGACTGATCTGTGGCGCGATGTGAAGTTGCCTGATCAGGATGGTGTTGTTTGTGTAGTATCGTAATGTATATAATCTAGTAAAATTTATTATAGTAGTATACTGTGATGATGCTATGTAAAGCCCTTTTAGGCATGATTGTGTGATAAGGGGGCTATAAACATAATTGACATACAAACATTACATCACTGAACTGAGCTGATGGTCTTACCAGCCTAGAATGGAGCCATATTCACAAAATAATCTGAATAATAGTTTGCCAAACAGTGGAGGAAGGAAGTTATCCGGCATAGACACTATCGACTGAAACAAAAACCAGATGATTTTCTTTGTTCAAAAAGTTTTAGGGAGCGATGGAAAGCACTTAGCCTGCCTGTCTAATCTAATGTAGCTCTCTGGGAGGGATTCAATGGCTGAAAAATCTCCCTCTCTCCCTGTCTCCATATGAAGAACGCACACGTACAAAAAAACTATCAAGCATTTCAGATTTATAGTCCCGCTTCCACACATTCTGGATGAATAGGCGATTAAAGAGCTCAAGTGTTTTGTCGATTTCCACATTTTCTCCCCCTCTAAATGGCTTACTCTGCATCTTTGGAAGCTCTGGTCCTGTTTCATTTATCTGTGGATCTAACATCTCGGTACCTCTGCTCTTGCCCCCCCGCCTGTACACCCCATTCTTTAAAAGGCACCCTAACCATATGTCAGCGTTGAGGAATGGGGAACGGAGCTTAGAGGGTGTGGGGATGGGCGAAAGAGAAATGCTATGCAGTTGCTGTAAGAAGTAGAGATCATTTGGTCTTAGTCTTTGCTGAATAGACATAAGACACACATCGTTCATTCCCCATGGGTACGGTTTGATGTTCATGCTTCACGATAAGTAGTCCCTCATATTGCGGTTATTTGTGTAGAAGTTCTGATTTTCGGAGTGTGTTCCTACTGTGAGTTTCCAGCATGAGTCAGGGATTTTTTTTAATGTGCTCGCAGGAGACTGAGCCTGGTGAAAAACAATATAGCCAACCTACTCTAACTGTCTTGAAGGATGCTATACAGATATCAGAGCTCAACTATTTCCAGTATCCATACGGATATTATTATAATACCATAGAGGACATGGGTGTCCAAACTTTTTTGAATGGGTCCCAGATTAGATAGTTAGTTAGATAATGTGGAAATACTTGGGGGCCAGCTGCTTCTTGCATTGGGTTATATACATCAGTGGTTCTCAAATGGGGGTCCGGGGACCCCCAGGAAACCGTGGCACTTTGCCAGGGGGTCCGCGAAAACTTTTCAGGAAAATAAAAATAAAAACCTTTTTTTGTGTGCAAAAGCTTCATAGTTCAACGAAAATATTTTATGCTTTAAATCTAAAATGGTTCATGGATTACATTCTAATCGAACAAATGTCAAGCACGTTACTGTGGAAAAATTAAGCTTAGCCCAAAATCACAAATCAGAATGATGGGGTCCCTGGTATATTTTCTATCTTGCAAGGGGTCCTTGGCTGAAAAACATTTGAGAACCTCTGATATACAGTATAGCCTACGCACTATAAAGGGAAATGTTTGACTTATTGGAATATCACTTCAATCATATTTTTGAAGGGAATCATTTTCAGCCCTGTTGACTCGCCTTGCTCATAAATGTTTAAAAACTCTCCTCCTAATAATGAATCAGTAATGAAGTGGTGTAAGTGCTTTGTGGATCGAATGAGTTGACTCCGTGTGTCCATCCATCCATCCATCTTTAATCGCTTATCCATCCGGGATCGGGTCGTGGAGGTAGCAGTTCCAGCAGGGGACACAAAACTTCCCTTCCCCTCGCCACATTAGACAGCTCTAACTGGGCCATCCCGAGGCATTCCCAGGCCAGCGTGGAGATCTTGGGCTCGATCGTTGCAACGGCCTTAAAACTGCGCTTAGCGCCAGGCGCAGCGCAGATTAGTGGGTGTGGACCAGCGCACTCAATATTTTGGTGTCGCAACTACACGCGGCCTTAAGCATTATAACCACGCCTTTTAAGCATAGAATTATTCACACCGTGCTCATTGGAGAAGTGCAGTAAACAAATCACAATGTCCCTTTCATGTTCCATTCCACGGAGTGATCCAATCTGGTCAGAAAAGCCCGACCAAAGCGCTCTGAGCTCCCCCCCTCCCTCTTTCATCCCCGTCTGTCTCCATATATATTATTACATATTATGATGCTTCTCAAACCAATCTCACTGCAGTTTAAATACAGCAAGCATGTAAATACGCTACACTATAGCAAGATCAAAGTGAAAAGAATGTTCTAAACGCATCGGCTAGAAAAATATAGCCTATCCCTGGATGTCATGATGAGATTAGATTGGTGAAAGTTTGGGCAGAATGATATCGTTTTCTCTCGCTACCTTTTCTTCTCCCCCACTGTACAGGTAGGATGATGCAACAGCCTCTGAATGACAGGGGCTCAAAACTACGGTATAACAACTTTTTTTCATCTGTCATTTTTGCCTGTCTGACGCGCGAGAGAGAGGGAGTGAGAGAGAGAGAGAGGGGGAGAGAGTGTGAGATCGGCAGAGGAGAGCTGCGCGTAATTATGCACAGTAATATCCGCGGCGCACTGAATAAGGCCTGGTTTGAAAAGTGCTAAGCGCTAAATTAACGCCAGGGGGGAAGATAGCGTTAGGCCGGTATTTAAGGCCGAAACGCCCATTCTGGCCTACTCTGGCACTGCGCCACGCCTCTTCGGCGTAAAGCGCATTTCGGGGCCTAAAAACATGATGCTATCTTCCCGAGTCAGGCGCAAAGCAAGTTTTTTTTGCATTTAACGCCTGTTTAGCGCCTAAGGCCAGTGGGAAGATAGGGCCCATAATCTCTCCACCTAGCCCTCGGTCTGCCCCGTGGTCTCCTCCCAGCTGGACGTGCCCGGAACACCTCCCCTTACCAGATGCCCGAACCACCTCAACTGGCTCCTTGCTACGCAAAGGAGCAGTGGCTCTACTCCGGGTCCCTCACGGATGACTGAGGTTCTCACCTTATTCCCAATCCCAAAGGAGATGCCAGCCACCCTCCTGAGAAGACCCATCCTTCATGACCATAGGTGAGGGTAGGAACGAAGATCGGCCGGTAGAGAGCTTTGCCCTGACTCTGTGTGTAATTGTGACAAATTATACTACAAACCTGAGCTATAAAGGCCAAAACTTTATTTATGAGACGGCTGTTTCCCACTCACTTGCTTTCTCTCTCTCTCTCTGTCTCTCTCTCTCTCTCTGTCTGTCTGCAGCAGTAAGCTGGGGTTTGCTGCATCTTAACCATTTTAACATAGAAGAGAGAGAGATGGGGTGGGGCACTGAGGAAGAGAGAGCGTACTCAGGACAACAGCCATCAATATGGTTGTAATCGATAGCAACTTAGATTAGGTCTGATTAGATAAGAATGAAAGTGTAACGACCCCTATGGGGAATTTGGGTTGTTGCAGCAGCCATGAATAGGACATAAATAACAAAAGTATAATATACAGTATAAAGACACAGTGGCTTTATTCACAGATCTGCAGGTTGAAGCGGATCTGCAGCTATTCATTCATAGACTGCATGGACGTAGCCGCCATGAATGACATCACCCATTGTTTTACTTCAAGGTTCGTTGAGAGGTCCTCACCGTGTTTTGTAAAACCTGGGTTATATTCATAACCTGGAGTTTTACATCAAGGTTCGTTGAGAGGTCTCTCACGATGGGCTCTGACCCAGGGATTGTGGAACCGCCCGGGCCACCCGGGCCGCGGCCCGGGTACTTTTCAGTTCCCCAAAAAAAAAAAAAGATTTTTTTTTTTTTTTTTTTTTTTTGATTTTTTTTTTGATTTTTTTTTTTACAATTAAACCTCATTTACTTATTACACTCGACTGATTGTTTTTCAGATGTGATGTGAATCTAAAGTGAACTAAACAAGTCAGATCCACTATAAATGTTTTTCAGTAGATGCTGTGATGTAGCCACAAGAAAGGTGCAATATTAATGTTTTTCAGGAGATGGCGATGTTGCTAGCTATAGGTTCTAAACAAGAAATGTGGTTCAAATGTTTACAGTAGTTTTCCTTTCTTGCTGCACTACAATGTTACAATGCTGTGAGACAGGCCCGGCGTTGGAGGGGGGCCTGACCGGGCCGGGCCCCCCCATTCCCTAAACTGGCCCCCCCATTCAATTTTTTTTTTTTTTTTTGTGTGTGCTAAAAACGTTTTTCCGTTTTTCTGTTTTAAAGTTTAAAACGGAATCTGGCTGTCATTAGGCATTGATTAACTGAATGCTATTGCTAACTGTTACTTTGAACCTCCATTTGCAATGATTCTGGCTGGATATTAATTAACTATTGTAAATTTGTCACAATGAATGCAATTTGTGCACAATGTGTAAATACATTTAATATTAATTGTTTAGGCCTATTTGTAAAGTCACAACACATTAGAGATGTGTGTAGTTCCTCATAGATTTAGCCTCTTCCTTTTGCTCTCAAATGCACCAGTTTGACGAATTTTACTTTAAAATGTACAAAATCTTCTTCCGGGGGAGAATCCCCCCGGACCCCCCTTGGCCCCCCAAGCTAGGGGCAGGCCCCCTCTGTAATTTGGTTCTGGAGCCGGGCCTGCTGTGAGACGGAGCTAAACACAAAAGATGCAATATTAACACATTGAGTGCCACAGCGCTCCAGTAAAATTGTCTGCAGCCTGTGCCAGATTCACTTCCATTCAGTTGAAAACAGCTATAGAATTTTTTCTATTAGGGCTATATTGACGGGGCTGGACTTTAATGAAACATTGAACACTCCTGCTTCTTCCAAAGAAGAAATTTTGTTTCTAGACAGTTCCATTATGAAATGACAGCCTCTGAAAAAAGTGCACTTTCAAGGGTTTTCTGTCATTTTTTTTTACTTTCCAAGATATAGTCACTTTTATGAATACCTTTTGCACTCTAATTTCGAGCACATTCACTGACTCTGGCTGGTGTTTTCTGATGTGGTGGCGTGGTGTGGTTTCTGTGCAGCCTGCGTGCCCCCCCCCCTCTCCCCCCCCCCCCCCCTTCTCCACCTCTGAGCTGTGTGCTCCTCCCCACACGCACAGAGTTTGTTTTCTCGACTCCGTTTTTGCCCCGGACGGATCCCAGCGCGCATCAAGGAAATGCAAAACGCGACTGAACGAAAAGGCTTGGCCGTTCGGCTTCGGATGCTGGCTTTCTGGCAGGGAATCGTGTGTGGAGATAGATAGAAGCATAAGAGCTCAGTTGTCAGCGCGGATGCAGCCGAGCCCACTCTCCGCTGCAGACAGAGCAATCTATACGGCTCTCTGGCTGAAGCATGCATCGGTTTCCTCTTTGATCACGTCTTTCCCTGCTGTCTCATGCACAAAGTAAAGGATCTGAGGTGGGTGGCGCAGCTTCCCTGTCGATGTTTAAGGTGGCGCCGTGTGATCCCTTGAAGGGATTCATGCTCACTGGCTAGGTACGACCTTAAACAGCAGAATTATGATTAATTATTAATTATGATTTTAGGACGTCCACAGACGTCCTTGGCACTCCTCGTTACATTTTTTTAGGACGTCCAGAGACGTCCTTGGCACTCGATGTGTTAATAGTTTTTCATGGGATACTCAGTATTTAATATTAATACTAATACTAATAATAGAAAAGGAGAAGATACTGAATAATGACATCACAACAGTATAATCCTAATGTTAATTTAAAATTAAATATTCTTCTAAATATGGATAAAAGTCCAAAAAACAAAATTTTCTTCGGCGCTGCCGAGATTCGGGGGGACACGCCCCCCCGACGGGGGACACGCCCCCCCCGACACGCCCCCCGGCCCCCCCAAGTTCAGATGCGTTCCGCTATCCCTGCTCTGACCCATCGTGAGAGACCTCTCACCTTATTTCGTAAAACCTGGGTTATATTCATAACATGGAGGTTTCTGGACTCCCAATTTGAAGCCTTGAGTTTTGTACTGTGACCGACGCCATCTTGGTTTTCTTGGAGCCAGAAGTGACCGAGAAGAGCTGCAGCGCCATCTGCTATTTGTCCGTGACCGGTGACTGGACAGGCGACCTGTCAATCACACCCACCCCAAAGCATAGTCCACTTTATCTGCGTGGGTTGAAGCCAATGCCCTGTTTTATAGTCCGTGTGAGTTATAGCTGTTATTTCAGGCTATCGAAAGATAAATTCCCTAAATTATTTGGGAAAAATTGGATCAATTCATCCTCCTGGGCCCCCTGGTGGTGGTGGATCGGATTAAAATCTTTGAAAAACTCCAGATAAAGGACCTATAATTGCATGCTTATTGAATCCACATTTTGCACAGAATACTCTCTCTGTCTGGCTCTCACACACAAATTGTTAAAGAACAGTGTTGGTTGGCAAAATCGTGAAGTTCAGGAAACCTCAGTCTTCCTTCCATCTATGTGCAGAGAGATGTTTTACTGTATAAAGCTGCTATGTTTCTATCCAACTGTCAAGCGAATTTTAAGTCGATTTTGGACAAAAAACTAAAATGCTTATAGGCTTCCTGAACAAATAAAGTAAATCAGAAAAAAACACATGAAGACAAGAAAAACGTAAAGTCTTTATGAGGCGCCATCATGTATTGGTCAATTCCCCCACCCCCAATTTCCCCCCCTTTTTTCTCCCCAATTGTACTTGTCCAATTTCCCCCCCTGCTGCCCCGGTCGCTGCTCTACCCTCTGCCGATCTGGGGAGAGCCAAAACTAGCACCATGCTTCCTCCGACACATGCACAGTTGCCAGCCACTTCTTTACACCTGACCAGCAGGATATAGCACGTGGGAGGATCACGCTATTCCCACCATTCTGTTCCAATTCGAACACGACCGACCAGAGGAGGCGCTAGTGCAGCGACCATTGTGACAAGTACTATTTTAATTGCCATTTATCACATCATCATTTATTTATATTTTATAATTTTTTGGCTGGTCAACTGCAGTTCTGCACGATTTTTACTCTATCGTGTCCACAAAATCATTTGTGTGTGTGTGTGTGTGGGGGGGGGGGGGGACTTGCTTGGATCATGCCCATGTTCGAACTCGCCCTTTATTTCTATGCCAAATACATGCATGTAAAGTTTTGTGACTGCATCTTGTATGGTTTTGATGATATCACGGTCACATCCACAGGCAGACAGACATACTGTATAAACCTGGCGAAGCACTCAAAACTGCTTCTGTGGTAGTTTCAATGTAGCTACAATGTCTCCAGGACCACATTTGATCTCTCTCTGATCACATGCACGCACGCACACACGCACACACACGCACACACGCATGCACGCGCACGCACACACACACACACACACACACACACACACACACACACACACACACACACACACACACACACACACACACACACACACACACACACACACACACACACACACACACACACACACACACAGAAAACAAAGAGAACCTTTAATGGCTTTGATTTCATTGACGCCTGCCAACTGTTGGTAATAGAGCCATTCTCAACTCATATCTAATTGGTTTCTTTGAACCCATTTATCATGAATGAACACAACTTGCCTATCAGCTTCATCACTTCATGTGCTAGAACATCCAAGTATGTCAACCACAAAATAGAAAATAACAGATATTTTTTTGACAAATGCAGCTTTTTTCTCGGTCACACTGAGGAAGTTTGAGGTTTCATACAGAATATATCCCCCCCCCCCCCCCCCCACACACACACACACAGGTGTCAAACAGCTTCATTTTCAGAAAATATATTTTTCTGGCAAGATGACAGAACTTGTCAGCAACTTGTTATAGTTGAAAAGATGATATATATTTTGTATGTAGGCTACACATGAAAACATACTGTGTTGTGCAGAGTGAGTGATGGGTTTTAGGTCATACATCTTCATCTCTTCATCTACGCACATTAGATAGACTCAATATGAATTTATTCCATCCAATTTTGTTGAAGGTCTTGACCTCAAACACCCTGCGGATGCACAATGCATTTATGCAATCGCATTGGTGGTGAAGTCTGCATCATCTCTGTAATGCATTACGATGAGACGAGATTGCCCGTTTCATGAGGAGATGTTTTCTGGAAGACGGCTGAAAAGCTTTGCAAGTCGATATGACGGTGCGGCCGAGCGATAGCCTAGTGAGGCGAACATAACGAGAGCGGTACATAAATGGAGTTTATAAAAAATCATCACACCCACTCAAACATCACTCCTCTGTCTGCGGGATCAGAGTTCGGCCTCTGCGTGCTGCGGTGTTTGCTTTGCATGCTTGTCTTCCACTGTGATGGGGTCAGAGTCCCTGCGGTCGGTGAAACGGATAATGGTGTATTTTTAATTTGATCCTCCGTGGTTCCCGCGCGCATCAGAGGGCCATTCGATATGGAGATGGAGGGAGTGGAAGATGCACTCAGCTAGAAAGCTTCAAACAATAGCCTACAAATACGGCGGGCAGATTTGAGTGGAAAGGGCCCAGCATGCATCTGTTTACGAATGTGCCACACTCCCTCGTGGACGCGCTAGAGCAGGATAGCACAGCGGCAATGCTTGCACATAATGGCGCGCGTGTTGTGAAAACGAGCGAGCCCCATCATTTGGACAGCGAGACATTTCCTATTTATTTGCTTTGCGTCTATACGCTTATTACGTTGAAATGTGAAATGACAGCGTGTGTCGTGGTTAGATGACAGACTTTGTTTTGAACTTCACTTTGAATTGCCGTGTCCTGTAGCGCTTAAATCTCCCTACTCTTCTCTGTTCTTTCAACTGAACATTACTGGGAAATTGGTAGAAAGAAAAAGAACAAACCACTACATTTGTACACCCCAATTTTAAGGCTCTCAATGGAGCGTGACGATTCAAATCTGGATCGATAACTCCGACACCAAACTGTGTATAACGTTCCGTAGAGTCACATGGAAAATAGTGCGATCCTCCCACGCGCTATGTCCTGCCGGTGAAACTCCTCGCTGTCAGGTGAAAAGAAGCGGCTGCACGGCGACTGCACATGTATCGGAGGAAGCATGTGCTAGTCTACAACTCTCCCTGGATCGGCAGATGGGGTGAAGCAATGAATGGGACAGCAGGCAGAATTGGCCAAGTACAATTGGGGAGAAAATGGGAGAAAATTCTGCAAAAAAAAAAAAAACGCTGGAAAGAAACAGAAAATATGATACTGAAAACATTTTTTTATGTTGTTTAGACGTCTAGAAGTTATTATTGCCTAGCATTTTTTTTTACTGCATACTAAAAAGAGGCTAGTTGGCTGGATATAATCTGTCCAAATACTTTTGGCATCCTGAAATGATTGGACTGTGAACAGAAATTGCTTGAGTTTTTAAACTTCTCCTCCAATTTGGCTGAAAATCCCCCTCAAACCACAGCTGCCAATCCATTCACAGTTATTGTATCATTTCACGTTTCAAAATAATAATAACACGCGTACGAAGCCAAAATGTCGCAGCTCGTTAGCTGCTGTCCAAATACCTGGAGCTCACTCACTATAGAGGGCTTGTGCCGCTGTGTTGAAGCAGAGACCCGACTGTCTATTCATTGTGAATTTTAATTTCACTCTAGACTTCCCCCAAAGGAGCCTTTCTGACTAAATAACACTGAAATGGAGAACAGAAGACATTTCCATGCTGTTTTCACTCCTTCTCAGTGTGCAGATAGCAAACTTGATAGTCTCCGTGGATATACCACTTTCCATCATGACAGTTTGTTCACCTCAAGTGCCTCAGCTAAGCGTAATAATTGACGTCATTCCAATATGCTATCTCTCTTCTTTTTTTCTTCTTTTTCTTCCATTATTTACCGAGAATATTGCTGCCACTATTGTCAAAGCCTCAACCCTCGAGGCAGAGGTTTACGTTGGGCCTTGATGGGTTTATTAAGTTTCATGACTCAAGGGCAAAGCCCAGAGTTGACTTCTAAAAATGCATGGGTGTCAGTCTAAATAGGAAGCCTTTCTTCTCACTTGTCTTTTTGTGGAGATGGCGTTTCCATGCAGCAGTGAAGGTTGACTGTGCAGGTGGTATTGTCTAGCTTACACACTCAGTGATTCACACGTGGGATTTACCCTGTATAACCGCAGTGCTCCACTGTTCCCAGAGCTGGGAACTAGCTGCTGGCTGATGTGAACCAAAAATCACATCTTTGTATTTTTAGGCTGAATGGCGATACACTATATATGTTGGAGATTCCTACTATTTTCTACGGAGTGGGCCAAATGTTCAGTTGTGAGTCAAAGCCACATGTGAGATATCACAAGCACTTTTATTAAAACAAGACTGTGATTAAAATACAATCCTTCCTTGACTATTGGTGCTTTCACAAAATATTTACACGAGTTCCCTCACTGTTTCTCATGAATGGCTGACCCATGTACAACAAACAGGTGGTTGATTTGGAAAACACTCAAAATGCTTGAGATATAACTAATAGCACCTTATGCCAAGAGACTGCAAAGCTGAGCACAGGAGAAAGTGAGGATCAAGAGATTGTTCGGTCATTTATAACACTTACATTAAATCTGCAAAGATGTAAAGGTTACTCTTGCAGTTTTATTTCTATTTCCAATCTCCTTCAGCAGTGACATTCACAGTAATCACATATAATTATACTTTCAAATATTTATGATATTTAAGCAGTCTTGAAAGAATGGATTATTATTACCAAAAGCGAGGATATTTCAAGCTTGTCACACGGTAAGTTTAAGAATTCATACTGAAGTTACATTTGACTCAGCCATGACTGATCCCAGTAAGGAAACTCATTTCTCTAACATCATCTGACTAATACATCTAGTCCGTTCACCACTTGATTAGCTACTCAAACTTGATTCCTGATATTTTTCCTCACCAAGTTATTCTACTAAATAAAATCATCATAGTCATATTTAATAGCTTCATGAATCTTCCAACACCGGGCGTCCGGTAGTGCAGTGGTAGATTCCCTGCTTACCAACACGAGGGTCGCAGGTTCAAGCCCCCGTGTTACCTCCGGCTTGGTCGGTACAGGCACACTTGGCCGTGTCTGAGTGTGGGAAGCCGGATTTAAAGGTATGTGTTCTGCTTGGTTGGGCACCTGTTTGGTGGTGAGGAACTGGGGGGAATAGCGTGACCTTCCCACGCCCTATGTCGTGTCGGTGAAGCTCCTCGCTGTCAGGTGAAAAGCAGCTCGCGACTGCACATGTATCGGAGGAACCATCTGCTAGTCTACATTACAACTCTTCCCAGATTGGCAGAGGGGGTGGAGCAACGGCCGGGACAGCAGGGGGAATTGTTCAAGTACAATTGGGGAGAAAAATAGAAAAAACACTTGATAAAGAAATTAATCTTCCAACACTTTGGAAGATTGGATCAAAGCCTCTCATTTTGGCTTTGAAATTGATTCTTAATAATTACTGACTTTACGCTGCACCTTCGCCTTTCATGCTTATTCAAAGCACAGTCATCCTTTGCTGTTCACAGCAACTAGAAATATTGTGTTTCGTGCGTTCATTTCTAGCGTGCCTTGCCACTCCTTAATGCCTGCCTATGACTTCCTCCTCTGCAGGGCGAGTGCTCCCAGAGGTGCTACAACATCTTTGTGCTGGAGACGGTCTGCGTCGCCTGGTTCTCCCTCGAGTTCCTGCTGCGCTTCATCCAGACGCCCAGCAAGTGCACGTTCCTGCGGACGCCGCTCAACGTCATCGACGTGGTGGCCATCCTGCCCTACTACATCACCCTCATCGTGGACGCTCTGTCGGTGGGCGAGAAGCCCGGGACCACGACCAAGAACAACTACCTGGAGAAGGTGGGGCTGGTCCTGCGTGTCCTCCGCGCTCTGCGGATCTTCTACGTGATGAGGCTGGCCCGCCACTCTCTGGGCCTGCAGACGCTGGGCCTGACGGTGAGGCGCTGCACACGAGAGTTCGGACTGCTGCTGCTGTTCATGGGCGTGGCCATGGCACTCTTCTCCCCCCTGGTGTTCCTCGCCGAGAGCGAGCTGGGCGCCAAGCAGGTGAAAAATATTGTTTAAAGGAACACAATTCTGTCATTATCTCCTACTCAAGTGGTTCTCAAACTTTTTTGGCTTCAAAAAAGTTCCCCTTTCCTTGATTTCTGAATCCAATTACTCCCTTTACCCAACTACAACATTTTGCTTCGAAAACTGTAAGAGAAAACTATAGCATAGGTTGAGTCGATGTCTTGTCATAGATGCTGGGGTAGCTGGCTGGGGGCGTGGTCAGGGTGGAGTAAATCCTCCCGTTCTCCCCATTCAGCATAGTTAGCATTTAGCTGCTAGCCCAGCCCAGGCAGACGAGATCAGGGATGTAACCCCCTCTATGTACCTGCTCTAGAATCCCCAATCCTGTAGTGTAGGTCTCAATATTGCCGGCAGCAAGCCCTCTGTGCCACCAAGTCAGACTGATTGAATGAGGTTTTCGCAAGGCTCTTTCCTCTGGCTGTCGACATTCAAAACTGACTGAGGATCGAACCCACAACCTCAAAAGTCACTGAGGCTCAAACCCACAAGCACCAAACTGCTAGACAGCAAACCAACTCTCTGAGCTAGTGGGTCATAGTGATTAAGACTAGAAGATTAAAGTATAGTCTTTATGCATCTTAAAATATGTTTTGAAGGGACCTTTCAAGTTGAATAGTATTTGAATTATATTAATATGACGTGAGTTTCTATTCGCCTTGCACAGAAAACCTTTTACTTTTATACTTGAGTACATTTCAGAGCCTGTACTTTTTTCCTTTTACTTGAGTAATTAAGTTGAATCAGTACCTCTGCTTTACCAGTCTTTTTTTTACACAAATAACTGTACTTCTACTTAATCAGAGCAACATTGTGATTAAAACAAATTATACGTCTGTGCAATAGGCTAGGCCTAAATAACTCAGATATAGGGTTTGCAATTGTAACGTTCCATATAATGAAGTATCTCATGCTTGTTGATTTAATGATTGTTTTGCACCTGCTGCTCACGTTTGAGATACTTCTGGCTCGCCTGGAAAGAAGGTGGGAGCAGCCGAGTACAGTCAGCCAATCAGAGGCAGAGAGGGGCGGGTCATGCCTTCGCCTAGCCTGGACATCATGGGAAAAAAAATATCGCGTCCTATTGCAGCTTTGATGAGGTGATTGAATTGGGTGAAAGGTCATAGGTGAGGAAGTGAAGAACTATGGGAGTTTGAGTCCAGTAAACCACTCTTTTTCTACACAGGAGTTCACCAGCATCCCCGGCAGCTACTGGTGGGCGGTCATCTCCATGACCACGGTGGGCTACGGGGACATGGTGCCCAGGAGCATCCCCGGCCAGGTGGTGGCACTAAGCAGCATCCTGAGCGGCATCCTGCTCATGGCGTTCCCCGTCACCTCCATCTTCCACACCTTCTCGCGCTCCTACCTGGAGCTGAAGGAGGAGCAGAGCCGCGCGCTGAGGCACAAGCCGGACTCTCAGGACAGCACCAAGTCCCAGAACAGCGAGGACTCACAGGAGACGGACAGTATCGTAGAGGCTGCCGCCGCCGCCGCCGCCGCACAGCGCAGGAAGTCCATGGCCGTCGCCTCTCAGAAGGCCGCAGAGATCCGGAGTTCCGCGCAAACTTAGCCGCTCTGTCTACCTGTCGCCTGTCTGTGTTCGAGTGGCGAGCCTGGAGGGCTGCGACGCACAGCGCTGGGACTTCACAGGTGGCAGGCTGGAGGATTGTGATTGTGAACAGGGATGAGATTCTATTTTTTAGAGCTCGGGGGTCTCTGCTTTGATCGTGTGGAGCACTTGAGCACAGTGTATCTGAGTTTGACTGCAAAAGATGGGTAGAATACAATATCCATGATTAAACAACGGAAACGACTGGTCATCTGAGATTTAAAAAACTGACAGAGACACTACTCAAACTGGCTGTGAATCAGATTTGAGATACGTCAGTGCAGTGGGAAATTGATACCAAAACATCACATTGTTATTCAGACCTCGGACTAATAGTTTATGTTCCTCATGTAGCTGCATTTTGACAGGAGGGGATTGTATAAAAACAGATGTGTTTGCTGAGATGTCACACCTGCAGTATAAGGTTGTTATTGAAATATCATCTCCTTATTCTGTATTGTATTTGGCCAAAACAAATAACCTATTGTAGGCTGGGCCCTCTTATATAAAACATCCTAGGTGATGATGTCAGCACATTTATTTGCTATGAAGCTGAGCCTATAGGCAATATAACAACTATGATTTATCTGACTTTTTGGGAGTCTGAACCATTGCTCACCTCACCCAATATCTGAGGATTGGCACCAGAAACTTCTCTGTGTCTCCCTGTAGCTCTGTCCAGTGGGCATGCTAACGTTTGAGCATGCAGTATTTAAACAGCTGATTAGCATTATCCAAAGTATGATGCTAAAACTTTGAGTAATGTTTATTCAAAAAACTTTAGCTGTCTGGCTATGTTAACTCACTTATTGTGTAAACAAAAACAGCCTACTTAAGAGAGATCTTCTGCCACTAAGGTGCATGTTCCCGCACACATTTAAAGTCTATTTTACCAATTCCCTAAAAAAGTCTGCCGGGTTTAGATGCATTCAGCATCTAAACCCGGCAGCCTGCTGCAAGCTCTCAATTTGTAACTTTTAGGATAATGATGCCAATTGCCTCGGGTGTCTTATCACACTGGACAGAGCTATCTACCAGAGACACACACATAGATTTTGGTGCCAATCCTCTCGTCACGTATCGGGTAAGGTGACCACCAATGGTCCAAAAAATCCAGAGAACTCCTTTAATTCAAATGAAACAGATCTAACAAGCCCACACAACATTTATCAAAAGTCTTCTGGTGAATCTCTTAAAAAGGGCTTACTGATTACTGACAATTACCCAACTTCAGACAGTGAGAGGCAGGCCAGCTACATTTTAGAAAACAACAGATCTGAAATAATAAGTGTAATATCAGTATTATGACACACATGCACACAGGATGGGCGACAGTGAGGATGACTGTTACATGGCATGAATGGGTTGTTAGTGTGAGTGGCACAGGAAGTAAAGTTGTCTGGTTGAAGCATCATGGTGCAATGTGGACCTTGTTCATTTACACTCTGTTAAGGACATAATAATCAGTTCAGATATTGCAAATACTTTTTATAGGCTCACATGCTTTCTTCAGGTAACTGCAAATAAAGCAATTCATTTTCTTAGAATTCAAGTGGAGTGCCTTTTATTTTAAAGGGTATACACAAGATGCGTTGCAAAAACCCATTCCCCCAAATTGTCATGTTGGAATGTTTCAATGCTAGGAATAAGGGCTGGCAGTGTTTCCACTATCATTGCCTCTACCATTCCCAATGGGACACCCACACCCCCCTGAAAGAATCAGACAAGACAGAGAGGTTAGCAACCTAGATAGCCTGACACAGTTCTGTTGACCATCTTGTCGTTTCAATAGAGAGGCAAAGTGAACGTCACTTCCCGCTTCAGCACTGTACCAGAGATTTTCTTCCGCAATTTATTTTCCCATAGACATTTCGTAAAATGCGTATAAAAATAGTGTAATGTTATGCGGTCTCTCCTGTTTCTAAATATATCTGAACCGTTTGGTTTGAACAAGTAAAACTTTTTATACGCATTTTACGAAATGTCTATGGGAAAATAAATTGCGGATGAAAATCTCTGGTATAGTGCTGAAGCAGGAAGTGATGTTCCACTTTGGCTCTCTATTGGATCATTTCTTCTTGAAGCCCCTCCCCCCCCCCCCAAAAGCAGCACACCTAGGGGGAACACTGGGCTAGAGAAGACCAGTTAGTTCATTTGGCCCATTCACTCTCGCTTAAGGCAGTCATTGGATCAACTAACCCTTGAAAAAGCATGGAAGCATTCCAACAGAGCCCTCTTCTCTCCACAGTACTATGATATAGCTACACTATTTGGAGTTGATGAAATCCCTCGATGAAAATATTATTTTGTCGAGGATTGGATAGTGCAATATAATAATCTATAATTTGAATATAAACCCACCTTTTACAGATTTCTGTATGCTTTGATCTATAGACCAATAGACTAGACAAATTATACGGAATATCTGGCCCTCAGTGTGCTATAAGATTTATCAATTTTATTATACACAAGGACACTGCAATTTTCAAGACCATACTTGGGCAATTCCAACATCCCAAATTAATTTCAGTCTGTGGCCGTGATTTCTCCCACATCCGTTATGAATAATAAATGGATCTGTTTCCAGGAACAATGTTGGCTGTATGCACTGTAAATCTAATAAATACTGACAGTGCTTTAATGAAGTGAATAGCTTAGATCAGAGCCCGGAGATCCTTTTACCAGAAGCCCCCTGGGACCACAACCATCGCACTTCCAGCACTGCTTGGTCAAGCTGAAGGCCAGGCGAATGGAAGCAAAACAGAATTTGCATGATGTCCATAATCTATGGCAGTTTAGTGAAGATGAGTGCACTTCACAGCATGTTTCCCAAAGCCAGAAACAAGAACACCCAAGTCCCTCATCTATAAGGTCAATGAGGTTTTCAAGCTGTCAACAAATGAGAGATTGCCTTCTTGGACGCTGATGTGGGTGCAGACTGCAGAGGCACATAGAACAAAGTGTCACTGGAGTGGAAAAGCTCATTTCATAAGTCCATCAAGCCTCCCATTCAATGCCATTGGAGCAGCTCCAAAAAGTGTCTCTTGATAATGCCACATAGAGCCAGATTTGATTTGAAAAATGTGCGCAAGACCACAAGTAGGAATCCACTAGGGTTTCACAGACTAGTCGACACTGCAGCATAGTCGACCAATTGTTCCTCTGTGGTTTTAAGAATAAACAATATAAATAAATAAATAAACTGAACAGATTTGTTCCAACAATCATTTTTTACATGATGCCATGTTAAATAAACTGAATTGAAGGTATTTAGAGAAGGAAAGACTCCTGTCTATGTTGTTACTGCAGTCAAGCAGGTGGCATTTCCAGCTCAGACAAGTTGCTGGGGTTTAGTGGCTCATTTGTGAACAGCTGCCTCTCAGAGCCCATCGAGGACTCTGCTACTTCACATACCCCCAGGTTAGTCCCGCCTACATTAGTCCTCTCAGAGCCCATCGAGGACTCTGCTACTTCACATACCCCCAGGTTAGTCCCGCCTACATTAGTCCTCTCAGAGCCCATCGAGGACTCTGCTACTTCACATACCCCCAGGTTAGTCCTGTCTGCTACTTCACATACCCCCAGGTTAGTCCTGTCTGTTACTTCACATACCCCCAGGTTAGTCCCATCTGCTACTTCACATACCCCCAGGTTAGTCCTGTCTGCTACTTCACATACCCCCAGGTTAGTCCCGTCTGCTACTTCACATACCCCCAGGTTAGTCCCGTCTGCTACTTCACATACCCCCAGGTTAGTCCCGCCTACATTAGTGAACCCTTTACGGGCTGTTTTTGAGACCTTTTTGATGAGAATTGCACATTTTTATTGGGTGAAAAAAATACGATATATCTCCTGTCGACTACTTTTTGGGAGTAGTCCATGACTACTAAAATGCAGTAGTCCTGAATGCCCTAGAAGCCACATTGTTATTTGTAAAGCTGGGACCTGAGGTACATTAACCCCTGGTGGCGTGCACTGTGCAGTGATTTGAAGAGGTTTGAGTTGACAGCAGTCATTTCTGCACAGCGCAGTGCTTTGCAGTACTGAGAAAGCCTTGACCGGCACAGTCAAGGATGTTTGTCACGCTGGGAACATGGAGCTCATTCACACCCACGTAAAATTCCAGAGGCACTCGTGATTCATCGACTGTAGAATACACAGCTTTATTTTGCTGTTCTGGCTTCATGAAGATGACCCTGAGATCACATTGTAGTTGAAAGGCAAACTACATTTCTATGAATGAGGGCCTATTTTCTCTCTGCTTTTTCACTCCATCCAGGGAATAATATGGATTGGACATTCATGTTCTGCTTTGCAGACGCTTACAATCAAACAGCCCACACATTAGTAGAAAAATGAAAAACCAATGCATGCAAATTGCCATTCTTCGAAAAGATTAAAAGCTAATCTTTAACACGCAGAAATGTTTCTGGTAATTGCACTGTGAAAGAAAGACGTTGCTCAGAAAGAGAACATTGTGAAATCTGGCTCTGCATTTGTAAAGTGTCTTATCAAACCCCCCGCCCCCCCTTCTCCTCCGCTCGGCTGGTACATCTTTTATGAGTAATGTTTGGTCTCTGTACCAGCAGAGTGCTCCATGTGAAAGCACAGCGCCTTACGATTTATGTGCTTATTATTACTTTTGATGGCACATGCCCAAAGCCCAAAAAAGGCCGGCGGCCGGTATGTGGGTTCATTCTTCCCTGTCTTTCTTTCTGACATGTGATGTCAGCCAGACCCGCAGCGCTGAGAGGAAGTGATATCAGACAGACCCACAGCACTGAGAGGAAGTGATGTCAGACAGACCCACAGCACTGAGAGGAAGTGATGTCAGACAGACACACAGCGCTGAGAGGAAGTGATGTCAGACAGACACAGAGCGCTGAGAGGAAGTGATGTCAGACAGACCCACAGCGCTGAGAGGAAGTGATGTCAGACAGACCCACAGCGCTGAGAGGAAGTGATGTCAGACAGACCCACAGCGCTGAGAGGAAGTGATGTCAGACAGACCCACAGCGCTGAGAGGAAGTGATGTCAGACAGACCCACAGCGCTGAGAGGAAGTGATGTCAGACAGACCCACAGCGCTGAGAGGAAGTGATGTCAGCCAGACCCACAGCACTGAGAGGAAGTGATGTCAGACAGACCCACAGCGCTGAGAGGAAGTGATGTCAGACAGACCCACAGCGCTGAGAGGAAGTGATGTCAGACAGACCCACAGCGCTGAGAGGAAGTGATGTCAGACAGACCCACAGCGCTGAGAGGAAGTGATGTCAGACAGACCCACAGCACTGAGAGGAAGTGATGTCAGACAGACCCACAGCGCTGAGAGGAAGTGATGTCAGACAGACCCACAGCGCTGAGAGGAAGTGATGTCAGACAGACACAGAGCGCTGAGAGGAAGTGATGTCAGACAGACCCACAGCGCTGAGAGGAGCACCGCCGGCCATCCTGACAAGAAACACACCGACACAAACATCTCCATCAAGCAAAACATGACGACGAATGGCTCCACAACATCTAGTCTTTCCATGTCCTTTTTATTGGGTGACACATGCCACCTTGGCGCCCCCACCCATTCTTGGTGATAAAACAGCTTCAAGTGTCGGAGAACTGGCCGTTTAATAGAAATACGAAATAAAAACATATTCATGAAAATGTAACGTTGTGAAGTAACATACAAAAACATAGTGATAATTCTATTTTTTGGTACATCAACAAACTAAAAGTACAGAAATTGGCAGTTTCTATATGGGAAAATTTAATTTGGTACTTGCACAACACATAACAAAATAAATGAACCGAAGAACAAAACAAAGTATAATGGAATAACAGTGATAATCTATGTGGATACTTTGAGGTCATTTTGATCCACGCCCACTTCCAAACACCACAACATGACACACAGTTCAGACTCAGAATCATCAACACAATCGCCTTCATAAATATAAATTGCCTGATAAAAGGCAGGCACACACCATCTGATTACACAGGCATTTTAAGATTATAAAAAAGGACAACAAAATAAATATTCATGGAAAACGGATTTGGACACAGTGTGCTTCCTCTGCAAAGAAACTACAGACTCATCCCACCTTCTATAATCTTGAACGATCAGCTGAAATATTAAACCGAAGAGAAACAAAATAGAAAATGCCTTCCTGTCCTGTTTGAATAAAAAGGACGTTTCTATTGCTTGAGGCTTAGAAGAGAAGGGCTGAAGCTGGTCTGGTCGTGCTGCTGCCAAACTGGTCGTGTTCGTCCAGGTTTGGTATGCTGACTTCAGCTGTGGTCAGTCTTCTGTATTTACGCTTAATGCACTTGCACTCTGTACTAATATATACTGTATATATATTTTTAATATTGGCCTGTAATGATCTGGATTGTTTGTATTGGGTTAAGTGTTTGCACCTGCCCTGTTTCTTCTCTCCGCCAATTGGTGTTGAGATTTAGGCGTCAATCAGGAGCGTATTCTCAGAGTGCGGACTTTATTTTATTTCTCAAGTTGATTTGATGTGTGGCGCTCTACATTCTTCTTCATATTGGTTAGTCTGACTCACTGGAAGCAGGCTGCAGGTATAAGCTCCGCCAGTGGCTCCGACCATTTCAGTCGGAGCGAAGGGAAATCCCTTTCAACTCCCTGCGTGTCCACTTTCAAATGCCTCCGCCGCTGTGAAACAACAACATTGCTAGCTAGCAAGCTAACGTTGCTACACGCTGAAAATGAGAAGTTTTGACAAAGATTTGGATTGTGCAATAAAGCAGGCCTGCTTGGAACTTTCGGTGGATGGTTGTAATATACATATACCAGAGTGGGAGTAAGAGGAGCCAGACTCAGAGTCTGGCAGGTGAGACTATATATTGGTACGCTGGCTTCCCCAAGGAAAAGTTACAAAACAACAAAAAGCATCTTCACTGTAGGTGGCACTAAAGGGGTGACTGTGGGTTAGGCGGTAGAGCGGGTCGGTCGTCCACTAATCGGAAGGTCAGTGGTTTGATCCTCCTGCAGTCCACATGTCCAAGTGTCCATAGGCAAGATACTGAACCCAGTCCATTTACGATGCAGCCCATTTACCATTTAGGTAAGTATTATTTGACAGCCCTTCCTTGTCGTTTCCTTACAACACAAAGGTAGAGAATATTACCCATCTAAACCAGCAACACTCAGTGACCTGCTGTACCAAAAGCAGCCAGAGGACTCATAAGTAGGGTTTAAGAGACCTTTATATTGGGCCTATATTAACCTTTCAATTAAAAAGAAAACTGCTATGGATATGATATTTAGCCAGCAGCTTCAGGGGCGTCGGTCTGTAAAAGCTACAATGAAACCTGTCTCTCCCTGCCATAAGGAGGTGCTAAGAATTTCATTAGCTGTCAACGGAGAGTTTTAGTGCCCCGTGATGGCTTTTCCACCCAGTCACCTCAATCCAAAAAATAATCTCAGTTATGGGCCTTCAAAAACCCATATCAGTCTCAAACCCTAGTCATGCGGGTTTCCTCTGTCGCACTGGCTCGGAACAGGAAGATTGCCCTCGTCTCTGTTACGAGGCTCCAGCTCTCCGTTAGTCTTAAGGCCGCCATTGTTTGCTGTCAAGAGGGATGGTGACGCACTGCAGCCAGACTCTGTTCTCTAGCAGCCAACACATGGGACATCCAAGCCTTTGGGATTGTCCCGACTTTTTTGGTCAAGCTGCTGTTTCGATTGCCTCTAGTGTCCTTTAGTTCCATTTGTCTATTATTCCACAATATTGAGTCAGCGTGTCACCGCGCACGACGGCCATCTGTCTGACCAGCGGTAGACTGACCAGCATTTCTCCACTGAAAAAAGAGCCAGAAAAATAATAATGCCATTTTGTACATTCAGTAAACTAGTGTATTACCGGTCAGTTTTTTTGTTTTGATTGACCTCGATTCATACATTGACATTGCTGGTATAGCAGCCAGCCGTGTCTGAATACCTGTTAAGGCACAGGGTCCATGCAACAGTCATTGGTGTGTGTGGACTACAAAAGTTGGTCCATGTTTCCTTGAGCATTGGCACAGATTTCCAGTACGTACATCTGTGGTTTACATACTATATTCATTGCATGTGCATAATATTCTCTCCATGCACAGGTATATTTGAGGATTAGCTCTTTTAGCGGTCAGCTTACTGACACGCAAGCATACGGTCGCATGCCGTCGCGTACAGGAAGTCAGGGGGTAATGAATAAAACAAAAGGTCATGTTGGTTTGAATGTAACAAGTGTCCTTCGGCGTAATCCTCCGGGCGGTGCGACAAAAACACATGACACTGGCAAGTGTTTGTGTATGTTCATGCCTTATTTATGAGCGTGCGTGGGTCTCTGTGTATACATGGAGGGAGGCGAGGGGCGGGGGCGAGCAGACTGCATCCTCTTAAGGTGCTTTGGCACTGGTGTGTGTTTTTCACATGTCCGCGCTTCCAATGTGGCGCCTCCTCCTCGATGTGTTTGCATGTTAAACATGCGTGCACGACACGTCCTTCCAGGCGCTCTCAGAGGGCCTTGGCACTGGTGGTGTGGGAGACGGTGTGGGAGACGGGCTTCTGCGGGTAGCGGCTGTAGTAGTAGACCTGGAACAGGATGGTGAAGTCCACCACCACCTGCAGGAGACCGCACGTCCAGAACTGCACGGGGGCCTGGGTGAGCAGGAAGTAGCCCGTCTTGAAGGTGTCTCCGCTGGTCCACATCAGCACCATCTTGATGCTAAGGTGGATAGAGAGAGGGACAGAAAAGAAAAACCCAGATTGACGCAATTTTCTTCTCAGACTGAGTCATGCAAGGATCTCGACAGAGGTGACCCTGGCAACATGCGTCTTGTCAAGTCATCCGATGTTAAAATGAAGCTCCAGATTGGGTTAAGTGGGATTTCTCTTTGGCCAAATCAATTGCAGGAAATGTCACTTGCTTACATTCATTGTTGGAGAATGTTTGATTGGTGTACCATGGGCTTTAAAGGCACTATATGCAATTTTTTTAGCCCACTAGACGTCGCGCTAGAGCAGCAGCATCAGACATAAAGGAAATGCAGGGAAACACATAGGCAGTAGGCACGTCTTCCAACGTTACCGTATGCCCTCGCAGCGCTCTGCCAGCTGTCTGCTAAGTGCGATGCACACTAGACAGGATGTGTGCCCTTAGATGGTGTGTGTAGTGGACACACCTGCAGAGCGAGCCACAGCCAACTGCATGAAATGAAAATAAAAATAAAAAGGGAAATGACACGACACGGTCCAGCAGCAAATAATCAGAAAATAACTTCACTTTTAAAATGACATTACTCCTCTGTCTCACTAGATTGTAGTGATTTGCTGGCATCTAGTAGAGCTGAATATCATATTCAGTGCCTTTAAAAATGCTCTGGTGGCACCTAGGTCCATTCGGACTTAAACCTGGCCTCATGGCACTTACCGTAAATTCCGGACTATAAGCCGCGGCTTTTTCCCCGTTTTTTGGCCTTTTTTGGCCCCTGCGGCTTATATAACGGTGCGGCTTATCTATGGATTTTTTCAAAAAAAAAAAAAAAAAATCTCTCTTTTTTAGCACTCTTTCTAACTATAAATCCACTTCTGTTTTAATTTCCTCTCTTGCCCTCTTTTAACAACATAACATAACATAACATAACACAACACAGGTGGTGTTGTGTTATGTTGTTTTGTTGAAATGTTAATAAATGGGAGCTTCCTCAAACAGCCATCTCTTTCCCGACAATCCCCTCTGTGCATGAACCCTTTATGGTAATTAAACATTAAAACACAATAAAAAAAAAAAAAAAAAAAAAAAAAAAAACCATTAAAACACCCGCGGCTTATAGTCCGGTGCGGCTTATATATGTAAAAAACAGTCAACTTTGCAGGTGCGGCTTATACTCCGGTGCGGCTTATAGTGCAGAATTTACGGTACTCATGTTGTTGTCTTCTGACTAGATCATTGCTTGTGTTGTATAAAGCTCAGCTGTACGTCACTTTGGATAAAAGCGTCAGTTAAGTGAAATTGTAACATTGTAAAAAAAAAAAAACGTAATGAGGGTTTCCAACTTCCAATCATGGAAGTTGGAAACTCTCAGTGTTTTGCTTGCACCTGAGTTTACCCTGCCTTTTTGACACAAAATAGACCCAGTGAAAAACGCCTAGTACGCGACTATCTGAGCTGGCTGCCACCTGTCTGATTTGACTATCTGAGCTGGTTGCCACCTGTCTGATTTGACTATCTGAGCTGGCTGCCACCTGTCTGATCTGACTATCTGAGTTGGCTGCCACCTGTCTGATTTGACTATCTGAGCTGGCTGCCACCTGTCTGATTTGACTATCTGAGCTGGTTGCCACCTGTCTGATTTGACTATCTGAGCTGGCTGCCACCTGTCTGATCTGACTATCTGAGTTGGCTGCCACCTGTCTGATTTGACTATCTGAGCTGGCTGCCACCTGTCTGATTTGACTATCTGAGTTGGCTGCCACCTGTCTGATTTGACTATCTGAGCTGGCTGCCACCTGTCTGATTTGACTATCTGAGCTGGCTGCCACCTGTCTGATTTGACTATCTGAGCTGGCTGCCACCTGTCTGATTTGACTATCTGAGCTGCCTGCCACCTGTCTGATTTGACTATCTGAGCTGGCTGCCACCTGTCTGATTTGACTATCTGAGCTGGCTGCCACCTGTCTGATCTGACTATCTGAGCTGGCTGCCACCTGTCTGATTTGCAGAACGCTTCCTTGCTGGATCCATGCGCTATTTCTATTTATGCATTTGCTGGATGAGAAAAGCATTGCATTCACACTTTGGTATGAATGTGGCCAAATGCGACTCTGATCATCTCCAGAGGTGCTTTGGGTGATTGGATATTCAAAGCGTCTCGGGTGCATTTACCACCTGGATTTAATGCGTTTCTTTTTTGCACTGTGCGATTGCAATATGATCACCTAGGATGCATGATAATGCCAGGTGGGAAGGGGGTCAGAGAAATGCAATATCAGCGCTGGCAAGGAGGCAGGAAGGGAATCGAAAATGACTCAGAAAATACGGCACAATCACAATCATGTGAAATTGAAATAATGAAACTTCCTGAGGGTACGGGGTGGCTTATCAACTCGAGATCCTGCGGCACATCTCGAACCGTAAAAACTCATCAGGGCGCGTCCGGGGCAAAACTGCTGATAGGAGGTCATCCAGTGGGAGAGTTACAGTCAAATAAAGGAGCTTTCGTTTTAGAAGCCGCTGCAGAATATGCTTCAAGTGCCTTGAAGCATATTCCTTGTCCTCTCGCTGGCACGGGGAAAGCTCTGTGAACTCAACTAATGAGATGAAAGGAAGTCTAATGTGAGCAAAGGAGGCACAGGAACAGAACCGAACCCTACGGTACAAACTCCAAACACAGAAACTTTATATACTCGTAAATGCTGCCGCCGCCAGAATGCTAGCCGGGACTCGGTTTGACAACATTACTTTACATTACAGTACATTAAGAGAAGGTGCTTCTCTTAGCCTATAAATCATGACATGGGTTTGCACCATCATATCTATCCAAACTTATCATCCCTTATATTCCCACTCATGCCCTCCGATCGCAAGATGATGGCAGGATACTATCAGTAGATTCATTAAAAACAAACAGCAGGTACCCATCTCTGGCACCAGTTACCTGTTACAGTCAGTGAAGCTAATTCCGTCTAAATCTTCAAATCGAGACTCAAAACAATTTATTCTCACAATCATATGCCCTACCTTAGCACCGTTGGCTTGGGTTCGACTTTTGACAGTCTTTTCTCTTCCCTAGCCTACACAGTATTTATATTGAAATTAGCTGTTAGGACCATAGCATAGGGCTGCCTCCTGGTTACACTGTGTCCAATCACTTTCTATGATGTCTGTATTGCAATTGCACATGGGTTTTGTGCTGCTTCTGCACAGCTGTCTCCATTTCTCAGTGCAGTGCAGTGGTCGTCAGTACAGCCTTCATCCCATCCCTGCTGCTGCTCCCACCCAACGTGCTCTGACTCCGTGCGCAGCTGTTTTCTCACCGCTTCCCCAGACTCCGGTCCGGTGTACCACCTGCCAGTGGACAGGTGTTGCGGGCCTTGGTCCTGCTCCTATCCAACATGTCTGGAAGTGTTGTTGTGTGTGAGTGTGTGTGTGTGTGTGTGTGTGAGTGTGTGTGTGTGTGTGTGTACGCGGCTCCCTCTCTCCCCTCTGACTCCAGTGCAGTGTTCTACCTGCTGCCCTGGTTCTTCATCGTCAGTGCTGGCCTTGCTCTTCCCTCTCTCGGTTTTCTCCTGTCATTATTAGCCCTTTTCAGACCGGAGGACCTTTTTCATAGTTCTAAGAACAGGTGGAGGCAATGCTGATAAAAGAGGAACTGGGTCGGCATTGCATACACACAGGCACAGCACAATGCACACACGCACTCTTCAGCTATGCTTCCTAACCCAACCTGCCCACACGTGAATACACGGGGAGACATTTGAAATCTGGTCTTTTCAATACGTCTGCTTTGGGTTGGGAGCATGTCCATTTGACTAAGCCTGGCAGGAGATTTCATTGTCACCGGGCCAAGCGCTCCACTGAATGGGTGAATTCAACAGTGAAAAGTGTGGCAAAGGCTCCATCTAATTTGTTTCATGCTGACGCCTGTTTTCCTTTAGCTGGATTACGTTTAAAATGGCTGCTAAATTATTCAGCGTTGACATTTCAACGAGGCATTTCTTGGGAAAGGCTTGTGTTCGGAGTAATACCAGGGCCACACTGTATTTCACACAGCCAATACTTTCAATTGAATCGTCCATCAATATGAAGAAAGATCAATTGCAACCGTAATCTTATAATAGGGTCATAAGCATTATACCGTGGCAGGGTCAAGTATTCCCCAGAAAAGCATAACCATAATTTGTCACATGGTTCCGTGTATGAATCCACTAGTGCAGTCACAGCGGTTCTCAACCTGTGGTAAGGGTACCACTGGTGGTACGCGCCGCGGGGCTCCCTCCCTCTCATACTTTCATATGGTGGTAATTTCTGAGGTGGTACTTAGTGTCAAAAGGTTGAGAACCACTGTTCTAGTGAGTCTCTCCTCCCTGCCGGGCGGGAGAGGTGCAGCCTTAGCCCTGCCTGTCTGTCTGTTTGTCTGCCAGCCTTACGGGGGCAAAGCTTGCAGCTGAGCCTTGTCAAATCTCCTCCTAGATTATTCATGATTATTCACTTGGCCCCTTTCTTTGGCGCGGCCGGTTTGTGTTGCTACCCGTTTTTCTTACACCCCCTTCTTGCTTTTTTACCAACTCTTGCCACTGCAACCTCTCCAAGCATCCCTACTGGCTTCTCTCCCTCCCGCCTTCGTGTACTGTACTTTGTCTTTTTTCTTTTTTTTGCAGCCTCCATAAGCCCACACTCTACCTCTCTCTCTCTCTCCCATTCATCCATTCATCTTCCCACCAACTCTTTCCATCTTCGTCTTTCCTCTCTATACCTGCTCGCTCTGCGCTCGCCTCCCCCAACCTCCCCCCCCCTGCTCTCTTCTCTCTCGGCAAGGAGCTTGTTAGCTCTGTGCAAAGGAGGAACATCTCCTCCCGTATCATCGGCGGCCGCTGTCTCGAGTGATGGCGATGTACCGGGCGGGTAATGATGAGAGAGACGGGGATCGTGGTTTGATCAATCCCGCTGCCGGTTCCTTAATAATAGGGAACGCAGCCAAAGGCCCACCGACTTATTCGTCACTTTCCCCCTCCGAGACGTGTAAAGTAGAGGAGAGGGAGAGAACGCCGAGCTCCCGGCTAAGTTGACAAGGGTGGAGGGGTGTAGCGGCAGCGACTTGACAATTCCTAGCGAGATCCAGAAGTATAATACAGCAGCGATCGCTTTGTACTCGCATCACTGAGATATTGAATATTATACATCATGTCAAGAGACAAGCCTACACACAGCATGCTAAAGCATATTTGACTAATAAGGAAGTGGAGAAGAGGAGGATGAGGAACCGCAGGGATGAACGAGGAAGCTGGCGGCTCGGAAGTGCTGAACGTCGATTGGTGTTTTGTTTGGATCAGCTGACCTGCCTGAAATAATGTGAAGCTTCATTGACAAGGGCGCAATGGTGGAGCTGCACTAAACTAGAGCATTTCTACCGTTGAGCCCCAGAAGTATAATTGTACAGCCTCAAATTGTTAAGGCGTATTTTGGCTTTAGACTCTCATGACACAGGACATAATGACCACATAGAGACACTGCATGAAATAGGCCACGCCCATCACGGGGGAAATCGCTCCGTTCACACCCATACACCAGCGTCATTTCCCTTGAATTAAACATAGCTAAAAGCTGTTGTGTGGTGGGCTGCATAGACAACAAATGTAAAAAAATCACCAGTTTTTTTGTACTCCTGAGCAAAACAAGGAAGCCATTGGCGAGAAGAAAAATGTGGATCTAGCTGTCAAGGAAGTAAGTTGGAGTATTCAACGTCCGTATATACGATCTTTGTGTGCAACACGCGACATAGGAGAACGCCAGGATTGGAGGGGGATTTTGGTTTCCCCCCGTTTTGGACATGGTTTCTGAATGATGACGCACTCCGCAGTGTCTCTATGGTTAAAGGCTGTCTGCTTAGTCATTTCAGGGGGCCAAAACTACATTATTTTGAGATTACTCTTACTCTTCATAATGTAGTCAAATAATCTTCCTGCATGACTTCCCAAAGTCTGCAACACATAAACATCCGCTCATTATGATCTCTTTCCAGCCTTAGCTGTGAATGAGCTTGGCTCTAAACGACTCTGAAGCAGCAGTGAGTGCATGATGGAAGTAAAGGAAGCAACTACACACGCTTCTGAGTTATGATGAATCCAGCATGGTGCCGCGACAAGGCTTCAACACTGGGAAGTATGACCTGGGGAATTCGTACTTTGGAGTTTGATATGTGGCAAATTATTTGAGAGGAAAAAGTGTTGAAAGTGTATTCATTCAATAATACCTGTTAACACAAATGAAAGCTGCACTTTAACCACAGTCTTTGTGTCATTTTCTAAAGCAATAGACGTATGAATGCACAAAATACATCTGAAAAGAGAAACACTAAACATAGTTTGTAGTAGTTTGTACTTTATCATCGCTGTTTGTTTGTTTGCACCTTTGCTGAGTTGCATATAATCTTGTTTAGTAAGGGTAAGTAAGGGGAAACGTATAGCCTATTATACAAAATGTTGCTGAGACTGCTTTAGTAAATGAGACTTTACCTCTACTGCTAAATCTCAAAAACAATTTGCACCTAGAAGGGGAGAAAAGCAATAAAGACACCCTAAACTCATGTTTTAAGATATATAAAAATACTCTACTTTGCAGTTGCCCGCCCTGCAGCTCGACCGCTGTGCGGGCTCACTGCTCTTATGACATCGCTGATGATGTCACAACTTCGCATCACTGATGACATCACAATTGCTCTTATGACATCACTGATGACATCACTTCCAGGACAAAATTGAAACAGACAGAGAACAGAGATTGCCCACTTTCCACTTTTATAAATAATAAATAAAGAAGATATAGTTACAAACTATCAAAGGGTGACCAGATGTCCCACTTTGTGTGGGACAGCACAGCATTTTCATGCCTTTTCCGATTGAGATGATGTCCCACATTTTGATTGGCTCTAGCTTTCAAAAGCCAAACCACAGAGAGAGAGAGAGAGAGAGAGAGAGAGAGAGAGAGAGAGAGACACACACACACACACACACACACACACACACACTACTAGTAGAAGGTAATTTGTGTACAAAGTACAGACAATTTGTGTTAAAATGTAGGGAGTAAAAGTAAAAAGTTTTCAGAAAAATAAATGAAAATCCTACTCAAGTACAGTAACGAAGTATTTGTACTTAGTTACATCCCATCTCTGACACACAGAGAGAGAGAGAGAGACATGCACACATATTTTTAAGGGGGGGGGGGATGTTTTCTCTTGTTCCAGCTTTCTGATGTCCTTAGTCTTCTATGATAGACTATCTTTGGCTTGTCAGGACAAAAGAAGACATTTGAGGATGTTATCTTGGGCTTTGGGGGGAAAATGATCACCATTTTTCATCATTTGATGACACTTTATTGATAAAACGATTAATCGATTAGTCTAAAAATAATCAACAGATTAATCTGTTGATTATTTTAGACTAATCGATTTATCACTAAAGTGTACAAGGATTATTTTCATTAATCGATAATGATTATCAGTGAGCACAGAGACACGGTCCACTTTCAGCAGACACATGTGAAAACAGCATTCTAGTGTCAAACTCTGCCCAGTGAAGCTCAAACATCCAACTGCAGCAAACAATAAGAAAAACATTTTTGACTTCAGGGCGGTCTTTAAATATGCATCGCCCTCTACCCCACTAGAGAAGAAGAGACCCTCTGAGCGGATGGAGGGCGGACTGGTCAGACAGGTGATCAAAAGGTTCCCGAGCAGAACTTGATCCACGGTGGAGATCTGGAGATGACCTGGCTTGGAGCAACACTATACTCGGCTACAGAGGTTATGGCCCGTCGGCATCATTCAGTAGTCAATATGAGTCTCTTCCTGCACGCGGTGGTCTCCTGTGCCCATCAGTCTGTGTGTGTGTGGTCTCCTGTGCCCGTCAAGAGTGTGCGCGCGTATGGTCTCCTGTGCCCATCAAAGTGTGTGTGTGTGTGTGTGTGTGTGTGTGTGTATGCGTGTGTGGACAGCAGCCCGCAGGCTAAATAAGGCTCTGCCACTGTTATCTAGCGTGGTGGGATGCAGCTCCAGAGCAGAGGCCATATAAGGGCACAGTCGGCAGCCTGCACGCCCCATCTCTCTGTCTCTGGGGCGTGTGTGGCCTGTGCATTGCTGTGTTTCGTTTGCTTTATGGCAGGCTGGTGATATTGGAGTCAGCGTGTGCCTCTGCCTTCCACAGGCTCAGGACCATCTCGCCCTAACGGTAGCAGCAGCCTGAAAACCATTAAGGCAGAACCTTCAAGCTTCACACACACAAACACACTGCGCTCTGGCCCTGGCTAGATACAGAGCCAATGCCTCCGCTGCCAAAAAGATGTCCATCCAAACAAGTAATTAGTCCAACGTTGAGGCTTAAAGGAGAATTCCGTTTTTTTTTTTACAACCTGGACCTTGTTTCCAGCTCTAATTATGATTTTAATTATGATTATGATTTTCGCCCTGAAAAGTTTTCTTTGATATAGATCAACAACGTTATTATGCGCCAAGCAGCAGCTTGGAAGAGAGGAAATGAATAGGGGCATGTGTAAGGCCTGTAAATAGCTTATTTTGTGACACGCAGCGGCTCACATCCTTAGCCCCCGTTCACACAGGACGCCGAAGCAACGCTCAACCTAAGCTCTACCTACGCTGAACCCACAAGTTTCATTTAGGCGTCCTTGTTAACAGGCAAAGCCGTTCACACCACCCGCGTGCGTGCCACGCCGAAGCCACGCTCACGCCTTGCTCAAGCGATCGTTCACGATTCACGCCTATTCCAAGTGTGACGCGCGCTGAAGCCGAGCATTGATCTGTCAAGCCAGGCATGAAGTCAATGGGAGTTGTGGGCGGGTTCAAGGCGTCGAGAGGAAAAGAGAAGGCTTCTTGTGCGAACGGCTCAGCGTGAGCCCGCCTCAAGCTTCAGTTCGGCTTACGTTAGGCGTCCTGTGTGAACAAGGGCTTATATCATAGAGACAATGAGAAAATGAATGCTGTATTTACCTTGGTGCAGCGTGTTCACCCTGGCTCTGTTTGCTCTCTGTCACATTGGTAGAGATAGCAGCTCCCATTCCCCCACTCCTCAGTTTGTAATCGTAATGACGTTAGTCCGGACTGGCTCAAATAAAGACGGGTGGCTATCGAATCCAAATGCATCGTCCATATTCTCGAAATCAGATAAATATCCTCCTGTGTTTAGCCTGTCATGGCAGCTTGATCGACTGCTCTATGCTCTCAACTTTCACTGATGCCAGTCCCCGCCTGGAAAACAGAGCAATGGATGGCTGGCAGAGGTATATAGAGCTGGTCACATTTATGTCAGTATCATATAATAAGGATATGAGCCGCTGCTGCGTGTCAGAAAATAAGCTATTTACAGGATGTAAATACACGCATTACACGTGCCCCTATTTGCACTGTTCCAAGCCACTGCTCGGCGCATAATAACGGTGTTCTTGATCTATATCAAAGAAAACTTTTCAGGGTGAGTTAAAAATCATAATGAAAGCTGGAAATAAGGCCCAGGTTATAAAAAAAACCTGAATTCTCCCTTAAAATTTTCTAGTGAGTTTTTGAACGCGCACCCCCTCCCTATTTGTTCACGCGCCCCACCCCACTTTTCCACATATTTCAAAATGGTGCACGACGTGAAGACTGCCTGAAAACTGTGTTGACGCACTCTTTAAAAACGAGTGAAAAATCTGCTAGCGGGGTTGAGATGATTTCAATTCAGTTTCCCATGTGACAAAGATTTATGGGAAAAGTCTGAATATTTAGAAACATTAGCTGCAACAATACCAGTGAGACAGAGGACACCATCCGTTTCCACCATGGTCTCATCTGTTAACAGTAATTATATCAAGCTGTCACAATTAACTTGACATTGTTTCAAAGGTTTGCATTTACAATGGATATTCTTTTGCAGTGAAGCCGTTTAGTGGGAGCCGTTATGATAAGGATCATGAATTCAACAAGAGAAATAATTAAGTGGAGCGAGTTAGAGAATGATGGAGAGAGAGATGTATGGGGTGGAGAATGGCGACATTGTCACGTATGTATGAGGGATACCAACGCAAACCTCTAAGGACCCATTACAGCAGAGCAGCAGGTACTGCTGTCAAACAGCATCAGTGAGGTTAACGCAGAACCTAGCAGGGGGGTGAATCAGATCAATAAACGCTGGGACGTCTTTGACGATGTCCCCGCTGGGACCGTCGCCTCCGACTGAACTCTATCCATTTTTCATTATTCAAAATGGTTTTCGCTAACACCTATGGACTCACTTACTGCCTATTTGACTGTGTGTAATGGTGCAGCGCTGGCTGTGGGTAGCATATGATTCACTCTTCTGGCAACTTTATCCTGCTCGGCCTAGTTAAGAGTTTTTCGATACATGCCCCGGCCTCGCAGAGCCCAGCGCGGGTAGGGCTTTGTACTTCCATATATCAGGCCTCCCATGCATGTCCTGAATTCGTGCCCAGCTCGATCTGCTCTGTGCTGCTCGTCGGTGCGTATTATTAGCGGCGCAGAGGGGACAGCCGCTTCAGGACTGCGGCTAGCCCCTTTCACCACTGGCGCGTCTGGTGGACAGAGGCATTCACTAGACTAGGCTGCCACCAGCTCTGGCAGCCGCCTCGCAGTCGCACAACGCTTCCTGGTGGAATCTGCCGGTAGAAGTGGGTAGACGCAACGGCGTCTGAAAAATAAGTGGGTATACGCTGTATTGGTGTAGTGCAGGGTATACGCGGCCCGGGTATACACTGTATACCCGCGTATACCCTGCACTACACCACTGGTCACTAATGGTCAAAAGTCGCTGTTAAAACGGTGGATAAACATTGCATTTTCTAAAGGCTTTTATTATTTGCAGCAGCTCAGCAGTAACATAACACGGCTCCGATACGGCTGAAAGCGATCAGGAAACGGTCAAATAAAGCTGATATCTGAAAGCACAAACAGAAACACAGGAGAGAAACTAAACTTCAATCCACAGATTCAGTTAGAAGCTACACAAGTACTGAGAGCTGAACACACAGGATTTAAAAACGCCTTACTCTCTGCTCTCTCCACTCCAGCACAGAGAGATGAGAGTTTCGCATCGCTATGCTGGCAGCACAGCTGTTTGAGGGGGAGAAGGGGGCGTCGTCACGGATTGGCTGCGGTTGGTGAGACGTCACCGCTGCCCGCTGGGGGGCGGGACCAGCCTGGTCTGGCTCGCTGCGGGCACCACACCGGCGGAGTGGGTCCATCTCGCGTACGGCCCGGCATGACAAAACCGATAATGGGAAAGGAAATCAGTGCGAGCCAACTCAGCAATGGAAAAGGGCCACTAGAGGACGAATGGGTGGGAGCGCTCCCTATTGCGTGCCTGAATATGCAAGTGCTCTTGCATATTCAGGCGTTTCAGTGTGTGCACGTCCCTGCAGACACTAAATGGTACTCCAGTGGAAGCAGGGCCATCATTTGGAGGAGGTCAGCTTGATGTTTTTCCCAAAGTGCTGTGCTGGGATCTGCTCGCTCTCTGTTCCAGGCACTTACACGGATAGGCACTCTGCTTTACTTTTACTCCTGTCTTAATCTCTCACACATGAAAATTATATTACCGTGTTATATTTGTGACACTAACTGAAACCAAATCCTGATTGTAACCTTTAAACCCAAGTAAAATAACCCTATAACCGTATAACCTTAGAGGATTTTACTCCTCTTTCTATCCTTGTGAGGGCAATTGGTCCTCCGAAGTTTAGAGATCACGCACGCACGCACGCACACACAGCTGAGGTAAAGTAACCTAGCAACAACCTGGCACATACAGGCTCAACAGGTTATGCACAGAGAGAGAATAGGACATAAACAATAAACGAGCTGAAAATGACACTGTCCTCTGCTTTCTATGGCAGCTTTATCTGGACCATCGACAGATAAAAGATGGACGCCGCCTCTGGTGCCGCTCAGTGAAGCCGCTGCATGTTAGATCGCCGCTCTGGCGGCTGTATCCAGTATAGGTCACAAGGCCCGCCACCATTTTAGTGGATGGGGAAATGGGAAAACGAAACAAAGCACACGTCAGATACTTTTTTTCCCAAAGGTGGTTTGTATCATTTTAGATAGCTCTTATCACGCTAATGCCTGTGCAAGTGGTCATTTTTCTGATCAGTTTGTTTTTAATTACGGTAGTTATTTGACATATAAAAAGGGATGATTGACAGCTGTGGCAGCCAGTCTCATGCAGTCATTGGCTGGACAGGCTCTTCACCTTATAGATCTAGTTTATATAGAGAAGACACTGCTTGGTAAAACAGAAGGAAGACACTGCTTGATCTGTCTACCAGACTGTATATCGATAGACCGCAATAAAAAGGACATTGTTTTGAGAAAGTTGCGCGAGGAAGTAACTTTGGTTGGGGACTGAAGTAGTAAGTTCAGAAAATATGTGTTTTATTAGTTACTCCAGCTACGTTATCGGTTATTTTAATACATCAATGGTTTTAATGGATACGCGCTAGCATTAGCCACTTGTGTTAGCCGGCTTTTAGCTTCATTCTTTAATGTCGGCATAACATTACTAACAAGCTAACAACCGATAACGATAGCTGGAATAACAGACAAATATTTTCAGAACTTACCAGGTTGTCCAACTGTCTGCGTACGCCAGGAAATGTGTTTTATAACGTTACAACTCCCGGGTGTAAAATGAGGCCTACACAATACCAGCCATTAGCTAATAGCTAATGGGTTAGCCTAAGCATGAGGAGAGTATTTACATGGATATCTCTGGGAAGTGCTTTGACTATGGGGATGTTCGCAAGCTCCTCTCCTCGTAGCTGTTGTATAAGGATACAGAAGAGACAGGCAGCTGGATAACGTTAGTTAGAAAAATGACCCGATAGAGACAGCAGCACTGGGCTGCCCAGTTAGTAAACGCAAGTTACAACAACGAAGCCAAAGGTTCAGATAGATTTCATCTATTAAACCAACATTTGTTCCAAAATGTCATAACGTTAATCAAATGCTACGGAAACATTAGCTAATCAACAGAGCTGCAAAGATCAGCTCATCGGATAATAATTTCCCCCTGTATGACGGTTTGTTGCCCAGAGCAGAGTCTGGCTGCTAGGAGCAAGGAGCAATTCAGATTTCCGTACAGACGTCATTTTTAATAAACGTTTAGTGGGGATAGAGGCTCAGACTGAGGTTTCAACCCAAAAGAGCTACTGCGCAGACTCTGGTTCTCTGATCTGAGAAGATTTAGGCTTCAATACACCATACAGGGAGGAGATAGGGACGCTGTCTCCATTTATATATCTCAATGATCTGGACTGGCTGATGGCAGAGACACGGGCAGACAGTACTGCAGGGTAAGGAGAAAGATCGGACAAGCAAAGAAAGCAGACAGTCATGTTTCACACTGACTGGGTAGAGAACGTAAAGGGAAAATCCACCCTAAAACGTAACACTGTAAAAAACAAACAGCTGTTAGTGATGGATCTTGCATTTCTGGGTCCATTTTTCTGTCTTGTGGTGTATTTTTCTTGTAAGTATGGATAACAATAGAGTTTGAAAATCTCTATCAATACAAGTAAGCTACATTTGTATGCCCATAAGCCCACTTTCGACTGAAAGCTACAAGTTCACACCCCTTCTGCGGAGGTTGTCAAAGGGCATTCTGGGAAACGTAGGAAATCACTAATTCATTGATTGATTCACAGATTGGTTGATATATACAGTACATAATACACTGTAGATGTATCTGAGGGCAGAGGATCTTTCTTTTAAGCACACACACTCAACTTGTTGGATAAAGTGTGGGGTCGACAGTCAAAAGAAAATAAATCAGGGGAGGTGAGGGCTAGGAAAGGCCCAGCGTGGGAGCTGTCACGGCCGGTTAAGTGGACAGGAAGAGGGCAGGCCGCCCTGCTGGAGCTCTGTTATCTGTCTGCTGCAGAGAGGGGCACGCGCTGCTCAGACAGGACACACACTGCGAACAGCTTCTTATCAGCCTGTTTGTTCTGTGGACAATCACACAGTCGCATGGCTTCCTATACAGTACATACGTACAGTATAACGTTTGTCTGTTATGTCACTCAAAACTCAGTTTAAGAGATTTCCTTTGATGTGATGTCATCCGATCATTTGATTATTATAATGCTTTTAAACCTCTATTCTGTTTGAATCGTGTGGTGCCATCTTGTTTGTGTTTTAATTGATTTGACGCATCATTGCTTTTGACTGTTCACTTAAACTGTAAAAAAGAAAAAAGTGTGATTTTCTTTTTTCTTATATGGAAATTGTTTCCCAGGTACTGTATATAGCTTGAAAGATACTTGGATGATTACGAAACTGTATATTCTTTAAGAATCCAATGCCTAGGCCTCTAATTACAGTGGCTTCTGACTTGACGCAAATGAACAATGGGACAAAATGATACATTAGCAAAAGACATACAGTCGCGTACTGTCGTACATACTGTAGCGAGACAGGATGCCCCATTGCCATATTGATTTTCAAAGAAACTTCCACAGGGCGCCTTGTCCTGTTAGCATAACAAATAGCTGTCGAAAGCCGCGAGCCGACAACACGTCCGCGCGGCTCAACAGATGCCAGAAATAGTTAATGAGCACATGAGTTAATGACGCACCACGCCGCTGTTTCTCACTTCCTCTTTTAATGACCTGTCAGATTCAGACGCCAATAAACCCCCCCCCCCCCACAAGCCAGTCCAACACAGACATGCTCACACTGACGCGACCATCCCATTGATGTGATAGGTGTGCGATGCCCTCACTGCAACAGGCTGCCCGGCTAACTGTGCCTGAGAGGGTGTGTTCAAGTACGTGTGTGCGTGTGTGAAACGACATGATCTGCCATTACTCAGTCGCACACTAAAACAAGCCAACAGGAGCCTCTGATGACAATAGTGGAAGTGCTTCTCATAAATAAAACAGCACATAATCACCAGAATAAGAACATGATCATTACCATAATCGTGCAATGTTAAAACCTTTGTTTTCATCATCATCTAATTGACTCTTGGTAAATTATACCTAAGTGGTAAATGGTTGACGAAATTGAAGGGGTGAAAGCAAATAACCTTTGTCTGTCTGCAAACCTGCATTCAAATGAGTCAAAAGGAAGCTTAGTCCTTTGTTCTTGGCCTCACGATTCCTGTATTTCCTGGATTTGATTCACCTGTCAACGATTCAATTGCACGATATATACCTCCATGATCTAGATTCTAGATCATGGAGGTATAAAAGAAACCGGAGAAGGCGTTGTAGATGGCGGCTCATTCATTCCAATGAAAGTTGCTCAAAAAATGCTTGTAACCACTGCCTTTTTTGAAGATGAACTACAAAACACATGGATGTATAGGACCCCCCTGTCAACATCATGTTATTAACAAGAATTTAGAAAATCTTTTTCTGACTTTGTGAATCGATTCGGAATTGTCCATGTCCGCATCGCGACGCATCTAAGAATTTAGTTTTCCCCCCAACTCAAGTAACAAACGATGGAATCTATGATTGAAAGATATGACTCATAAAGTGCAGAAAAATAAAGACTACACATAAGAATAGACTATGACTAGCCTCCATGAAAATGAGGGGAATGTACAGAATGACATGTTGGGTACGTAAGGGAAATGCATATGGCTGGATAATTGTGTTAGGGTTTGACATGTTTCAGAGTTACGAGTACATGAGTCACACTGTGATGGCGGCTGTGTTTCCATGCATGAAGTAACCCAGCCATGCGCCAGTTAAGGTCTTCTTCAGGTTCATCTGTTTACATGAACTTTTGATAACCTCCGATTGAGTCTCCCTGTCTCCATGAATAAACCAGTTAACAGAATACTCCCCTCCCTCTTCAACAATAGCTTATGTCTAATACAGCGAAAAGAAAGGATGATCCCAACTGACAACGTGCTGCTGCTGAAATGTACATATAATCAAAGGCGAGTCTGTGCTAGGGCTGAAGGATATTGACGAAAAATAAATAAATAATTGATTGACAGAACATGGGACAAGTTACAGCTGCTCGCACTCAGGCATGAATATCCACATAACACACATAGCATAACACAGTATCACACAGTATCTCCCTAAACATACCTAGTCAATACAATAAGTAAAATGCAGTAAAATGGGTTAGGGTTAGAGGGTCAATAGAGTAAACTAAAATAAAGTAGAGTAAAGTATAATAAAGTATAATAAAGTAGAATGTACAGTACGTGTCAAATTGCAGTTATTGCACACTGGAATTATATTAAGCAGACTTGCACATTACATGTGGCTTAGCTAAGGCACAGTTAACCTATCGGCTGACTCAGTCTCAGTGAGAGTGAGTGTCTCCGAGGTGCTCTTCTTAGTGAGGCGTTAAAGAGTCCAATGGCCACAGGCAGGAATGATTTCCTGTGCCTCTCTGTGTTGCATCTGGGTGGGATCAGCCTCTCACTGAACGTGCTCCTGTGTTTGACCAGCACGCCGTGGAGTGGGTGAGAGTCATTGTTCATGATGGAGCGTAGCCTGGTCAGCGTTCTCTTCTCCAACACCGCTGTCAGAGAGCCCAGCTCCAGCCCCACAATGTCCCTGGCCTTACAGCTGTAACTTGTCCCAATTCCCCCCCGGGGATCATTAAAGTCTTTCTGATTCTGAATATTGCAATTACAATTTAAAACTGCGATTCCTATCTTCACACGTTTTTCTTGTACAGTTTGAGTATGATGAAAGGCTTTCATCAATATTGTACTTGATTCATGTACCAAACAATAGTAAAATACGTGTTTTAGAAATAATTTTTTGACACCCCTGTCATAAGTTCATATTGTGAATTTGACCCCCCCCTCCCAATTAGTTGTTCCAACAGCTCTAGTTTGCGCAGATGGTGAGAAACACAAGTGAAAGGAATACGATGTTTTCATGGTAAACCCGGCATCTTAACTGGGTTTCTCATTACAGGAGAGTGTTCTGACGTTTAAATGCATGGACTCAAAACCAGGTTTCTTGAGTAACTGTGTAAATAACTAAATTCTCAGGGTGTCCTGGTGGCTCAGCTGGCTTAAATACATGTTCACTTTGGCCCAGGACCTTTGTCACATGTCACACCCACCCCACTCTCTCCCATTCCAAAAGGACAAAATGCACATACATTTTCTTTCTAAACAAATCTAATCGAAACAAAAAAGAACACAATTGTCCATAGATGTAAATGCAGTCAATGAGTATGTAAAGTACTGAATCCATACCTCATGCCCTCTGTGGACTTGTTCTGGTAGTTGCAGTAGAGCTGCGGCGTGCCCAGCATGGCCTCTGTGAAGACGGCCAGGAAGCCCAGGGACTCCACGAACAGCGCCGAGTCCAGGAGGAGGTAGGTGATGTAGGCCGCCAGCAGCGTGAAGGTCAGCACGCACTGGAGGTAGTCCACGAAGCGACTCCATAACCAGAAGTGGTTCCAGTCAAAGTCTGAAGAAGGTACACAGGGAGAGATGAGGCCACACAGGATTAATGGTTTTTTAGTATCATGCCTCTATCTCTTCCACAATCTTCAAATGCTCCAGAGACCGTCTGTACTTCCGCCCATTAAAATCTGGGCAGAGGAAGTTGTCATCTTCCAAAGAAAACAAACAAACAAAAGTTTGATAGTATTCGACCAATCACAAGTGGGGAAATGAGCAGATACTTGCCTTCGATGGTATTTGACCAATCACAAGAAACACACACACATGCCTGAGCTTTGTAAATATTAACACAAATTTGAGTTAAAGTGAGTGAAGTTTGATATTGTGCCGCCACGCTTCGATGGTGACGGCAAGAATAGCAAGCATGCCGGTATCATTATTAAAATGAATTAGTGATGAATCACCCTCATGCATGAATCATCCATCAATAATAGCCTAATTTTACGCATGATCCATGATGATGAAGATACAGAGTAATAGAAACGCATGGCAAAAATAGCATATTATCAATATTTCAATTTCACAAATCAGGTTTTCAGCTGAGCTCATGTCTTATTAAGAAGCTCCCCCTGGCTCCCCTGTACAGTAGTTCGCACCCTGACGGCATGAGTGAATTGTGGTGGTTCCTCCTCCTTACCAGCGACAGTGGCAACTCAAAGCCTGGAATGATCTTCCTTTTTTTAAGATGATTTTTTGGGGGGTATTTGGCCTTAATTTGATAGGACAGTAGATAGGCGGAAAAGGTGGGGTTGACATGCGGCAAAGGACCACAGGTCGGATTCGAACAGGCCTGCCTTTGTGGTACGTGTTGCTCTACCAGATGATCCACCGGGACGCCTCGGAAGGATCTTCTTACATCAAACATTGAATTCAGGTCAGTCAGAGAGAGGTGAGATGCTTCACTCCTCTACAGCTGAGGGCAGTCAGGCTTCATACAAGTTGTGCCTGTTCTTTATGGAGCAGCATCTAACTAATCCAAGGAAGGACATGAAAGTTCTATTATTGTGAACATTTTAACTAACTCTGAATCTTCACACTTTTTGCCTGTGACTTTTCACACGACTCCCACAATCATCTTCTCGTATTCAGAAAGAACTGTACTGTACGCCACCGCCACAAATACGCAGTGCGACGATCTGGACCGGTTCTCATTCAGAGGCTTGCACGGCAGAGGCTTTATACTCCGGGGGGTCTTCTGGGAGGAAACCTCGTCTCAGAGCTCCGTCCCACCAATAGAGGCGGATTGAAGGTGTGGAAGAAGCCCTGAGGCAGGGCGACACGGACAGCCCTCTCCACATCGCTTGTAATGAGTGGGACCCTCGTCAATGATGAATGATTTATAAACCCTCAACCCTGCCTCAACGCCTCTGGTGTGCATTCACCTAGTCCCACTCAAGAAAATGATTAAACGAGGAGTCCTGCGCAAAGCAACGTAGGATTCGCTTAACGAGCAGCAGAGCCAATACTGATCAGAATGATCAAAACCAAAAGCTACACAGTGTCGATCGCCTCAGGCACAACTACTCCAACTGTAGCCAATAAAGGAAAGTCTAAAATAAGCAACGACGAGACATTGCTGTTTGCCAGCGTAGGAAATAAACGCATTACACGAATAAAAAAAATAAATCGGATTCCATTTCCTCCTTGATCCTATAATGATAAAACACATGGAATACATCTTAATGGCGCGGAATGAAAACAATGCACATATTACGGCCCAGGAGGAAACGGAGGGGCGGATAAATCATGAAAATCGAATCATGGCTGAAAGGGAAAGATGCTGCCGCAGTGCTGCTGTGTCTTAAATGGGATTTCTACAAGCCTCGAATGCAACAGAGCCGATTCATTTCATCGTGCTAAAATGAGGCTATCTTCATCTGAGAGACAGATCTAGGCTTTCCTCGCCTTGGAGGCCTCCACAGCAGATACAAGATGCCAGCTGCTGAAGGAATTAGAAAGTCTCTAAGAGCATTAATCTGACCTAACCTCACCGCTAAAACAAAGTGGAACAATATGAAGGTTTACTACATTAGAGTTTATGATTCGTTGGTCCCGACGGTGAAGCTCCTCGCTGTCAGGTCAAAAGAAGTGGCTGGCGACTGCACTGTATCGGAGGACGCATGTGCTAGTCAGTCTACAACTCTTCCCAGATTGAAAAAAAGCCATTCAAAAATAAATTCCATAAACATAACTGAATCCATTCCAAAAGCAGTCCTTCTATATGGACAGTATACATGGCAGTTCACCACACAAAGACCTCCCATGGTATTGGGACCAGATACTAGGTGTATAGTGACACCTCCATCAGACTTCACATCAACATGCTGTGGTGCGGTGTGTTGATGATAACACAGCAGGCCAGAAGTCGCTAAAAGATCAAGTAGAGCATCTATTTCTCTTGAGCGTGATTATCCAGATTCCCCCTGAGAGCTGTGCTGAATGTACAGCACTTGTCAGTTGTGTGGCTGGAGAAGCCTGGTGTAGCTGGAGAAGCCTGGTGTAGCTGGAGAAGCCTGGTGTAGCTGGAGAAGCCTGGTGTAGCTGGAGAAGCCTGGTGTAGCTGGAGAAGCCTGGTGTAGCTGGAGAAGCCTGGTGTGGCTGGAGAAGCCTGGTGTGGCTGGAGAAGCCTGGTGTGGCTGGAGAAGCCCGGTGTAGCTGGAGAAGCCTGGTGTGGCTGGAGATGCCTGGTGTAGCTGGAGATGCCTGGTGTGGCTGGAGAAGCCTGGTGTAGCTGGAGAAGCCTGGTGTAGCTGGAGAAGCCTGGTGTGGCTGGAGAAGCCTGGTGTGGCTGGAGAAGCCTGGTGTTGCTGCGAGCTCCTTCTGGCAGCAGGGCTGAGGGTAGCGTGGATCTGGGCCAGCGAGAGCTCGCCTGGCCCTCGCTGATAACAGCCAACCACAGGGGAATGGAAGGATCAGGGCCAATAGAGCAGCGTTCAACACCAACATGGCTGCCAGAGACATGCACAGCTTCACGCCTGACAGAGCGGTATGGCTTCAAAGAGTCAATGTATGGCACCAAGTGTCTGTGATGCTGTGATTGGGCCTCGGATTGATTCTTTCAGCTGAATATTAAACTTACATACAGCTTGAGGTATCTTGTGTTTAGATACTGTCTCAGCTAAGGCCATAGAGACACTGCATGAAACAGGCCACGCCCATCACGGGGGAAAGCTCTCCATTCACTCCCACACACCAGTGTCATTTTCCTTGAATTAAACGTAGCTAAAAGCTGTTGTGTGGTGGGCTGCGCAGACAACAAATGTAAAAAATCGCCAGTTAAAGTTTTTTTGTACTCCTGAGCAAAACAAGGAAGCCATTGAGAATTGGCGAGAAAAAAAATGTGGATCTATCTGTCAAGAAAGTAAGTTGGAGTGTTAGTCTTCCGTATATATGATCTTTGTGTGCAACACGCAACATAGGATTGGGGTGGGGGGTGTTTTCCCCCATTTTGGGCGTGGTTTCTGAATGATGACGTGCTCCGCAGTGTCTATGGCAGCCAGAAAGACCCACAAAAAGACAAGAATAGAACCACTAAGGCAGCTATAAGAAATCTACTTCTGAAAAACACCCCCCCTTTTTGTTAAAATGAATGACTTAAATCTTGAGTCCTGCCCCGTCAGGCTGTAGTGGGCGCTATTCCACTTCTAGTGCCATTTTGCCACTTGACAGTAAGCTGATTTTCCTGCCACTGTATCAGTAACTGTGAGAGAAGTAAAAAAAGAAAAGAAAAGCTCCCCAAATAGGGCAGAAAGACAGACAAAAACATGCCCTTGTATGCACTTTGCTCAGCCATAACTTGAAGGTAATGCATAGAAAATAGGAGAATAGAGAGATGAAAAAGGGAGAGGGTTGGGATGTGTAGGGGTGATGCTTGCCCCCTCTAACCTGACTCTGCCAAACGGTTTGATCTTGTGTGAATCCAGCTACCTTGCAGGATTATGCCGCCTCTGCTCTCACCGCTCACACAGTGGCTGTGTGCTTGGAGACGGGCCAAGCTGTGTGTCTATTAGGCCTGCACCATATGAGGAAAACCTGCCATCTGCAATAGCATTGTTCACTATTCCTATTATTCACTAAGTATGCATATTATTAGCCATACAGTTCCTATGTCTTTTCTGCTACCATAGAGCCCAAACATTGAATAGCCTATATGCCCACAAGCATGGCTCTCTGTTAGCGACTCGAGCTGAAACTACGCACACAGCATGTTTGGGCTTTGGCGGAGCGCACAGCTGCAAGGGAAAAGTGTGCACTGGATTTACAACACAGGACAAGTGACAAGACTGAGTGTGAATGCATGGCGCATGTAAATAAACTGTTTTTTTTGTTATTCATTGTGTTTCAAGTAGTCTTTGCGATGTGTTTATTGTGCATGTTCCTATCACGATAGAAATATTAGTTATTGTGCAGCCCCCTAGTGTCTATTTTCTTGTTTGTTTGTTCTTGTTATTAGTCACACAGCTGAATAGAGGTCACTGTATTGACAGAGGAAACACAAACAGGCCTCTAACATTGGTTGCTTTGTTGAATTAATCCTCCTGCCTAATTATTATAACCTGATGCTGCCAGATGGGGGCAGTATTGTTTTCTCAAGAAAACAATACCGCCCCCATCTGGCAGCGTCAGGTTAGCCTAATTAGCCAACGTCGTCAAAAACCGACAGTTTGTTCAGGATAACTGAGCCGACTCCTGTCAAGCTACAATTCAGAGCAGAGACTAGGGCTAAATACAAGACCTGTCACAGTAACCTTTTTGCAAACACATCATCTACATGGGATGGGACCATGTACTTTTCCTTATGTTAACAGAATAGACTCACACCCACACTTTTTGGAGACACCACTCTTTTTCTAGCCCGGCTGTTATATATTTAGCTATTATTTGTGAATGGCCAGTTCGCCAATGGACTTCCATTATGACAGCAGCAGGGCCGTAGCCAGGGTTCCGAAATAGGGGAGGTCCAGCAAGGGGAGGCGGATTCGGCGGCGCCCTAAAAAAAATTGAGCTTTTTTTTTTCCTTTTTAAGCCATATTTAGAGTAATATATCATTTTAAATCAACATTAGGATGTTCAGTGAGTGGCCTGGCCTGGCCTGGCCTGGAAAAAAAAAAAAAAAAAAAAAAAAAAAAATTTTTTTTTTTTTTTTGGCAGGCTGAAATATTAGGGGAGGTCCGGACCTCCCCGTCCTCATAGCTAGCTACGGCCCTGGACAGCAGCTGTGCTTATCGGCAGATTTGCCTCTTCCAAAAAGTGGGTGGGGGGGGGGGGGGGAGCATGCAAAGTTACAAACCCATGAAATTACACAGTGTGATGAGAACAATGAAACATTTTCCATCATGCAATTTAATTTACTGGCCAGTTATTCTGTGAAGAACACAAACACATGACTTAGGAAGCCGTTTAGAAACACCCTTCCCTAACAGAAATGCAGCCTGTTTGTAAAATGCTGTAGTCAACATTGTGATTGTGACTTCTTCTTCTTTTTCAATTAATTGCACAGCCGTTGCCTCCACTACCCGGCGTTTCACTGGTTCCTTCAAACCAGGGCTATATCAGCATTACCTCTCAAATCCTAAGACTTAGAAGATATGAGCATGTCACAAATCTCATGTGCCTTCAACGCAGAACAGTTACTGGATTTAAAAAACAAACATCTAGTGGGCAGACTGGAGTAGGTGTCACATGGCGGTACAATAAGAGCACTGTTCCACAGACGGCTACGGGGTGTTTATCTCAGCACTGTTACCTCTGCCACGCACCCTTCCTTACAGTACCACTTGTTTCCCCTGGGGGCATCCTCATGGTCCTCTTCCTCCCCCTGCTGTGTGGCAGGCGGCCATCATGGCAGCACTGTGTGGGAACAGAGTGGAGCTGCATACTGCACACACAAGACTCCCCGCGGTGGCACAGCCTCCTGTGCGCAGCTTGGCTCCAAGTCGCACGGAGCCGCGCTACAGTGCTGTACATGTGTAGGCAGGCGCGGGTCAGAGTTGGAGATTTTCAACTGCTTGTTCGCCAACTGTTCCTTGCTGGCTTTAGCTAGATGCTGCTCAGTCTACAGTTGAAATAATGGCTTTGGTATCACTCAAAAGCCCAGTGGGAGACACAGAAGGGTTATTGTGAAGACAGTTAAAATAGCCCGGGAAATTGCACCTCCGATTTCAACGAGCGTCATTTTCTGAATTTCAGGCGTATTTTTTCCCCATTTCAAAATAACGGATGGGCTTTTCGCGGCCGAGCCAAAACACTGCATCTGTATCGCCGTCGGGCCTAAATGGCGTGTCTCTTCTATAACCAGACTGAGACCGGAGTGTACAAGGCTGGAAATGAGGTCTCTACCGTAACCCGGCCCAAGGGAGGGGATAACTGCGTCTACAGAATAGAGAGGTGATTTATTGTGAGCTGCCAAACAGAATGAAGCTACAGGTACGGACCCCGGGGGACCAGTATTCCAGTACTCAGAAGAATGAGACGAAAAATAGCCCGGGGTGGGAAGGGGTACAAAATAAATTTTAAGTGTGTGTGGCAGTGCGTCACTCAATCACTGTAACACAGTCATGATAACAATAGATTTGAATTGAAATTCTGTGGTCTTTGAGCCAGCCACAACCAGCACACAACCAATTACAAAGTGCTCTGATTACTTTAAGTGGCAAGGACAAGGTAACAAAGAGTGGCAATTTTTCAATTCATGGCATCAGTCGCTGTTCAGAGAAGTAGAACTTCTTCATATCCACGTATTCACAAATTTTACATCTTTTGGGTGCTGCCAAGACGATGTTCAGATTGTGCTCACTTGACATAATGTAAACGTTTCAGCCGTCCCCGTTCAAAGATGTCACCATTTAAGAACAGAACTCAATGAGATTTTGGGGGTAATGCACCTGTGGTTATCCTGCCTTTTTGACACAAAATGGCAACTGTGAAAAGGGCCTATCCTACGTATAACCTCAATGACACGATTAGCTCTCAAGTAGCCTACACACCAAATCTGAAGTCTCTACTTAAATGTTCGCAATCAGTTGTCCCTATTATGGCCATAGTCCTATTCCGGCATAAGCGCCTTAACAGCAGGTAATGGTTATCGTTCTCTGTACAAACATCAGCCTGTAATTAAGTTGATGCGAGTGCCTGCTGTGATAATGATGCCACGCCTCTGCACCTCTGAGGGAAACAAATACATGCTCGCATGATACAGAGAACAAAGACAACAAAGAGAACCGACTCGCCAGTCCAGACCTCCACCTGCTGACTAAACAGCACTATGGTGAGAAGCTGGAGAACATTCTGCCACGTGTAGCGGTTCCTCCTGACCGCTGCTACACACCGTCCGCACCAGTGTGGTGGTGAGTGTGGCTGATGTTCCACCGTGAGGTGAGCGCTCACTAATGATCTCCAATTCTAATTCCATCCTATTGGACTGATGATATTGACGACGGTTTTTCAAGGCCTCGAGCCACGATTCTTCTTAATTTTTTATTTCTTCTTCACTTAACCCACCTGTGTGTGCCTTCATTTGCTCCATCAATACTACATTACAACATGCTTAGCCTTCATATTTCCACCACCAGATCAATGGCAAAGGCAAAGAACGCGGCTTTCTGTCAATTCTAACGATGCTCGGCCGAGCTGGCCGATCGATGAGCATTCATAGACGCCGAGCTGCAGCCTCTGGTGCCGGGCAACCGGCTTCCAGATTTGGGTCTCTCCCCAGACTCAAATATTACGTTGAATCGCTGCGCTCCGCATACTACACAAGTGAGTCTGTGCCAGTTCACAGCCACTGCTGGTTTTGAAGGCGGGTTGAAATTGAATGAGTGACAGGTCGTAGCACCGATGAGAGAGCGGTTCGAAAAATGCGCTGCGCCTCCCGTGTTGTCTGATCGCAAAGTCGTTACTGATTGGAGAGGACTGAATCCATCACTGGCATATGACTGGCCAAGTGAATGGTTCCCTCCCATAACCAGCCCTCTGAGGGAAAGCGTCCCAGACCCAGAGAGAGCTCTGCAGCATGCAGTAACGTAGTGTATCAGCGTATGAACTCTCATGGGTCTGGCGTTGAGACTAGGGATCAACCGAGCCAGCAGCACCATGCCTGGGCGCCGGAGATGAGCAAATACCCCTGCCGAGCTGACGGACAACCAGGAAAATGTCTGTAGGGTAGAGTAGAGCCATACTATTCAGTGACCCTTCAACTACTTCCATGGCATGGATTCGCCCATTCTCACAAAGCACGTTACATGGCCCTCTGTCCCCGTCATTCAGATATAAATACCTATGGTTGTGCATGATAAAGCTGCCGTAACTGAATACTTTCTTCATTGTTGTACTTTAATGGTTATTTGTAGACTGGATGTGATTGAATGCTTGACCAATATATATTGGTAAATGCTGTAAATTGTCTTGCCTGTTTGCCTTGAGAGTGAGACTACAGATGAACAGTATATTGTGTGAAAGTCTGCAGTGCAGTAATTGTAGCTCTTAAAGGAAATGCCAGAATCCTTATGTTAAATTAATGTTTCTCTGTTATGTAGTACTCTATAATTTCAGCAGTGGTAGGCCCTCACCCCCCATTAGAGTACTAACATTCATTGTTTGTTAGGAATATATTTGTTCAAGTGTTATGTTATACAATATACATTGGTTAAATGTATTGTAATTCTGGTGTTTTTCTGATTATCATTTATAGAAAAGCATAAGCATCACGCCTAATCTCACATTACTCCACATATGTGCATAGTAGTAATAAATGGTTTAAACAGAAACATCAGTTGTCCCGCCAACATTCTTATTGCAGTACCATGGTGATGCTCAATCTCCTGTGAACCAATCCTAGAGATTCTCCAAGGTCAGAAATATAAACCTACTGAATGAACCACAGAATGCCTGCCATGGCCTTCGCAAACATTTTTTCATGCTTTTCTGCAACTACCAAAACGAGTGAAGTGGAAAATAACCAACATAAGGTTACACAATAACACTTCAATACATCAAACCATCTAGTGTGTATCACTCAGTCTTCAGAATCTATAGTAAACTGAGCCAAGTGTACCATTTTCACATCATGCATTTGTTGTTTTGTAACGCCATCTAGTGTCTGTACAAGGGACATCTGCCATTCCTCTATAATCTTTACAACATTTTCATTTGGGTTTTTTTATGGCTTTTCACTCCAACTGTTGGCTTGTGAGAGTGCTGGACTTTAATATTAAAACCTAAGAGCTACATTGCAAACTAAAGAGCTGATCCGACTGTGGGCAATGAACTGAATTGGTGCTGCTGTATCAACTCACGCAGCAGAGAAAGATCATATTCATGGTTAGTTGTCTAATGTCTCTCAGCAAGGTTGAAGATTATACAATATGATCACCTTACACGTGATTTGGGCTGAATATTAAACTGGAGATACGAAAAGTCGATTATGCTCAAATTCTTGGAGGAGAAAAAAAAAAAAGACGCCATCTGATCTTTTAAACTAAACCTACACTAAACCCTGATCCAGACCAGAGGGTTATTTTCCAGGTTTCCACTTACCCAGGTCGAGCCTTTAACAAAGACGGTCGACCTGCCGGACTTCCTGCCTGGGTCACTTGTCTGACACGAGAGGGGTATTAAGAAGGGAGTTGAAACCAAGTGTAGTCCAAAGTGCAATTACAAAAACGAAGTCGAAGCGTTAGAAGACAAAAGACAATTCAAGTCATTAACATCTGTACTGGGTCAAATTTCAGACTCATTATCAGCAAGCTGGCGTAGAACAGGCCTACATTCACATTGCAGTCAAATGAATGAAGGAGATTAGGTATGATGAACATGCACCATTTTGAGATTCCTTTTAACACAACCACACGTGGTGCCCAGTCATTACATTTCAAACCATGATATCGGTCTATTGAGAACTACAAGATGTCAGTAATTGGTTAACTATAATTAATAAGCCCATGATTTGCAGAATACATTAACTTTCTATTATCAGAGAGGGGGGGGGGGGAAGGTCATTGCACACGAATGACGAGTGACAATGATATGCAAAATCACAAACCATGCAGCTTTTGCAAGACAAGCGTATCCTGAAGTTGTATTGGGGCCAGGCAGGCAGGGGGGGCACCATGCGTTGAGAGCATCAGAATTGAAGCTTACAATGGATGAATCAAACATGGATACAAGAACAGGAGGATGACATGCTTTGTCAAAGCATGCCAAAGCAGTGTTAGTCATTAGTTAGTCACGGGGTTAGCTTGGATTGGTGCTGCAGACGGCCACACTAGGGTCATGCACGAGACGGAGAGATGCAGAGGGAGAGGCGGATGGTGATGGTGGACTACGACTGATGTTTCATGGCAGACACAGGAAGTACGGTACATACCCACAAACAGCCTCTTAGGGACTTTGACCTCCTCGTCCTTACTGTCTGTTGCTACAGACACAGAAAACAAAAAGAAACGGGGGAAAGGAAAGAGAAAAGAGAGAAAGAGAAGAGAGCTTGGTTTCTCTTGTGCAAAGCCAGAGGTGATCCGTAACGGCCGGGTTTTCTGGAGCCCAGGCCAGGAGTGATTTTGTGATGAATACCTCGTGTCCTGGCTGAAAAATGCATGATCAGTCTATGACGGGTGAATCCATACTTGTTGGGCAAAAACATTATCAAATGGTCAGAGTTCAGATCACCGGCGTGAGGAATCCCCTGGTCACTCTTGTCTTACAAAGCAATTTGCCCATTCGATCGCCTTGGCAATGCCAAGTTGGCATTAATGTTGTCAAGGTATAATTTGGACTTCAGTACCCTACAATGGCAAACAAGAAAATACATCAAGCAACGTCACAGAACAACGGTCACTAATATTGCTAAGTTACTGGCTCGGATAGTTTTGCAGCAACTATTGCACAGGAGTTTGTACCTCCGTCAGCTCTGCAAGCAAAGCGCTCCATATTTCACTCCTGGGACCAGTTTCGTCAATGTGTGTTAAGTGTACTGGGATTCACCTCAAGATGTGGTGGACTGTCTAACGCTGTCATACTTTCAGCTGTTTGACTGCTGCACTCAACTGTCTCTTGTAATTCTCTTGCTTTAGACCAGGGGTTTCCAAAGTGGGAGGCAGCCTCCCCAGGGGGGCTCCAAACAGTTTCAGTGGAGGTTCAGTGAATGGAAGTGAAAACATATGACATTAGTTATTAAAATGAGATCACATAGAATAGCCTGAAAGTGTAATGTGTGTGATTTGGTTAAAGAGATCGTTCAGAGCTACAGTAGTTTGGGGGGATTTGACTGTTTTTCCCCATTTTCCCAGAGTCACAAACAAATAAATGCCTGATGTATTTAGTCTGAATTGAAGTATGTTAAACAGCGATATTATCTATGGGATCAAATATCATAATCATGATCCCATTGGCATCCAGGAATTTACCGAAACTACAGTAAGCAAGTAAACTGGGGGGGGGGGGGATCTTTGTCAGAGGGGAGGCCCACAGTCTCAGACTTTGGAAACCCCTTCTTTCGACTATCTCATTCAGTTGACGCCCTCTGGAGGTGATGTTTCAAATGGGAATGCAGCTTACAGAACACATTTTTTGGTATTGAAAGTTTAAAAAAAATCACTACAGAATTCTATCTTTTGCAACAGCATTGAGGCATCATTCATTTCAGTTATCGTGACAATGCTATTACTTGGTACAGCCCACTCACACATGTAGCCCTACTTTTTGACAAACTGCATAAGACGGTGCGTTAACATGTTTATGCAGAACAAAGCTCAGCTGTAGGTTAGTACAGTACTGGACTGTAAGTCGCAGTGGTTCCCAACCTTTTACAACTCAGGGCACACTTGCAAATCTCAAAGGTTTTCGCGGCGCACCTCCGACCCCATAAAAAAGACAGAGGGCAAATGATGCGTTCTTTGCATTTTGGTTTTTTTTAGATTTGCAAAAAACAATAATTAACACATTTTCTTAGCCCACTTGCAATACCTCCACAGACCACCAGAGACAACAGGTTAAGTGTCTCTGGATCATAGTACCTTTTGATACTCTGATTCCTGACTTTTTTTTTTCTGACACCGTTTATGGGTACTCATCCCATCTGGCACCTATAGACATTAGCACCCATTCCTCAAATGCCAGCCACCCCCCCTACCAACTACCTTCAGGTCACCAAGAGAACATGCAGCCCAGCTGAACAGCCAATCCTGGACCAGAATTACTCGCCTGGATAAGAAACCACAAAACCACAGCAGATTCCTGTCCTGTCGGTCATAGACAGATTGATCAGACCACCATGGGGTTTTACTTCTCTATTTGTGTACATCAGTTGTACGTGGGGGAAAAAGTACAAGTCTGTAGTATAATGAATAACTTTATGAGCACGCTGTTGATGGTTTTGCTTCTGTTTATGGGAACATGTGACTTAGCAGGATGCATCTGCTTCTTATTTAACTTTACTGTAAGCATTGGACTGTGGACTCTGTCATTGCCTTCGGATTATTTGTCTCTATGCTAAGATGGGCCACACAGGAACCCAACCAATGCAAGACTTTTTGATCCATTACCAATATCAGTAAGAGGAATAAAATGGCCAACTAGCAGGAAAATACAGTTAAAACATCAAATGAAGTGTCTCTATAGTGAATACTATAGTGAAAACTGGTTAACTAGAATCTAGTTACTAGTTATTTCTTCTTTGTTTATTCTATCTGTGATGGGGTACGATTCCCCACGAAATGTGCGTAAATATCGTGCCTTGGCCAAAACAGGACAGGACTCTGTATGGAAAGAAAGAAAGAAAATAAAAAATACACAGACAAGTCCAGATGCCACAGGTTATAATAATCAAGATAACAACATCATTCACCAGTGTCTTGTCAAACATAGAGCCACTTTCCGTTAGCTGTCTTTCAGTATCATAGTAGCCTGTTAGTGAAAAGGTGTTGTGAGCATTCCCCGATAAATTCCCCATCTGTATTAAAGCAAACCTGCTTTGCTAGCTCAATCTAGTTGTAACTCAAATATTGGCCAACAAAGATATTCTTTGTCATGCAGAAATTTGCCACTGCAGTTACAAAGACACACCGTGCGACTGAGCATCACTGAACACACAACAGTGAGAGAGCGCTGTTTGCTTAGCATTGGGCAAACTCAAATTCCAAAACTGATCCAACTAAAATATTTGCCAGGAAAAATGTGTCGTCATACAGATCAGCCACTGCAGGACAGGTGCAATGCTATACCTTACACTGAGTGAGCATTCCTCTACATATGGCTGACTGGCCTGAAACTGGTTCCTGATAAAGATCTTGTGCTGAAGGGAAATCAATTCTCCTGACACAAGTTTACTCCAGGTCCGTTATTCATTTTACATTTTGACAATCTCACCACACCTCTTCTAATCTGTATACTACATATTAATCACCGCTCTACAGGCCATGGAGGAGAACGAGTGGCAAGTCTCTTTGTAACAAAACCAGTATTACCACTCAAGTTTGTAATTCTGCAGCCTTAATAAACAATTTAATAAAACAATATATAATAGAAATATATCAGAAATTGTAGGAAATAAATAAATAAATAAATAAATAAATAAACAAACAAATACAGAAAGAATTTTTTATCTTTTCTAGGTAGAAAAATGTATGCTTTCTGTTCTTCACATAAGAAATCATGTTAAACAGCTGAAAGTCAACTCATTACTAGTTGATGTAATGTTAACAGCATGTTCTGAAACGCAGCAGGTGAAACTTCTAACTCTTGCTTAGATAAATAGCACGGAGGTAAATTGTAAGTGTTTTTCTTTGAGATGGTTATTTTTTGGTCAACAACATTATAGACAAAGTTCTTTACTGTAGTTAACTGATGATGATATATTTAATCTCTGAAGGGGGTTAACAGCTGTGTAAGTACTGAAGTGGCAGGTATATATTCAAATAGCAAAATGTAATGAGCTGTCCTCTAGTTATTCAGACCCCATTTACACTTGGTATTAAAATGTGATCTGTATCTGGAGACGTTATCTGGAGAAGGAAAAAAACATGTTAATGCAAGGTGTAAATGCATCGTGATCGGAATGTGATCAGATCTGCCTGCATATCTGGAGGTAGTCTGGCTCGCATTGTGTTCATATCTTAGGTAGGTGTAAACGCAATCCATACAACGTGCTGGGATCCATACCTACGTACGAGAGGATATATCTATCTTTTCAAAGATAGAACACATGATTTGTGATGTGTCACTCCAGATTAATGTACAGAGATCAAGATGGTTCACTCACTAGCTAGTTCCGCCATCATCGGTGGGAAAAAATAAGCAGACCTCTGTGCCTAAAGTGATTATTTTCTCTCATACCAATAAATGTACATAAGGTTTATTTAGCATTTTAAAATATAACCGTTTACATAGGCCATTTATTTTTGAGGTCCGCTTTGAACACATCTCCTTAGCCTATTCATTTGGACCGGAGTTACACCTCTTCCGTCCCCCCTAATCATCTTTGTAGTGCATTGATCATGCAGTGTCAGGGTCATGTGGTACTATCTATATGGATTTGTTTAGGTTATAAAAATAGCTGTGTTATACTATGTCAGTCTCTATTTATTGATTAGTAGAGACACATGATATTCACCTATAACATCATCTGCCTTGAAGCACAAAAGGGTGGCAACCTTTTCTGTTGAAATAGGCAGTTGCGTTTATGACAGGTAGGCCTACAGTACAGGTGTCGAGTCAACAGCTCCCCCACACTGAGGGAACCTCCACCGCTTCTCAAAGCCAGTGACCACATCCCAAAGCCTTTGTCCCTTCGGCAGTTCAATACAGTGGCCAAACACAGACCTCAGTGCTGCTTATTCCAAAGAGATGAGAGACTGTCCTGTACCCAGATGACATAACATCAAAGCGCAAGTTTTGCTCTGGAGGACAGAGATCTGATAGCAATGAGGATAACAAGAACGCACTAAAAAATACCAGGTCTAAACGCAAAGGCAAGATTGGATTGTTTATTATCCGGATAACGTGTCCAGATACAGATCACATTTTAATACCAGGTGTAAATGGGGTGTTACACTGGGAGAAATGTTGGGCTGGGATGGAGACTCTTTCTCTCTTTCTCTCTCTCTCTCTCACACACACACACACACACACACACACACACACACACACACACACACACACACACACACACACACACACACACACACACACACACACACACACACAAACACACAATCAGTCTCTCGCATGCTCATTCTCACTCTCACACTCACTCTTCACTTTTACACATACGCTTTCACACACACTCACTCATATTCTCTCTAACACACAGCAGTGATGTAACTGACTGAGCATTATGTGACTGAGGTCACTGGCACTGTGGCTCTCTAACCTGTGAAAGAGCGTCGCTTGGTGTTGAGTTCAGTGGCCATGCGGACGTCAGTGCAGAGGTTCAGCATGATCAGCATGGTGGCGATCATGATGATGCTCTGCCACAGCAGCGGTGTCTCGAAGTAACGCCCAAATCTGACGGAGAAAAAAAACGAAAGTTACAGTTGCAGTTACAAAACAAAAGCATTGCAACGTACTGTATGCGATGTGGGGCTTTGTCAAATGACTGCATCTGGGATGTTAATATCTTCCTTGCACGCCCCACCTGGACTCCGGCAGGCCTGGACTGAGACTGTATCAAATCTTGTTAAACCCTTGTTCTACTTCTGATATATTTCCAATCTTCTTGTATGCAATGAACACAAGCCAAACTCCAATCAATCTGGTCATTTAATGCTGCCTGACTTATTGGCAAACCTACATGATACCAGGCACAACATGACTGAAGAGAGACCTTTTATGAATTATGCAAACAACCTTTTAATTCGGCATGCATCTATTCCACTAAGGAAGCAACACTTATTTTGATAAAATACTAACTTACTGGCTCTGTTAAAGACACAATCTTCTTCCACCTTAGGCTACCATGGAGGGAGGAATACCAAGCAGTGTGAACTAATTCTAAAACTGTACGCTTAATTAAAATAAGGACTGGTTTGTGGCTCACTTGTATGCTGAATTTATCAGAATAACCCAATCATTCTTATTTTCTACCTTTGTGGATGAGCAAGTGAAGCCAAAATATACAGATTTCACAGATTCCTGGTGTGAGCTGATACCAGCGTCAAGTGAGCTCCAGCAGGAATTTCAACACTGGGGGGTCACCTGTCTTACCTGAAGAGTATTCGGAGGATGTTGGCCACCAGGAGGACCAGACACACATAGGTGGAGAAGCCCTCTGCATTCTGGCTCCGGCGGATGTCTCTGTACTGGGGGATGTAGGGCACCACCCCGCCAAACACCATGGCTCCAGCCGCGACCCAAGCCACCAGCTGGTTGAACACGTACACGAGCTGCTCAAACATCTCATCGTCCATGTTTACTGAACTCGCTCGCCTACTTCGATTAGGGCAACAACCGACAACGATACTTGGGCAAGAAGTTGTGAATTTAAGCCTTTCTACACACAGCTGGCCCTGGTCCTCGGTTGCTGTTGGTGGCCTTTAAAAAAGCTAGTTAGCCTCCTTTGGTGAGAGTAAACGCCTTTTCATTTTCCTTGCACTGATCAGACAGGCAAAAAGGAGCTATTACTGCCACGCCATCATAAGGCGAGCACTGAATCGGAAATGACGAGACGCACTAATATTACTGTAACAGCAGAGAACAATCCACCAAATAGCGCAAACATTAATATAATAGTGTACAACCACCACAACAACGATGCTCACTAAAAGGCAACAGTATTGACAACCGACGAACGTGATTTAACCATAACCAAAACGCTACTCTTTACGGAATGCGTCCAGTTTTCTGGTTCAACAGTTTTGTTGATGCTAGCTACACGGTTTGAGCGGTTGCAACATAGTTTAGCAGCAGAAAACATCAACACATTCTGATATAGCGTTAGTAAATAAAAATGCCCTTGAAATGGGATGCGAACCAGAAGAAAACTGGCAAATGACTTAATGTACACTACTGTTACAGTTCTTTCCCCATCCTCAGGCTGTGTTCCGCACACGCCTCGAACTCATTCGATTGGTCACTGAAAAGAGCGAAGAAGAAGAAACAGAGTGGCAGTTGCAGTGACCAATCAAATGAGTTCAGGGCGTGTTTATCCGGACCTATTTTATGGTCAAGCTAATCAGAGTGAGCCACAGACCAGAAATAAGGTGATATAACCTCTAAAATAAAACAATATAATTCGTCGCTTCTGAGAACGAGTTACGAAGACTTAGGTTGGGCTGTAACGTTATATAACTTCAATTAATGTTAGCTAAACTAATCTTAGTTATCATTCGCAGAATAGTTAGTAGACTTATGACAGCAGAGCTTTTATTTTGAATTGAATACATATATAAGCGGAAGTCTGATTGTTTTTTTTATTGTGTTTATCGTGACACTGGCATAGAACACTTCAAAGTTGTCGAAGTACTTTTGAACGCCGAACTGTACGTGAGAAAACTGAGCTGAGATGTATTGTTCGTACTTTTTAAGTAAATTAAAAGCACAAGTTGCAGTCGGTTGGCATGGTTGAGACTTCTTCAAATTGTTCCCCACCACAGACTGAAACAAACAGTGGACACACGTCGAAAGGTGGGGTGGCGGCGGCGGAGGAACAATGTCAAAAACAGAGCGCAAAGCAGCCAAAGATATGACGGAAACGGTACGTTTTAATTTCCAAAACGTCACTCAAAAACACAAAGTAAACTGAAGAAAGTACTAAACACTTATTTTCATGTTTTTTAACCTTTCTTTAGATGGACAAAACGTTGCAGCGACTTCAGGGAAGATTCCAAGCAATCTCCGAACGGTTAGAATCCCAAAATATCCTTTTGTGCAAAGTAACAAGATTTTGATTTTTGATCTAGCCCGAAGAAATGACATGTTTTGGTTCAACGTGGCAGGTGTAACCATACAATTAATGATGGTTTTGGTTCCATTTAGGTGTTCCAGTGCCAGGGCCCTCGTTAATTTAATTGGTTACACCTGCTTTGCTTCCTGCTTTACCACCTCAATGCGGTTGCTGTGAAAAGGGCCTAACACACCTCCTGACTACACCTCAAAGAATTTAGCCTACATTTTAAGCACATCACATGTCTGTGGCAGCATATTGTCAATTTAAAGCTTATTAGGGTAAACCTCCAGTCGACTCGCACCGCTATGCTATTGCTTTTTATATTGATATTAGGCTACAGAATAACATTCATTATATCAATCAAATGTATCAGAATTAGCTAACATTTACTTGCTTTATTTGTAGCCTAGTAAATGTATTCTGGGGCCTCAGTTATCAGTGTGCTTAGACTGACTAAAGTAATGTAGCCGAGTATTCGGGTCCGCCTATTCACACTTTGATAATTAAATAATAAAAAGAGAGTCGGGCAGGCTGTAACATTAACACGCTTCCATCTTTATTCTCTCTGACACCAGAACACACACACCAACCCCGGAAGCTTCACTCTTCCTCCCCAGCACAATTTTCTACTACAGCAACCCTTGAGGGACACACACAACACCTCTCATCCAGACGCAACACAGAACACAACACCCAACAGTCTGCTACAGTAAAAAAAGAAAAGACAACTTAAGTAAATTCTGACTCTTGCTTAAGCCCATTTTGGGAGACAAGTGCAATCACAGTCCAACTGAGACATTCCGCATGTGGATCCGCCCCAATCCAACCATAATGGTCAATGCCAATTACCACATGACACATATATAAATGAGCCTGTTTATCGATTAAACATGGAAATTGCATGTAGGTATGTGTGCACAGTCACTGGATAGGTTAGTCGTTCTTTTAGTTCATCCTTAGTAGGGATACACAGTTTGATAAATGAGACCCCTGGCCTTAAAAACAAAAAAACAAAACTTAGTTCACTTCAAAATGAATCTTCAGACATCATCAGCTCACACTAGTATTGACCATTTTTTGCCATCTTCTAAAATGTCTATCAAATTTCACTGTGGGTCCAGAGAAGGCCAATACTTACCTCATCATCTCATCCATTTTCTTCAGCGACAACATCACTGTTACTGTCACTGTACATTTTTGCTCATGTCTAAATGTACCCTTCTTCCCTTGCCTGTTTTAACGTGCATACCTTTCTTTCTTTTTTGTTCTGTATGTGAGTACTTTGAGAGCAAAGCAAACCAGAGTCAAATTCCTTGTATGTGTACTGTACATACTTGGCCAATAAAACTGATTCTGATCAGATTTAGACTTTCAACGACCATAAAGTTGTCAGGTAGAGGTGCAATAAACTGTGATGCCATTAAACTTTGAATGAATGCATTCTGAGTTGTGGTCTCTAGACTGGTTCTAACCGGAAACCGTGTCCAGCTCACTGGCAGATTCTCCCTAACTCTCTCACTAGATGAGATGGGAACGCGCATTGATGACCTTGAGAAGAACGTGTCTCATCTCATGACACAAGCTGGGATGGATGAGCAGCCCGTATCAAAGTGAACAGCCACATTTTTTCAAAAGTTTATACGTAGCTAAACGATGACCGCAATGTCCCATGGCAATAGACAAATAAAGGATTTTTAATGATTTCAGTAGCCTTCTTGAACTTTTTCCTTGTTTTGCCTCAAAGTATCTTTTTTTTCCAGAGAGCAACTCTTGCTTAAGTGTTCATTTCCCTTTTGCTATTGGCAGTGTCAGTATATGTAAATATATATGATCGGGTAAAATGATGTAATACATATGTTGTTTAGGATGTATATGAAGTGTAAATACATGTATGATGTAGTATGTATGTGACGTGCTGTTTACAGTGTTGGGTGTAACTCATTACAAAAGTAACATATTACATGTAATATATTACTTTTAGCAGTAACTCAGTAATATAACTTATTACTTGTATGATTTCAGTAATATTATACCAGTTACTTTGTCAAGTAACTCAAGTTACAAATTGAGTTACATTTGATTAAATCAAAGCACATATTTAAAAAAGATACAATCATTTCCTAATCAAACTGTTTTTATGCAAATAACCACTATAGATGACAATAACAAAGGAAAATAATAACATTTAGAATGTTGGATTGTTCACACTGATTTCAAGGCGGTTGAAATTATTTTTCGGGATGGTTCCGGGGCGGCAATGTCATTCTGCTGCTGCTGTTTTGGTAAAAGTAATGCAAAAGTAGTGAAATAAGTAACGAGTTACCCTACACAGAAAGTAATACTGTAAAGCAGTGATACTCAACTGGCAGCCCGCGGGCCACATGCGGCCTGCGGGCACCCCCTGTGGCCCACGATGGAATTGCAAAAAAGAAAAAAAAATCAGTGCACCTGAACGCAACATGCAAGATACCCGCTGAATAAGTGTCCAAATGTTCATGTCATTCTGGCCAATACTCGACTTCTCTTATAACATTTCAGTCTGGAATATGGAATATCTTTCAATAATCTATGATTTAGCTGCTAAATTGTCAAATACCGCCGTCTGCTTGCTACCCTGGCACTTATGTTATGTACTTAACCTAACTAACTTAACCTAACTAACTATCCGGTGTGCACAACATTGTCAGACTAAACTCCGGCTGACACCCCAAAAACCTACAATCCGCTACAGAAAAAATTATATTGTTTGTTAACTGGCCCCTGGCCTCCTATCATTTCACGAAAATGGCCCCCGGGCAAAGCAAGTTGAGTATCCCTGCTGTAAAGTAACTTATTACTTTAAATGAAAGTAACTAGTAATATGTAGTATATTACATTTTGAAAGTAACTTGCCCAACACTGGCTGTTTATGGTATGCGAAGCCATTTGAGACTCACTTGTGATAAAGGGCTATATAAACAAAGTAGACTTAAGGACTTGGCAATTCAGAAACACGGTTTACAATAAATAAAGTGAAGCTGTTTTTAACTTGTCAGACTCTCAATTCAACTACAAAGATATTTGCAGCAGCTTTGTGTAGGATGGAAAAGGTACCATGCAATGTAGCTTGCTGCCATCTAGTGGCCATATTGGAGCTCACATCTCATGGCAATGACGGAGAACAGCCGATATAGCCTACAAGGAATAGTGTTCATTATCTTTAGAGTAAAACATTTAGGCCTATTCAAATTTTGATATCAAACTATAATTTAAGCACAGAGGGGGGAAAACAGACCTTACCACAGAAAATTATTTTAAACTTTGCAAATGTTCAGGTGATTTGCCTCCTGCAGCAATTCAACTCCACTCAACAAAACCATTCGCCGTTCAATTTCTTTGATACATATCTTGTGTCAGTGTAGTGCATGGTGTCCTCGGCATGCAGTCTGCTGCTTGAGTTCCTCCAGTTTGCCAGCCTTTTCGTCGATGCTGCCATAGGTTGATTTGAATTGTCGTGTTAAGGCATGATGAATTGTCAAAAATGGAGAGAATGCACACCATGAAATCTCAGCGAGGTGTCGGTGACGGACAAGAATCTATAAGAAGGATAGAAACTGCACACTCTGGCTCCGATGCAATAAATTTAATAAAAGGACAACGTTTCGGCCTGGTGGCCTTTGTCAAGTCATGTACAAACAAGGTGAAGAGCACAGACTTGTAACAGAGACACACCTAGACCACAGGTGCAGCCAATCAATTAGAATCAGTCAGTCAGTTACTGCAAGTGAATGAGAACTTACAAGTGATCTAAGTGTGAAGAGCACAATTTTCCAATGACAAAAAGGTACAATATAGAACCTTTACAGCCAAACAAACAATGAATGGTAAAAAACATCCAGAGTGAGAATTCACAAAGGAGATGGTGTTACAAAGTTACAATGGACCTTTTTCACAGCTGCCACCCTGCATCCAAAAGGCAGGAAGGAGGTGCAACCAACCCACCAACCAGGGACCCAGGACCGGAACACCTAAATGAACCAAAGACAGGAGACCCTGATTGAGGTTTTGGTGCACCCACGCCACTTCCACCCAAGACATGATGAATAACATATGAAATTAAGATTGGAATTTAAATGGGAAAGAAACGACTGCTCGACATGAGGAATCTCCGTCGACTCACGGGTCTCTCGACTGATGATTAGACTATTCGACGTTTCCTCTCACTCAGTCATAGTCTTCACCATAAACCAGACAGTGACCACCAAGACCATGATGAAGGATATCATGTTGATCATTTGGTTGCATTTGGTAGACACAGCCTGGCGGATACTGCAGGGGGGCATACAGCAGACAGTATGTTCAATGAAATGGGATCAATTTATTAGGCTACATCTCTTTAATTAAATATAATGAGCCCCCCCTTTTTTTCTCTCTTTTATGACCCCACTCTGCACATTAGTTCTTGAAACAAGCCCCAGACCCTCTCTCCATCTCCACCTCACCTCCGGATGGCATTACGTTGCTCGTCGTCCCTGAGCACCAGCTGCTGGAGCACCGAGCCCTGGTCCTCGATGGCACGCTCAGTGCTCTGCCTGCCAGCTTCCTGGCTTTGGAACATAATGTATGAATATCATTTTTGATGATTAGTCTCCTTTAAAAATTACAGACATACAATTGACATACTAGGGTTGTGCGATGTCAACCAAATAGATGGTTCCACAGTGAAACATGATGGACGATGGCATCGTCGTTGACGGGAGGGGGAGACGATATATTGAATGATTTATGAAGTCGCTGCGGTGCCGTAATGCCGTTTGGCTCCGGCGCTGCAATGCACGTTCACATTAACAACAGGACAGCTGAGCTCTACATGAAGACCGGCGGGCAGGCTACTACAGCACAGAGCCAGGCGACTGAAGCAGTGGGTGTCACTACCACCAATATTGGACGTCGCAAAACAAATAACGTTAATGTTACAGATCCTGACGGATAAAAGCTTTTGCACACCTAGGCTAAACAGGTGCGTCAGAGAAGGGCAAAACCCGACAGTACCAGAATAAACTCCCGCACACTGTCTCCACATGCAATCAAAAGTTTAATAAGAATAACGTTTCGGTCGTGAGACCTGCATCAGATTCTCTCAGATCCTGACCAACAATGTGTGTGTGTTGAATTTAACTAGCTGGCAGAAAACGGACAGAATTAATGGCAGATATAACGTTAGATTCACGTGGGCTCAGTCTTGAACCTAATGAGAGAGTTAAGGAGAGATAAACAGCAGCAGCTGCTGTATGTAATGGAGCGACTTCAACTTTCACTTTGGAAACAGGCGAGTTAAATTCACAGTTGAAGACTTGTACTCACTTTGGGTTGAAAACAGGAAAGAATGTGAAGTTTCTCCTTTGTTTTAACGTTTTCACAACACAACCGACTTCTCACGTGCGGGGTACGCGCGGGCAGCATTAAACAAGTGCACCCAATTCAGAGAAGCAGTAGAGCGGAGGAGGAGGGGAGAGCAGGCTTCTCTGAACTGGGTGCGGTTAATGTCCACCAATTCAATGTCCACCTATATTTCATGTGTGTTTAAGTGTGTACATTTCAAATTAATTGATGAAATCTTTGTTGTATTGTGTGCAATAACTGTCTGTGAACATCCAGTCCAAAAGGTGACACTGATTTATTTCCAGAGACACGTGTGATAAGGCAGCCGCTGTGCATTTTGGAGAAGCCTACATTTTCAGTTTGGGGAGAATCCAAACATCAACCAAATAAGCTAATTTTGCAGTAAAAAAATAGACATATTAAAGTTATGAAAAAACATAGTTGTGCATTGTTCTACCTCAGGTAGAGGATGAGCATGACGATGATCATGAGCATACGGTTGTAAGAGACAGCCTGGAGGATCTGTCTGCGGGATGCCTGCATTGTCAGCTGGTTGTCCTGCACATTGACATCGATCCTGCAGGGGCCACACAGCAGACATGAAATGGCACAAATTTATCTATTACATCTCATACATTTTCTTTTTCTTTCAAATAAATGTATCTTTTATGGCCCCACCCCACACATTAGCTCTTGAAACAAGCCTCCAGACCCTCTCTCAATCTCCACCTAACCTCTGCATGACTTCCTGTTGTCAATCTCCACCTAGTCTCGCTTGCCAAACTCTCCCAGCAAAGGGGCTGGGAGAGTCTGGCTGGGGACAATTTCTATTGTGGACTAGAGGGGGGAAAGCTGTTTACAGCCATCCACCGAACGTACCATGCAGGCTGCTTAATTGCATAATCCACATCAATCGTTTTCAGCGTGTAGCAACAAGCTAGCGACTAGCGCTGCTGTTGTTATTGTTTCAAAGGCAGCGGCGCAGGCATTTGAGCTCAGCAGATTCGACAAGTACAGCAGCAAATCCAAACATGGAAACAGCCGCAGTCAGAGCGGGTAGGAGCCAATGCAGAGCTTGCAGGGAGCGGAATGGGATTTCCATCCGGCACCGACTGAAATGGTCGGCACCAATGAGAGAGCTAAGTCCACCATGCTGCTTCCACCCAGTCAGACTAATCTCCACCTAACCTCTGCATGACTTCCTGTTGCTCCCCGGCACTGATCGCCAGCTGTTGCACCACAGAGCCATGCTCACAGATGGCGCGTTCAATGTTCTGCATGCCGTCTGCTTCTCTGGATGTAGGCCTATGAGTCCTGTAATGGCAGAAGGATGAAGTCAATAATCACTTATAAAACGAATATTTTCAAAACCTGCATGGAGTTTCACTTCGAATAAGTTACTCTCCAGACAAATTTGTAATTTATGGAAATAATCATCTTTTAGATTTTCTCTGAAATGGAGCACACCGATAAAGCTGATGTGGACAAGAGGATGCCAGAAGGATTTGGAAAAGCAGTAGACAAAATGATTCCAGAGGCCAAAAGGAGTACATGTAGCATGGGAAAGCAGATTCTACTCCAGCACCAAAGGCCACTCAGCTCAGTTAATTAGCCGGGAGGGCTGTCGGCTAACTTGGTTAGCTTACATAGATACAGTCGGTGTGTGTGTGTGTGTATGTGTGTGTGTGTGTGTGTGTGTGTGTGGCCGTGGGGGAAAACGGGAGGTTTCCCCCATGCTGATCCATTGACCACGCGTATTATGAGACCAATTATAGACCAAGGTCAGCAAAGCATTTGTGCGCATGTCGGTACCGTATGCCCCTATGGATCGCACCAGAGTTGTGGGCAGAACACGTCCTATGCAGCATTCAAGCGCCTGGATTGGCCAGGCAGGCACCCATGCAAATGGTTCTGAGAAGCGCACCAAGGTATTCCCATCTCGCCTGAATCTGATAGCCTCCCTAGTTAGCCTCTCTAGCTCCCTACCACCGATACGGCAATGAACTACAATTACCCCATGCTTCCTCCTTCCTCCACCTGCCTCTTCCGGGTCCCCCCCAGGGTTCCCACACCTTCCTCAACATCAAATTCAAGGACCTTTCAAGGGCTTTCAAGGACCTTTTCCGCAAATTCAAGGACACAACATAGTTTGAGACATGGATCAAGGTTAATTACTGTTACAACAATAAGAATTTAGTAGAGCTCAGACAATTAAAAAGAGAGGGCTTGAATGTGTGAACACTTCTCAACAGTGCTGTTAGTGATGTCAGACTGTGTGGTCTCTTGCTTTCTCTAACACAGCAGAGCAAAAATATATACTGTATTGTGTAAGTTGAGCAATAGAGAGACTTATTTTTAATTTGAAGAGCCAAGTAACTCTTTGTTTATTTCAGCAGAAGGACGACGGGAGACATATGCAGACAGCGGAACGTAGCTACCCTAAATTCAAGCACTTTCAACTTTCAACTTTTAAGGCTCGAAGCTAAGCACTGAATGAGTGAGAGAGGAGGGGGGGCACGCCCATGGCTGGGAGTTGAAGCACACGTACACACCATTTAGCTCAGTGATACACACACACTACCCCGCTGTCACATACACATAACATTACATTATTTCTTTTAAAAGCACCTGAATTATTTTAAACTCACGTAAATGAACCTCATGAAAATATTTATTAAATAAATTTAATTATTAATTAATATAAAATTAATTACATTTCCATGACTTTCCCAGGTTTTTCATGACCGTACAAAAACCCTGCGTTACCTTCATAACCCAAACAATTTAAGACCGGGCAAAATCATATTTAAGACATTTTTTTTGTAAAAACGCAAGTAAAATTTAAGACATTTTAAGGCCTAAAATTCAGATTATTGGATTTTTGACTTTTTAAGGAGCTGTGGAAACCCAGGTATGTATGCTGTACCTATGCTCTTCTCCCTCCAGCAGCTTCCTGTAAGAGTTGATCTCCATGTCCAGGGCCAGCTTGACATCCAGTAGCTCCTGGTACTTGTTGAGCTGAGCATTCATCCACTCTCTCAGCTCGCTCCTCTCCTGTTCTTTCACCTCCATGGCTCTGCAGTGCTTGTCTCTCTCTGCTGACAGGACATCCTCCAGCTCTCCCACACAATCCTCTGAGGCCAACACCTAAGCACACACCCATCATTCACACTGGCATCATTGACAAGTAGCAAACATAATACGGAATCGAAAAAGTGGAGTTTGGTGGTCAAAATATTCAAAATTGTGGGAATTATTAACACATAGGTGGTCAGCGTATAGTAGCTACCCGCTTCCGCAGGGCGCTCATCTGATATCCAAGGCTCTCTAGTCTCATATGAGCTTCCTGCAGCTCCTCCCTGGCTGTGCCCACTGCCTTATCGTTCATCTCAGAGGACACCTTGGCATTATCCAACTAGAAGAGACACCAAGACAGACAGTGTGAATGACAGACACATGGGGGAGAGTAAGAGAGAGAGAAAGGGAGACAGAGAAAGATAGAGTTAGAGATCTTACCTTGGCCTGAAATGTTTGCTCTAGTTCTTCCTTGTACAGAGAGACATGTTTAATGTTCATCATGCTGCCTCCGCAGGTCCTATGAGAACACATTAGATTAGTTACTGCAGTGGGTCTCAAACTTTTTGGCTACATTACCCCCTTTCCCTAGCCTGGTATCCAGCCCATATGAATCGCAGTTGTCAGCACTCCATATGGATCTGGACGCGATGGTCTGGACCTGGACGCAAGGCGTCCACAGGCGGTTATTCAGGACAGATTCCGGCTGGTCGATGTAGGCGGCGGGAATCATCGCTCGTGTCTTGCTACTCTTTATGTCTCATTTTCTTATTATTTTTCCCATCAAGTCCTCTTGTATCCTCCTTCGACGCCATTTTCACACTCCCCGATCTCTGGGGGTGCCACACACACACCCCCAAATGCTCACTGCCCGTGTGTCAACAGCTGTCAAGACCCAATAGGTTTAAATTTTGGAGGTAAAACAGGGGTGCACACCCACACACACCCCCAAATGATCACTGCCCATGTGTCAAAAGCTGTCACCATCCAATCACCTGGAGAGGTGAAGGTTTAAATGTTGGAGGGAAAATTCAGAACTGTGTAGAGTGTAGGAGAGTGATGAAAATGGATGCTAAACTTGTTCACGAATTGTTGGAATTCAAACTCCAAGGTCATTTCAAGGAAGGGATTACAAGTTCCCAGAGAGGAACAGTCAAGAGAAGAGCTACGAACTTCATAGTGAAGGCTAAATAGAGCCCAATGTTTCATCATACATTGTGTGTCATGCTCCACAGTTCATGTCTATTTCTTATTTGTCACCAATTCTATTATCACCAGATGGCCAGCTCCACTATATACACAGACACAAACAAAATACAAAAGAGCATCTGGCCAAGGTGGTCACCACTGCCGAAGAGGCTGATGCTCTTTATATCCAGTTCCATGCCAGTAGTTTGGGTGCACACTGTGGCTGGCAAAAAACCCACCATGCCATCAGCACCCAATACTACTGGCCTGGTATGGAAGCGGACATCCGCAAATGGGTAAGTTAACAGGAATTAAGTCTACCCCTAATGTGACATGTACAATATAAAACCTAGTAGAATGGAATCTGTATTTGGATGATGAACTGTATTCAACTCAATCACCATCATGCATGTAAGGAAGCACAAGGCCTTATGATGATACATGTGATATCCCTTTCTTTAGACAAATCAGTGTCCTGACTGTCAGTCTAAACAAGCCAATCTGAAGGAGAACCTGTTCTTCACTCACTCACTTCACTCAATATTGAGTCATATAGCTACCTCAGGCTTATGTAATGATCTCTTTCAGACCACAGAGCCATTTGAAACATTTGTGTAATGGTACCATGGATGTATTAAAAGAACTGGATAGGGGACCTGCCACGCCCACCCATGCATTCGGACGGAGGTAGCTCATTGGCGCATGAAGCCTATGCATGAAGCCATCATGGGGGCTTTTTCTTCCTGGTTTTACTTCATGACTATGCAGCCCAAGGCGAAGTGCGCATGTGTGCCATGACGTCTCCCACCCCTCCCACCCATGGATTGTATTACAAGAAGAAAATACCCCCGTATACGGCTCTTAGTGGCTTCTGAAGAAAAAAATGCCCCATAAAAAATTAGTTTATAATTAAAAGAGTCGTTTTATACTTTGAGTGACACCCGGAAAGAATTCCCCTGGGTTTAACAGCTGCCGGAGTCCCCATGCAAGTGGATGGGAATTTTCCTTTCTGGGCTGCATGGCGTCACGTGACTTGCAATGTCTGACAGACGCGTGATTTCTAACCCGACATCAAAATAAAAACCTTCAAATCAATAGTTTACACTTCCAATGCCCGTCCATAGAATTTATTTATGTAATAATTTATTGTGTTATTAAAAGCAAAATACAGTATGCAAAAACATAAACGATCATTCAATCATAGAATAGGAAGTTTTTACTCTTGAGTAATTTCCTGGACTATATAGCCTACTTTTAGGCCTACTTGTACTTGAGCTAATGATGAGTGGGATTTGTTGATCTTTCCACCTCTGGTCTGATGTCACAACATTTGTAGCCTAAGCTAATTTGCACTGCCCGTCCCTAGAATTTATTTAGGCCTAATTAATAATTTGTTATGTTATTATAATCACCTAAAAGCAAAATACAGCAAAATATGCAAAAACATTAACAATGATCATTCAATCATAAAACATCAGAAACAATCATACACATATTCATAATAAACAAATTACCGTCAGTGCTTCCAAGTTCCCACAGGATGAAATCTACGTTCAATTACTTGAAATTGTCTTTACATGGATGGACGAGATCGACTTGCACTAATGCGATTGATATTTCACCCCAATGAAGCTAATCAGAATGAACCACAGACCAGAACTAAGGCGTTTTTACCTCCTCCTTACCTTTAAAATAAAATAATAGGTTAATAATTCGTCACTTCTGAGAAGAGCTACGAAGAATTAGGTTGGCCTGTAATATTATAGAACTTCCATAAACTAATCTTAGTTATCATTCGCAGAATAGTTAGTGCAACTCCGGCTGCTCTGGGTGTCAACAGACAGAAGCGGCATGCCGTGCATGGCATGCGGCATGCCCTTCTCAGGGGCGTCTAACCTCGCGTCACCAGGCTCTTCTCGGCGAGAAAGAGCCTGGCTTCCGCTCACAATTGATTTTGTCACCCTACCTGGTTCCGGCCTAGAGCCCGCCCTAGACCGGATGGGCAGCGTTTCTAGCTCGTCAACTTTCACGTTAACTTGACAATTTGACCCAAGTATCAGAACGGCAAACAACAAAACAAAAGATGGACGTACCGAACGAAGTTTTTGAAGAAGTTCTTTTAGAAACATTGCGGATTCACAATCTCACATCTTTTAAGCCAATACAGAAGCTTTGAATCAGACAATTAATCGAGGCAAGAGACGTCAAGCTAACGGCAACAAAGACGTTTTTTGGCGCACTGTCTTCCGGTGCTCATTCTGGTTCCGTGGTTTACGCCCCATGACAAAAAGCGGGATGAAAGGTGCCCAGACTAGGGGCGTCTGGCGGCAGCGTGTTCAGAGTTTCTTTTGGGAGAAACCATCAGCGCGGGAGGAGGGGTGTGTGTGCCCCACCTGGCTTTCTCTGAACGGGTACACTTCACGTATCATCCGGGGCAGGCTCAGTGGGGAGCAACCCTCACCTGAACATACACCCCTCCTCAGCGTCCAAACGTCCCAAAAGACGTTTCGGGTCCCTCCACCACGCTAAAACAAAACTGTGCGCACCCAGCCAACGAGCCGGCTAGCGTCACAACCACGTCACAGCACAGAGCTGACACAGCTGACAGCAGTGTTTTTCTGCTTAACTCGTCAGTATAGTGCATCAATCCCATTTTCAAACATGTGAAAATTAAATGCTGTTAGTTAGGCACAGTTTGCATAGCAAGTTAGTTTGTTACTTGTACCAGGCAGCTAAGGTTAGCACTGTATTTTGTAATGTTAGCATCCCTCATGTTTATACATGTCATGCCACCTTGTGGTACAGTAGCATAGCATCCATTTAGTAGTAAATGAGAGCTGTGTGAGTGTTATGCATTGTGTTATGGCAGCGAGCTGATTGTTGTTTTTTTACCACCACTCTATCACACAGGTTATATTGTAGTCTAGTTAGCAAAACACTGAATTACATTTGATCATGTCTCCACTCCAGCCAGGTGAAAATGCAAAGAAGAATCTCATCCTTTAAAAAAAGAATAGACAGTCCTCCCAGCCCTGTCTTCAGTGAGGTTGACATAGAGGTTGATGCAAGGGGTAAGTAGGCTACATAGAGGTTGATGCAAGGGGTAAGTTTAGTGATAGACTATTTTTCCTTCATGGTAATGCATGCAGATTTAATTTTAAGAGTTGTTCCTTCTTACATATGACCATCAGAACATCCCATGACTCCCATCCCTATCCTCATTGAAGAGGACCTTGAGTTTGATGCAAGAGGTAGGTTACCTTAGGTGGTATTTCGTGATAGGCTACTTTTCATTCATGGAAATGTATGCAGATTTAATTGAAAGATATGTTCCTTCTTAAAAAATATAAAATGTATTATGTTGTAACTGACTGTCACACACAGTACTTAGACAACATTATTATTATTATTAATATAATATTAATAATAATAATAATAATGTCTATAAGTACTCTGTGTGTTACACATTTTCTCTGGTTTTGAAGTTGGCTGACCGCCTGAGGGTCTCAAATTAAAGAGGCATTGAGACAATGTTCATATGTTGCATCAGCAGAGATTTATTTTATTTCTCCCATCCAAGCCATGGTTTTCTGCAGTGCAAACAAGACAGTACAAGCCAAAGTCAATAATACAAAGTGAATATCAAATGACAAATCAAAAGGTTACCAGTTGCATTAAATAATTAGCTCAACATATTACAACAAATGAAATGTGCATAAACAGAAATAAGGCTTACATGTCAGGGACGCATGGCAAGATAAATGAGTTGGGAGGCAAAGAGTTCTCAGCTCTGTGTGAGAGCTAGATATGGACTGGCCTGGGCTCACACCTGCCTCCAATTGGCCTCCAATTGCCAATCAGGCAGGAAGATGAGTGACATTGTGAGTGTAACTTTCTAACCCACAGAGAGCTGCCATACACAGCATGAGGGAATTCACAACAGCCGCCCCCACAGGAGCCCAGCTGCTGTGACTGAAACCAGAATTCTTGTGATGTTGTCAAGGGGGCAAGGAGGGTAATGGGATGAGCCGTGCAACCGGTCTGGTGTATGTCTGGTCCTGAATCAAGATGTCCGCTGACCTGACCCATCCATCCGGACTGGGATGGACTTTCACTATCTTGGCAACGGGCCACTGGGCTCGGGGCAGTTGAGGATCCATGACAAGGACTATTATGTCCTCTTCCAGGTTAGCTGTAGCTGTCAGCCATTTGTTCCGTGGTTGCAAGGTGGGAAGGTAGTCACGGATGAACTGTGACCAGAACTGATCCGCAAGGATTTGGCTCTGGCGCCAACGACGCCGCCCCATGGACTCAGGGGCATAAGTCACTTGTGTTAAGGTGGAATCATGCCGCCCCATGAGCAGCATGTTTGTGGGGTAACTGGGTCCAGGCTAGCCACATCTGAGGAGGTATATCCCAAAGGTTTGGAATTGAGGATTCCTTCAACCTCTGTCAGCACAGTGGTAAGTACGTCCTCAGACACTGGTTGATGACCAACTGAGACTTGAAGTGCATTCTTCACTGATCGAATTTCTCTCTCCCATATACCTCCAAAATGAGGGGAGCTTGGAGGATTGAACTTGAAAGTGAGTTGGTAGGCAGAGAGTTTCTTCTGTAGTTCTGCTTCCATTGCCTGAAATGCTTCTTGAAGCTCTCTTTCAGCACCACGGACATTTGTGCCCCTGTCAGAATGCAGCTCCATAGGTTTACCTCGGCGGGACATGAACCTCCTGAGAGCAAGAAGAAATGCATCAGAGTCCAGAGAGTTGAGGAGATCATGATGCACCGCCTTGGTGGTCATGCACTTAAATATCAAGCCCCAGCGTTTTTCATTACGGCGTCTGATTTTGACCATGAGGGGGCCGAAGCAATCCACTCCTGTGGAAAGGAATGGAGGGCTTAACACATTCACTGCCAGACGTTTTTTTTTTACTGTAGTTAGCTTCTGCCAGAGGGTTTTTTTGAGGATTCTGGCTCATCTTTCAAGACCCGAGGATTCTTTTCTGCTAAGATTTTGTGAACACACAATATCTCAAAAGAACTAATAGAATGTGTGCTTTCTCTGTCTAAAAGAGTTAGTTTGTAGAGTTAGTAGTTATGTAAGCATTAGCAGTTGAATACAGCATGGTTTCAGCGTCAGAAAAATTATTCCGAGATAAACGGCTTTTTGTGAAATTCGATAGAACAGTCACTTTAACCATTCATTTTTGGCTCTCTCTCTCTCTCTCTCCCTCCCCCTCTCGCTCTCTCTCTCTCTCTCTCTCTCCCTCCCTCTCGCTCTCCCTCCCTCTCTCTCTCTCTCTCTCTCTCTCCCTCCCTCTCGCTCTCCCTCCCTCTCTCTCTCTCTCCCGGAGACGCACTAGGTTTAATCCTATAGGGGGAGAGGGAGAGAGAGAGAGAGAGAGAGAGAGAGAGGGAGGGAGGGAGGGAGAGAGAGAGAGCGAGAGAGAGAGAGAGAGAGAGAGGGAGAGAGCGAGAGGGAGAGTTGCTTCCAACTCCTCCCTCCGTGGGCGTTCTTCTTGGCTGCAGCGGCCGTCACAAGCTTGTCACCAGTCTCACTGCTTTGCTGCTGTCCTGTGCCTGTCTGCGCGGCCGCTGTTTGAGGAAGTCTGGATGGACTCGCTCGCTTCTTGGAGTTTTGGTTGAGAGAAGCTTTTGCGATTCTGGTCATATTTATGCTGCGTGTTTCAAAGTGTGTTCCACCTGTAATCTATTATGCAAATTTGCAATCCCGCATCGCCAGCAATCAGCGCGAAAACGAAAGCGTTTTCCCCCATCCATTTTCATGAGAATGGCTGCTTTTTGCTTGCCTTCCTCTAGTCAGGAGGGCACTGTCGCCACTTAGTGGGTCGGTGGAATGGGTTGTAAACGTTCGGTGGCTCCAATAATTATATAAGAGATGTAAAAGGGTTAGATGCACATCCCACGGTCAAAAAAAAAAAAATCATTTTTTTGACGTATTAATACGTCATTGGCAGTCAACCGTTGGATTATTTTTGACGTATTAATACGTCAATGGCAGTGAACGTGTTAACACGTCATTGGCAGTCAACCGTTGGATTTTTTTTGACGTATTAACACGTCATTGGCAGTGAACGTGTTAATAGCCTAAGACGGGCAGATGGAAGGTCGGCCATAAGGGGGACTTTAGGATTTGATCGCCACCGATGACAGGCAGGGCAGGATGTTTGATGACGTTTTACTGCCTGCCCCTCACGAAGAATCCAGTAGTGTCTACGGATTTCAGAAAAGACTCAGGACCAGCATGGAGAAGACGCTCATCAAAATCCTTGATCAACAGTTTGGTGACTGGGTGTAAAGGATCCAACACAATAGGGTGCATGGGGATTTCAAGAGAACCTTGACAGTTCCGAAGCCTCCCACCAACTCTTATGAGGCCTGTCACCTTATCGAGTTTGGGGGCAAGAGCTTTGAGCTTGCTGTTGGGCGAAAGAGCTTTGCCATCCTGCAGGGATTTTAGCTCCATTTGGAAGCTTTCTGCTTGACATTGCTTGATCAGGCTGATTTCAGCATCCCTATAGATTGGTGCTGGTGAACTCCCAGAGGATTGCACGATGTCATCATAGGTAGCCTGTACCAGGTCTTTTCACAGGGAGTACTGAGTGTAAGTGAGCTGCTGCTGACTCTGAGGATTAATGGTTGTCAGGCTACAAAAGGTGAGACCTCTCAGTTCAGTGGGGTCTGGCTGGACGGTGTTTTTAGGGCGCACCGGCCAACTGTCAGGCGGTTGCTTAAGGAAAGCCGGCCCATTCCTCCAACGATTAGGCTGCGATAGGTCAGCAAGGCTTTTCCCCCTGGTAATGTTGTCACCTGGGTTATTGGAAGAATCGACATAACGCCAGCAATGAAGGTCAGTGAGGTCTTGAATTTCTGCCACTCTTACACCCACAAAGACCTTAAAACGGCAGGATTCGGACTGCAGCCATTCAAGAACGGTGGTGGAATCTGTCCACAATGTAGTGCGTTGAAGAGTGATGCTAAGCTCTTTCCGAAGGAGCTGGGCAAGTTGAGCGCCAGCTAAAGCACCACACAGTTCCAGACGCGGCATGGACAATTGCCTCTTAGGGGCGACTCTGGATCTGGCCATGACAAAGCTAGTGTGGCATTTTCCGTCATACTTATTGAGCAGATAAGCGACAGCTCCATAAGCTCGTTCAGAAGCATCACAAAAGACATGCAGATCTTGAGTGATGGCATCAGGTCTACCTGCGGGAGTATAGCACCGGGGCATGGAAATGGACTGAAGACTGGGCAACTCCTTCTCCCAAGCTTCCCATGCAGTTAGGAGATCTGCGGGTAGGTCCGGGTCATCCCAATCTCTTTGTTTTGACCAAAGTTGTTGGACGAGCATTTTGGCCCGTGTAAGATAGGGTATAAGAAACCCTAAGGGATCATATTGTTGAGCGAGGACTTGGTAGATCCTTCTCATGGTCACTGGGGACTGTTGCATTGGCTTGTGCTGATAGCTCAAGACATCGGGGGAACAGCTCCACTTCAGGCCCAAGGTGGATTCTACCGGTTCAACACGGTTCTGAGAGAGCCATAGTTCTAGACTCTGTGACTGTGCATCTGGGGGTAAATGAGCTACCACACGTGGGTGATTACTAGCCCACTGACGCACCTGGAAACCTCCTGTGGCCAGAAGCCCCCTGTTGTATCGACCAGGCTTTTGGCTTCTGGAATGCTGAGGCAGCTTGTCAGACAATTGTCAACATAGAAATTATTCTCCACAGTCCACTTGATTTCTTCATATTCTTCACAGTGATCTCTGACATGCTTCTGAAGAGCAAAGGTTGCACAACAGGGGCTGCTCGTAGTGCCAAAAGGTAGAACCTGCCATTCATAGACATCAGGTGCTGATTCCCGATTCATGTTCCGCCAGAGGAATCTGAGCAAGGGCCGATCTTCCGGTAGCAGACGGACCTGGTGGAACATCCCCTTAATATCACCGCTTACTGCTACCGGGTATTGGCGAAAACGAAGAAGGACCCCAATAAGGGAAGGGCTCAGAGTTGGACCAGGAAGCAGCTGGTCATTCAAGCACATGCCCTGGAATTTGAATGAACAATTGAATACCAGGCGGGCTTTATTATGATGATGAACCAGATGATGGGGCAGATACCAAGATTCTGCTGCGCTATTAACTGTTTCAGGAGGAATTTTCTTGACATAGCCAGCTTTCTCCAGCTTTAGTATTTCCTCGATGTAGACAGCAGTCTTCTCCTGATCTTTGAGGAGCCTGCGTTCTGTACTCCTTAAGTTGGGCATGGTCGCATCCATTGGAGCCTTCAGTTTAGGAGCATCATGAATCCGGAGAAGGGGAGTTGCATATCACTCAATTCCATCAATAGTTACTCTTTCCGTTCGGGCCTCCAACATCTGAATGGCCTGTTTGTCTTGTTGAGACCGAGTGACTTGTTTCTCACTGCGGAACGGAAGTACATCCAGTTTCCATAGCTTCTCTACATGACCAAATAATGAATCAGATGGACTAATGGAAGTGAACAGACATTGGTGCGCTGGAGGATAACTTTCAGGTAAACCCTCATGACCTTGGAGGGTCCAACCCAGCTGAGTGTGCACAGCAATGGGACCTCCCTTTGCGCTTCTTCTCACAGGCTCTATGGGCGAGATAAGGTGAGAATTGTCAGAGCCAATCAAGACAAGAGGTTGGACTTTCCTGAAAGGCTGAAGGGGGATATCTCTTAGATATGGGTAGCGGCGCTTAAGAGACTGGACTGGATATGTCTAATCAATGAGATCAATCTCCTTAGCAGTGAAAGCCTGCCTTATGGGGTATCTGGCTGTCGGTGCTGAGATTGGAGAGATCTCAAACTGAACACTTTTCCCCTCAATGTGTGCGAGATCAGACCGAATGGTGCGGAGCGCAAGCATTTCCTTCTGTCCTTTCAGTTGAAGCTGTTGGACAGCAGCAGGCAAGATCATGGATCGAACAGAGCCATCATCCAATATGGCGTATGTACTCAGGGAGATGTTGTCATTCCAGAGAAGTATTGGGACAACTTTAAGAAGTACACGATCAGAGGGGTTGGAAGTAAGCGAAGTACACTTTGCTGTGCGAGTGTGAAGCTTCAAGACATTGTTTTTGCTTAGCCACAGGATGCAAAACCTGAAGATGGAGCTCACCACAGTCAGGACAAGGTTTCTTAAGTGTACAATCAACAGTGGAGTGAGAGGTACGTCCGCATCTCCAGCATCTGTTGTCCTTAGTTATCCATGATTGTAGTTCCTCTTTGGTTTGGGATCTCATTTGAGGGCATCTGGTGAGGTAGTGGTCATGGCTTCGACAGAACAGGCAGTGGATGTTAGACCTTTTGTAGGTGGTAACTTGTTGGTAATTTGTTTTCCGAGAGGATGGGCAGAACTGGACATCTGGATTCGAGCCATGATAAACAACAGCTTGACTCTTAGTCTTTGTGGAGTTAGATGATCTGTTGCTTGGCTGCTCCTGCTGATACCGTTGTACAAGTCTGTTTGAAAGTCTCTGCTGCTGCGCCTTTGATTGTAACCATCCAGCCAAGTCCCTTTGATTGTAGGGGTTCAATGTAGCTACAGTGAGTTTGCCTTGTAAGTGTAAGAACTCATTGAAACTCTCCCTCATGTATTTAGGAAGCTTGCTCAGTAAACGGTCAACATGAGAGCAACAGTTCAGCTCATAACCAGTTGGACTCTCTAGCGACGTCAGCATACTAACAAGCAGGTGAATCTGCAGGGAAAAGCTCTGAAACCCTTGTGAGTCACCGATTCTGATGTCAGGTGCTGTAAGTATTGCTGCTATCTCGCTCTGAGCCAACTGGTGGGGCTGGCCGTACTGCAGTTGGAGTGCCTGCACTGTAGCAGTATAAGGCTGTGGATGATGACGGCAGGACTGAGCGATCATCTGAGCTTCAGGCAATTTAAGATGTTCAAGGAGGACATGATATTTATATTTCTCGCTCAGCTGAACATAAGGATCCAGAAGATTGTCCAGTGCCAGCTTCAGGTTGGCAAAGTCTTTCTCACTATCCTTAGTGAAGTTTGGTATAGTAGGCTTAGGAACCCCATACAGTGATGGCTCATATGGAACAGTACTTGCTGAAGCCATGGTGGTAAGAGGAGCCATTCCTGCAGCTGGTGGTAACTGCACATGAGCTACTTGTTGTGAGGAAAGTGCGTGTGTTTGAACACCAGTATAGGGAATAAACCCTGGATGATGAGAGCCGATAGGACCAATATGCTGATTTCCTGGTGCTCTTGGTTGGAAAGAACGCATGCTATGGCTCATAGCATGCCTGGCATCCCCTGCAGGGGGAGCAGTAAAAGGTTGAGAACTTTGCTGGTTAGATGAAAGAGGCCGTGAGTGAATAGGGCCAAAGGATAAAAAAAAAAACTCTCGTAACTCTCGTAACAGGACAAGCCCGTCTTTTATTGTCACACGAACACCACAATACATGCATGCGGCCACAACACACTCATGCTGACGGTGGCCGGTGAAAAGTGTCCTCTGCATTTAACCCATCCAGGCATGTCCTTTCCTCCGGGGGGCAGGCCAGGAGCAGTGGTCGCTTTCTCGTACAGTGCCCGGGGACCAACTTCGGATGTTGTCGTCACTGGTCGGATGACGATGACGATCTGATCTTCTGCATGTTTTTAGTGGGGGGGTTATATACGGAGGAGCCCCCTGGGGGAGCACGGGGAGAACATGCAAACTCCACACAGACAGAAAGGCCCTTACGACGAGATACCCCACCTGGGCAGTAGGCACTGAAGATATGGGGGGGAACACAACCACAGCGCCCACAGTGTCCCAGGCGAGAATCGAACTCAGGACCTTCTGACTGTGAGGCGACAGCTCTACCACTGAGCCACCGTGCCGATGATGGAATAGATTGTGAATGTACCACATGAATTGGTGAGCGTGTTACCTGATACTGTATTGGTAAACACTGATGAGAGGGGATAGGAGTGGCATGCTTAGGAAAGGGTCCAGGCTGTAAAATGGGTTGTTGGTTCAAGCCTTGAATGGTGAGAGGTGCCTTGTATGGTGGTGCGGGTTGAAGTGAACTAGCTGCGGGTGTCTTGACAGTACTGAGAGGAAGGTTATAGAGCTTGTAAGCAGTGAAGTTCTCCTCTGCTGAATTGATATGCTCAATAGGGGGTGTAAGTTGTTGCATATCTCTCAGTCGGACTCTAGGCCTGACCACAGGTTCTGATGCAGGTTTCAAGTGAGGTGTGGATGTTCCCACATGATGGGGCCTTAATCTGTGATGTTTAAGTTCTACATACACATCATCCTTTGTCTTTAGTCCATGAAGAGAGAGTGACTGTTGAGCATCAGGCTCATTGCCATCTTCAGCAGAAAGAGGAGGCACTTCCTGGCATAAAGGCTCATTCATGTCCAATAGATCATCTCCTAGTAGCTCCAAACCACCTTCAGCCCCTCTCTGTTCATTAGGTTCTGGTGGTTCATGAACCAGTGCATTTTGAACAAAAGCAGAAAACTGAAGCACAGCAGTACTAGCATTGTCATTGTGTGCATCTGTTAGAGGGTGGGCTTCAGGCAATGCAGGTTTATTCACTTCAAGACTGCTGAGTGCTCCCTCTTGTTGTCCATCTTCTTCAATTTGGGGTTGATGTGTGCTCTGCCCCACGAACAACAGATTCATATGTTCCATCCGTCTTTGTGTTTTCCTGCTACGTTGCTCCAACTCCTCCATTTTGCTTTTCATGAGTGCCATTTCATTAGTTTCCTCCATTTCCGTTTTCCTCAGTGATTCCATCATGTTTGACAAAGATTCTTTATCCATGTGAATTATAGAGATGGCTTCCTCTTCATCATCCTCAAACATGTAACGCTGAGGTTTCTTCCTTTCTCTCTGAGGATAGGTTTTGTAATATTCTGATCCAACTCCATGGTTCCCACACTGTTCATTCACACCTTGTTCCTCTTTATTCATTGTCTTGATATTAGGTAGTCAGCAATCCGCTCGAAGGACCATGTTACACATTTTCTCTGGTTTTGAAGTTGGCTGACCGCCTGAGGGTCTCAAATTAAAGAGGCATTGAGACAATGTTCATATGTTGCATCAGCAGAGATTTATTTTATTTCTCCCATCCAAGCCATGGTTTTCTGCAGTGCAAACAAGACAGTACAAGCCAAAGTCAATAATACAAAGTGAATATCAAATGACAAATCAAACGGTTACCAGTTGCATTAAATAATTAGCTCAACATATTACAACAAATGAAATGTGCATAAACAGAAATAAGGCTTACATGTCAGGGACGCATGGCAAGAGAAATGAGTTGGGAGGCAAAGAGTTCTCAGCTCTGTGTGAGAGCTAGATATGGACTGGCCTGGGCTCACACCTGCCTCCAATTGCCAATCAGGCAGGAAGATGAGTGACATTGTGAGTGTAACTTTCTAACCCAGAGAGAGCTGCCATACACAGCATGAGGGAATTCACAACACTGTACAATGCGCAGGCGGTAGGTTGGGTGTGTTACGGCTGTGCCGTTTCTTTTATTGTGTTGTCGTAGAGTTTTGCTAAACCTAAACTAATCGTCGCCATTTTGGGGGTTTGCAGTTCAGTGTGTGAACTATGTTGTCCTGGTAGTTGCTCTTTGACTGTCTTCCTACAGAGTCCTTTCTGATTGGTCGGCTTGGGGAGAAGATTGGCGATTGGGAACTGCTGTGATGGGGCTGTTGCAGATTGCCAGCTGATTGAGACAGAGCCTTTATATGCTCCAGTCTGAAGATGGCAGATCAGAGGCAGGCAGTAACTGATCTGTGCAGTGCTGCTCCTCTCATCCTCTCACTCCTCCAGAACCTCTGATTTGTTAACTGTTGTGTTTAGTATTGGTTTAGTTTGTTAACTCTGGTGTTATGGGGAAAAATGGCGGCAGCAGGCGGGTCGGTGTCCACCACGGCTCGCGGAGCATTGATTTTGCTAACCATCCTGACGGTCGTTACTGCTTTATCGAGTCTAAGATACGTAAAGACAGAAAAAGCACTAGTAGGAGAAAGAATGGAAAATTTCCCAAACTTCTACCTTCAGGACGACAATAACACGGAGGACAAACATTTTGGCTACGGGCGGGCGGCGATCATCCACGTCCTACAGCGGGGCAAGATGCGTCCTGTGTCGCGGAAAGGTGGAGGGGATCTTCGTTCGGTCATCGTCATATGCCTCCTACTTTCTGGCGACATTCACCCGTGCCCAGGTCCAGTAATTCATGCTGGTGAGCAAGCGAGCTGGTTAGCCAGCCAAGATGCTAATGTTAGCAATGCTAGCCGAGCAGCTAGCCAAGGGGCTAACACAGGCCCTGTTAGCCTAGAAGCTAACAGTGACCAACCGAGGACTATTAGTGGGTATGGGCAGACAGCACAGTGCCGTGCAGCAGAGGAGATCCGAGTTACAGCTCAGCGAACCAAGCGGCTCAGCAGAGCATCAAGGGCCGGACAGAACAACGGCCAAGAGCGGACTCCCTGCGGGTGCGGGCTGACAGCGCCGAGCCGAGCAGCAGAGGAGATCCGGGGAGAACCACAGCCAACCAGGAGGCTCACCAGAGCATCAAGGGCCGGACAGATCCACGGCCAAGAGCGGACTCCCTGCGGGTGCGGGCTGACAGCGCCGAGCCGAGCAGCAGAGGAGATCCGGGGAGTAACACAGCCAACCAGGAGGCTCACCAGAGCATCAAGGGCCGGACAGATCCACGGCCAAGAGCGGACTCCCTGCGGGTGCGGGCCGACAGCGCCGAGCCGAGCAGCAGAGGAGATCCGGGGAGCACCACAGCCAACCAGGAGGCCCAGCAGAGCAGAAAGGGCCGAAAAGATCAACGGCCAGGACCAGGAGCGGACTCCCTGCGGGTGCGGGCTGACAGCGCCGAGACGAGCAGCAGAGGGGATCCGGGGAGCAGCGCAGCAAACCAGGATGCCCACCAGAGCAACGAGGACCGGGCAGATCAGCGGCCAGGAGCGGTCTCCGGGTGGGTCCGTGCAGACAGCGTCGGGCCGTGCAGCAGAGGAGCCGAGCGGCCGACCACAGCGGACCAGGCGCCACAGCAGAGCACCGTCTGCCGTACCAAACAACGGGCTTCAAAGGACTCCCTGCGGGCAGGAGCCGACGACTTCAGGTCCAGCAGCAGAGGAGGAGGCAAGGCAGTATACGAATGCAGAAATTATAGACGTTTGTAAAACAAAGGGCTTACACATAATGCATCTCAATGTGAGAAGTCTTATACCTAAAATTCACCAAATTAGACAGCTCGTAAACAGTAGCATGGCAGGAATAATATGTATAACTGAGACATGGTTGGATGCATCAATATCAGATGTAGAAATTGAAATTGAAAATTACACAGTAACTAGGAAAGATCGAAATAGGAGGGGGGGGGGGGTCTGTATTTATATAAGGGCTGATATTGTATTCAACGTAAGGTCTGATCTCAACGAGGATCAGTTAGAATCACTTTGGGCCAATATCTTGTTGCCCAAAAGCAAGCCAATCCTTGTAGGAGTATGCTACAGACCTCCAGATCAGAGCGATTTCTACAATAAGCTTGAAGATCTATGTTCCAAACACAAAGAGCTAATGAATGGTGAGGTTTTATTATTGGGGGATTTTAACACCGATGTCTCAAGACGTGACCATGTAATGTTTAAGGCATTTCAGAACTTGTGCTCAACCTTTAACTTCAAACAAATAGTAAACAAACCCACTCGGATAACAAGCTCTTCCAAGACCACCATTGATCTAATCCTGGTGTCAGATAAGTCAAAAATCTCCAACTGTGGTGTAATAGACTGCGGTCTTAGTGACCACTCAATAATCTTTTGTACACGAAGGATTATGAGGGCAGCCCTTGACTACCACAACACTATTAGGATCCGTTCTATGAAGAACTACAATAGTGAGGCATTAAAAGAAAAGTTAAGGGGCACGGACTGGTCACCTGTTTTCAACTGTGCGCATGTTGACAAGGCCTGGGGATTTTTCAAATCCCTTTTTCTGGAAGCAGTAGATGAAAGTGCACCAGAAAAAACCATCAGAATTAAAGTCAGATCGGAGCCTTGGATGAACCCCGAAATAATTGGAGCAATAAAGTCCAGAAATGACATGTTCACTAGATTTAGAAAAAATAGCGAAGAGCAATTATATACTGAGTTTAAAACACTTAGAAATGAAGTAACTAGATTAATTAAGATAGCCAAGGCGGAATACTACAATGAAAAAATAACAGAAAATAAGTCAAATCCTAAACAATTATGGAAGTGTCTGAAAATGACGGGATACGGGAACAGGCTCAAGACAAAAGCAAAAAATATGAATTTAGATATAGGAGGCACACTGATTACAGGACATGCCAATGTAGCTAATTATATAAATACGTTCTTCATTACAATAGCAAACAAACTAGTAAATAAATTGCCCAGCCCTAGTGGCAAATATGGAGAAAGACAGGTGGGGGAGTTTTACAGGAAGAAAGGTATCCTGGCAGATACCTTTTCTTTCTCAAGTGTGTCTGAGGACACGGTAGAAAAGAAACTTAAGGCCCTCAACCCTGCGAAGGCAACAGGACAGGACAAGATTCCCGCCAGATTCTTGAGGGATGCAGCGGAGACAATTGCTCCATGTATAACATTTATCTTAAACAAGTCCATTGAAAAGGGGCAGTTTCCCACTGATCTTAAATCAGCCAGAGTTATTCCTATCTACAAAAAAGGAAACAAATTAGACCCGGGGAATTACCGTCCTGTCTCGATCCTTAGCACGGTGTCAAAGGTAATGGAAAGAATCATATTTGAACAAATAAATGAATACCTGTCAACAAACAACATCCTGTATGAGTATCAGTCGGGGTTCAGAATATCTCACTCCACAGACACATGTTTGCTGTACCTGACAGACCAAATCAGAACAGAAGTAGACAAGGGCAGATATTGTGGAATGGTTTTATTAGATTTACAAAAAGCCTTCGACACCGTGAACCATGATATACTGTTATTCAAAATGAAGGCTATGGGTTTTAACAGTGCTTCGCTAAGGTGGGTAGAGTCATACCTAAGGGGGAGGAAGCAAGTGGTAGAAGTGAATGGCATTATGTCATCCTCACTAGTGCCAACTTGCGGGGTGCCTCAAGGGAGCATTTTGGGTCCAGTCTTATTTCTTTTATATGTCAATGACATGAAATCTGCCTGTGAATGTGACTTGCTTCTCTTTGCGGACGATGCGGCTCTACTGGTCTCACACCAGGATAAAGGGGAGGTAGAAATCATACTCAGCCGAGAACTACTCAGGATCAGTTGCTGGCTGGTTGATAACAGGTTGTCCCTCCACTTAGGTAAGACAGAAGCCATTCTCTTTGGTTCTACCATCAAATTGAGGAGGTCTCCGGGGTTTAGGGTGGTGGTGGGAGACGTAGAGGTCTCAGCTAGGGAGGAGGTCACATATCTGGGCTGTGTGCTGGACAACACCTTATCAGGAGAGAGCATGGCGCAGAGGGTAGCCAAAAAGGTCAATCAGAGAGTGAAATTCCTCTCCAGGATTTCCACCTATGTCAACAGGTACGCTCTGGAAATCCTAGCGGGAGCACTGGTTCAGTGTCAATACGACTACGCATGTTCCTCCTGGTACACCGGCATCACAGTGTCACTGAAAAACAGGCTCCAGACAGCACAAAATAGATTAGTCAGACTCATTTTACAATTGAATCCTAGGACTCACCTACTACAGTCTCACTTCGACAGCCTCAAGTGGCTAAGAGTAGAGGAGAGAGTATCACAAATCAAACTCGGCATGGTCCACAGGATAGTTAACAACGCTGTCCCAAAATATCTTAGACATTACTTCACCAAGGTCAGTGACGTTCATGGGCACGGCACTAGAGGGAGCCCCACAGACTTGGTCCCAGTAAAATGTAAAAGATGCATCGGCCAAAATTCCTTTCTTTATTCAGCGGCAGTAGCATGGAACAGTCTCCCAGCTGAGATTAAGACAATTAGCCCCTATCCCTCCTTCAAAGGTAAAGTCAAGAACTGGATCAGGAGAAATAGAACCTGGACTTAATGTGTTGTGTTATATTGTGGTATTATATTATTATATTATATATTATATTATATCTATATTATTATATAGTATATAATATTGTATGGTAATGATATGTAATGCTATAGTATATTATAAAATATTGTCCAGTATAGGTTCATGTAGGATGGATTTGATGGTAGCCAAGGTGACTGAGGTGGGGGGCGACCTGTTGTCGGCCAGCCAGTAACTGAGCCGGTGTCTCACTCGACCCTATATGTCATTAGATCTTATAGTATTTTATTTATTTTATTTATTTTATTTGATTATTTTTTAAAGTATGATTTTATTAGGATTTGATGGGTTTATTTTTTAATAGCACAAATTGTCTTTTATCTTATTTTATGCTTATTTTTATTGGTTATTCACTGTGCCCCACTTTCCCATTTCATTCTCCCCCCTGCGTGGCAGGCACACCCACGCATTACCCTCAGACTCTGACAAGTGCTTGTGGCACTCACACTATCACACACTTACACACATCCAGACATACACACAACAGTACACATTCTATAACAGTCATCATGAGGACCGCAATGGAAATAAGCTGTCAGCTTTATTGCGTTTTTATCCTTTTGATAATGGTGGGCCTGTGTATGTATATATGTATATTGTATATACTGTGTATTCATTATCAATAAAGAACTCAATCAATCAATCAATCAATTATGTGTATTTTAGTGCTGGACTCAACCATTTGTATTAGCTGCTCTTTCTTCCAGCCTTAGTTTTGGCTGCTAACTCTCACCAGGCTTCGGCCTAGGCTTTAGCTTAGCATGGCAATGTTAGCTTTGAGTGTAGTGAGTCCAGTAGCTTTGTTGACTGTGTTGTGTGACCAATAAATCACACTTACTTTTCATGGTTGTCCTTGTATACTTTATGTTGTGACCTAGACCCCTAGACTGGGTCATAACATGTGGGGGCTCGTCTAAACATTCATTGAGAGCTCGTTTATTCGCTTCTGTTTCTGCTTTGTTTCTCCATTTTGTTCAGTTTGCTGAAGTGGTGACTCTGGTGTTTTGCCCATCAAGTGTAAGTATCTTTGCTTGGCAGTTCTGATAGTTGTGTGTTTTGATAGTTTTGTGTTTTCCAGATGCACCTGTGAGCTTGTGTGTTAGCCTGTGTTGGTGACCGTTTGGCTGCGGCATCTTGGTCATGACACTGGGCGTCGGGAGCTCGGGCATGCTGGTGTTTGATTTTTGTGTTCATATGAAATTTTTGCGTTGAAAGCCCAACCTTGTGGTGGGTGTATCAAAGCAGAGTTGTTGGTTGCTGTGGTGGGAAAGATTGATGCACTCCAGCGTTTGTGTTATCAGGGCAGTGAGTCTGGCACTTCAGTTGTGGGAGGGGTGGTTGAGGCTGCCCATTCCACACCATGGACTGCTGGCGGACAGGTGGAGACAGTGGTGACGTCAGCTGCCTTCCACTCAAGTCCACACTAATCCGGTGACTCAAAGGGAGGCTGGGGTTGAGACAAGAGCACCTAATCGAGTGTGTGTCAGAAGAGCAGAGAGACAAAGCTGTAGAAGGAATAAAGTGGTATAGAAGTAAGGCTTGTGGAGGTGAATGTGCTAGGGTAACATGTTTTGTACTTGGATCTGAGGTAAGGAAGAGGGGTGTGGTGAGTGGTGTGCCTCTGTCGGTAGGGACTGTGGAGTTTGTGTGTGGAGGGTGTGCTGGATGCGTGGAGATTGACACGATATCATGAGGGGAAAAGGGAGGCGAGTTTGTCTGTGTGTTTGACCTTTGATGGAGAGTTGCCTGAGAGAGTGTATGCCGATTATTGTTGTTATAGGGTAAGGCCGTTTGAAAGAGCACCGTTGAGATGTTATTGCTGTCAAGAGTATGGTCATGTTGCTGCTGTGTGTAGAGGGGTCAAGAGATGTGGGAGATGTGGGGGAAAGGAGTGTGGAGACAAGTGTTTAGAGGAAGACGAGGCGAAGTGCCTACACTGTGATGGGGATCATTATGCGGGTTCAAAACAGTGCCCAAGGAGAGTAAATGAGGTGAAAGTGAAACAGATTAGGGTAAAAGAGAAGGGTATGTCATATGCTGAAGCTGTTAAAAGAGTGGAGAATGAGAGCGATAAAATGAAAGAAATTGAAAAGGAATCAGAGAAGAAACAGAAGGGAGTTGAACAAAACATTAGTGTGAACAAAAAAGGATTTTTGACATTTATGGCCATGGTGATTAATTGTACAGAGCAGATCAAGGGAAAAAAGGAAAAGATTAAGATGATGATGGATGCAGCTAGAAGGTTTTTGAATGTTGTTGACATTTCCGGAGAGGAGATCGAGAAGGCGCTGAGGGATGAGTTCCCGCTGACTGAGTCGTAGAATGGATATATATAGCGTGAATGGGAGCACTATGGGTGGATACATGATGAACACTGTAAATAGATTCCACTATAAAGAAGACATCAAATTTCATTTGAACTGTGGAGGGCAGTAATACGCCTAGTAGCGTCTACACTGCCGGAAATCAAAAAGAAGAAGAAGAAGACAAGAGCACCTGGGACTCGCCCTCCACGTGAGAGGTGGAGCTGGAAGTGAGGGACTGTGAGATGGCTGAGACTGATCAATTCAGTATCTCCATGTCCAGAAAACAATGCTGGAAAAGGAGTCCGCTCAAGCTATGTCTGCCCCGGTGAGTTTACGCATTCCCACCCTGCATACTGATTACTTTGTCAGTGGACAAGTGCTTTGGTTTATTCTAGTAGTCGTGGCAATATTTGATATTTGTTCTTGTGTTAGCTGTCAATATTAAATCTGCCAACCAAAAGTACAAAAGTTTGTGTGCCTTGTTTTTGGAGGAGTTTCTGTCTTTGTAGCCTCCTAACCCCAAGGTGGTGAGTACTACTGCATGTGTATCCTGTGTTTCGTAGGCCTGGGTTGTTTTGTGTAATTTTGTAATAGTATTTTGAAATTCTGTATTTATCCACCTGTGTTTAAACAAAAAAACATGCTTTTGGGGGAAGATGTTTTTTCTTAAGGTGGGGGGTGTTACGGCTGTGCCGTTTCTTTTATTGTGTTGTCGTAGAGTTTTGCTAAACCTAAACTAATCGTCGCCATTTTGGGGGTTTGCAGTTCAGTGTGTGAACTATGTTGTCCTGGTAGTTGCTCTTTGACTGTCTTCCTACAGAGTCCTTTCTGATTGGTCGGCTTGGGGAGAAGATTGGCGATTGGGAACTGCTGTGATGGGGCTGTTGCAGATTGCCAGCTGATTGAGACAGAGCCTTTATATGCTCCAGTCTGAAGATGGCAGATCAGAGGCAGGCAGTAACTAGGGGTGTCACAATATATCGTCCCACGAAATTTCGCGATAGTAAAACGTCACGATATGTATCGTTGAGATAAAATCTCATATCGTGATTTTTTTTTTTTTTTTTTTTTTTTTTTAATAGACAAAGAAACGTCTTTGTTTGTTGAAGTTCAATGTGTGGAAAGTAGTTCAGTTGAACAAGTCTCTGAAGAGACACATGAGAAGTTATACAGGAGAGAAACCATTCAATTGAGTTTCTGGCCAAACTGTTTACTTGACAGGAAAAACTGAAGATGCATAAAAAATAGACTAAGAAAAGTCTTGTTGTTTGAGTTTGAAGAAAAACTGAAGATGCATAATGAGAATTTATACTGCTGAGAAACCTTTTAGTTCAAAGTAAATCTAAGTGACGGTGTAACTCATTCTATTTCAAGATAAGCCTTATCTCCAATCTCATGTTTTTTCTAGTTGTTATTGTAATAACAATTTCCCACAACAGCATGTTTTGTATTTGTGCATTTCAAATAAAATACTACTTTTCCAGTCATATATTGTCATTATTCAAGTTTAAAAAAATATTGTTAAAATCGTATCGTATCGTATCGTTATCGTGAACCCAGTATCGTGATACGTATCGTATCGTGAACTGAGTGTATCGTGACACCCCTAGCAGTAACTGATCTGTGCAGTGCTGCTCCTCTCATTCTCTCACTCCTCCAGAACCTCTGATTTGTTAACTGTTGTGTTTAGTATTGGTTTAGTTTGTTAACTCTGGTGTTATGTGTATTTTAGTGCTGGACTCAACCATTTGTATTAGCTGCTCTTTCTTCCAGCCTTAGTTTTGGCTGCTAACTCTCACCAGGCTTCGGCCTAGGCTTTAGCTTAGCATGGCAATGTTAGCTTTGAGTGTAGTGAGTCCAGTAGCTTTGTTGATTGTGTTGTGTGACCAATAAATCACACTTACTTTTCATGGTTGTCCTTGTATACTTTATGTTGTGACCTAGACCCCTAGACTGGGTCATAACAGGGTGGAAATGGCGTCGAACCGTGATACAGAGAGTGAGAGCGAAATTGAAATTGATGGAGATTCGAGAGGGCTGGAGAATAAACAAAAAAGTTTCTCTAGTGTGTCGAGTGACAATCAACAAGTGAAGAAAGTGAAGTCTGGTCCGTTTCTTGTTGGTATGAAAGCAGTAACGACCCAGCAAACATCGTCTTGACGTTGACCGCGACGTCACCAGACAATATAATTGTGGTTTGGCATCTACCCAGAAAGTCTGACGTTCTCTCCACGTTCCTCCAAAGTAACGTTTAGACTGTCACTTCAAAACAAAAAATATTGATCTCATATTGCTTTGAAAACACCACATGTAGGTGTCTTTTGTGTTTTTGCTGAATAAAATGACATTTGATTGACAATTTACCTGTTGTGTGATCAGATAGTCACGGTGTGACATGCACTCCACGTGCAATGACAAATTTTATTGAACGCCCTTTTCTTTTTTTAATATGAAAACACGTTTATGTCATATAAGTGCACATAGCTGTGTCTGCTAACTGCTACGAGGTTAGCTGTGTCTGCTAACTGTTACAAACACCACGTGGAATGGTGCGCGATGGTGGACCCTCGTCGCTGGACGGGGGGGAGAAGGAGCTTATACTGGCTCCCCTTATACTGACGTTCAGCTCAGTGCTTGCCGGCGTGGAGGCCCGCCTGATGCAGGAGATCAGACGGCTGTTGGAGGCGACGCCTGCCTGGGCAGAGGAGCTTATGAAGCTGCTGCGGGAGGTCACGCAGCACGGAGAAAAGCGGACGGAGGAGCCGCAGAGACTGTGTTGGACTTGTGGAGAACATGGTCATCTGGCGAGGTGGTGTCACAGCATTCCTTCGGGCAGACCAGGTACGCGGAGCAACGGTACTGAGGACGGCCGGGTGTCTGCTGGTCGTGCGGAGCGTTTGGGCACCTAGCCAGGGAGTGTCGAGAGGCTGTCGAGGAGCAGAGGACAGCGGGAGAGGAGAGACGTGCAGGCGGCTGGCAGGTGAGACTCTGTTGGACTTGCCGTTCGCCTGAGCACTTAGCCAGAGAGTGCACTGAGAGTGTAGAGGACGGAGGAGGGACACAGGCTGGGGAGAATGTGAGCAGCCGGAGGGAAGAGAGAGACATCATCATCAGCGACGATACAGTTAGGAGAGCGAGGATCGTGTGTCCAGGTGAGCGAGAGGGGTTAATGCCGGAGGAGCCGGCCCAGCCTAGCTGCTCTACACCCCCCACGGTTGCTGTGCAGAAAGCCGAGGTGGAGATCGATGCCGGTTGTGTTCCCCCTGCTGTCCTGAACACGCGGCCCCCTGGGGGAGGGGGACGGGAGGACGAGCGAGTGCAAGAGGTGGAGGAAGACGAGGGGGACTGTGCAGAAGTGGACCTGACAGATGAGGACAGGCACATCTGGGAGGTCGACGGGGGTGAGTGGAGACGCAGGCAGGTGGAGGATGCGGATATCGGTCCGGTGCTCGCGTGGGTGGCGGCCGGACGCCGGCCCCCTGTGGAGGAGATGCATGCGTGTTCCGGTGCCACGAGGGGACTGTGGAACATGTTTACGGACCTGCGTCTGTGTAATTGGGTTTTGGAGAGGAGAGGGCACGGGATAAAGGGGGTCCAGAGGGTTGTACCCAGCTACCTGCGGGGCTTGGTGCTACGGTGGGTGCACAAGGGCTCTGGATCCTGTCATTGTGGGCCCAAAGAGACACTCAGCCGCATCCGTAGAGTGTTCTACTGGGGCAAACACAAGGAGGACATGCGGAGATACTGCAGTGCGTGTGATGACTGTGGGGCACAGAAAAGGGGCTGAAGAGAGTCACCCTGCAGAGGACTGACCCCACTGGGGGTTGAAAGGGACTAGAGTGCTTCAGGTGGGACAGAAGCTTTGAAAGGGGGGATGGAAATGGTGGTGGTTTAAATGAATGGGAAAAGAGAAAAGAAATTATGTAAATGGAAGAGTTACAGAATGTTGAATTTAAATGTGTCTAAAAAGAAAAGAATAATGTAAATGTTGGGGTGTTATTGTACAGGGACATGTACAGGGATATGTGTGTTTTGGGGGTGCCAGCGTGGGCGCTGGCTAAGAAGGGAGGAGGTAATGTGGCGACTTTGGGGTTGACATGTCTGTGGGGATTTACGGGGTTACGTAAAGGCAGCATACCAGCCAGTGGATGTGGTGGGAGAGGGGTTCACCTGTGATTGGCTGGGGGAAGGGGAATGTGAATGGGAGAGCGACAGCTCGGGGTTGTTGATGTGGGAAGCCTGAGGGAGAGGGCTGTGTGTGTTGGGAGCTGCGAAGCTAGAGGAAGCTAGCGGGGTTTGGGAGTGTGTTTGTGGGGTGTTGGTGGCGTGGACTACGGCTGACAGTAGTCCCCGGAATAGCGATCCACAATAAAGTGCGGTGACAAGAACCTGACTCTTCGACTGCTTTGTGGGATCGTTACAGTATTTATCACAAACTTCTTGAATCCTGTGGTGAATGAATCCGAACTTTATCATGCTTTTATTTTGAAGGCAAAATCACTAAACCGGAAGTTGCACGATTATGCTGAAGGTCACGTGACCAAACCGGAATAGAGAGTGGTGTCAGCGGATGACGAAAATGCGAGATATGCGAGATATATATATATACATATATCTCAAATAAACTTTTGTCAAGATCAAGAAGAAGAAAGGTTTAAGGTTTAATATCAAAATGGTTCTAAAAGTTGCATGGATAAAAAAATGTGTATATGGACTGCATTTCTACAGTGCTTTCAGTCTACCAACCATTCAAAGCGCTTTACAACTATGCTTAACCCTTTCATACACCGAAGGCTTGCCCAAGGACACCTCAACATGACTGGGGGAGCCAGGGATCGAACCCTCAACTTTTTGATTAGTGGACCAGCCGCTCTACTTCCCAAGCCACAGCCGTCTCTACATGCAAATAGTAAACATGTTTATCTGTACATTGCTGTGACAGTGATCACCTTTTTAGATTATCACATGGACATCTTAGTGAAATTGGAAAATTGGTTCACACTCCTGCAAATAGTGTATTACATGACATTTTAATTGTCCCTTGATTTTGGAAGTAGTAACAGGATGTAACAACAGTAACATACAGTTCTAATGATGTTAAACAGAATCTGGAGTTTAACCTTCAACTTCAACAAGTCTGTTAAGTATCTTTTCTGCTGTTGGATTACAATTCTTAAACATTACTATTACAGTTAGCTGGAAAAAAGGAGAAGAAACGTAGCCTATGTATACATGTGTTATAGATTATCAGAGGGGCAGAGTTTTACCACCATCATTATGACAGGTACCGAAGTATGGGTAGCCTTTCTCCATGAAGGTGCAGCCAGTACTCCATAGTACAGTAGGCCTATATGTATGGCAACTATACATTACTATTACCTATTGTGGTCAGGGGGGAAAGCCACTCCTGATAGGATGTGTAAAAGAGAAGCATGTCACTGGTAAGTTAACAACTTTAATGAAGACAAAAACAAATTTGCTTTTCTCCATCCACAGATTTCAACAAGATAGGTCCCTGATTATGGAAGTAGCTTATGTCTGTTTAAGGAGTCATTGACTGAGAAATTCTTGCAATCCTTCATCAGCTTCAGAACATGTGATAACCACTGCAGGTTGATCTGAACGTGATACACTATTGATCTCCATAGGCAAACTCTTTTATTTTGCCCCTCCACAGAGAGGTCAAAGGTCAGGGCCAGCTACAGAACAGCAGTCCTGGAGCTGGAAAACTCAGAAATGACTGGTATTGTGTTCACAATGCTGCTGATAACGGAGTTGTCTCCCCCTCTAGTGGTCACATGTGCTCATTACAGTGGTCTGTATGTCGCTGACCATGGTGCTGAACCTCTATGCCTGTGTGTATGTGTTTGTGAACCCTTTTAATCAACCAGAATAAAAACAAAAACTAGACTTTAAAGGGAAAAACAAAAACGAAAACAGCAAGCATGAGGAGGCATTGGTGATGTTTATTGAGCCTGGGATGTCTACATGACTGTGAGTCAATTGCCTTCAGAAAGTGTTGTGTTTGTATCTTGCCTCTGACAACCCCCCCCCCATATCACAATAAATGAATAAATAAATAAATAAATAAATAAATAAATAAATAAATAAATAAATAAATAAGAAAAACTAAACTAAAACTAAACATTTTTAAACAATAAAAACTAAACTGAAATGAGCAAACCCACTCTGGAAACTAGATGAAACTAAACTGAATTGAAAAAAACAAAAAATAACAACAACAACAACAACAACAACAACAACAACACTATAATAGCTCTGTGCTCTATCCATATTCATAATAGCAACAATAAAAAAAGAACCCGAAAACTAAGACCTATTAAGTTGAAGGATTTGGTTATTGGTGTTGTGTGTCTGCTATAGATGGCAGTATTCATCAACAGAACTTTTTACACTGCTGACACTCATCGTGCTACAGATCACCTCTGTAGCTACTGATATATTATACAATCATAACGTATATGAAATCCACAATGTGATGTGATTTGGGCACAAGAGAAGACAGTTTAAGTTGGCCTTGATTTGGAAACCATATGCAAGTAGCCTACTGCATGCAGGCTGTGTGCAAATGTATGTGTGTGTGTGTGTGTGTGTGTATGTGTGTGTGTGTTTGTGTGCGTGCGTGCGTGCGTGTGTATGCGTGCATAGCACCAACTAACCTTGCTGTCACGCTCGGCGAAGCCAAAGAGCAAAGCACGTGTTGCCATGACAACCTGCACTGGAGCAGACACTTGGTTGTACAAGTGTATTTGTGTGTATTTATGTGTGTGTGTGTGTGTGTGTGTGTGTGTGTGTGTGTGTGTGTGTGTGTGTGTGTGTGTGTGCGTGTGCGTGCGCGCGCGCGTGTGTGCGTGCATGTGTGGCATAGTTGGAAGAGAGCCAAGAAAAAAGGGGTGGTGTCAGTTGATGTTATGCATTGTGCACAGTGTGTGTGTGTGTGTGTGTGTGTGTGTGTGTGTGTGTGTGTGTGAGAGAGAGTGAGAGAGAGAGAGGGAGAGAGAGAGAGAGAGAGACAACACTTGTAGCATGGCATGATACTACTTGAGCAGGTGGGGCTGGTAAATGAGTTGTGTGGTGGTGGAGTGGCCAGTGGGTGTGTGGAGAGGGGAGGTTGAGATGTTCGGCCCTGTGGCCCACGCAGGGCGCTCTCCACTCAGGAGGGAGGGGGGCGGCCGGGCAGGCAACCCTGCTAGTTTACAACTTCTAATTAAGAATTAAGTGACCACGCCCCCTCCCAAAACCCAGATACACCTAGCCACTCCCGCTACCCACCCCTCAAACCCCGACTCTACGACCTTCCTATCCCTAGTTACGGCCCATTTTCCCTAGCCCCGCCTTGGATCGGATCTGCACCAAAATTGAATGGGTTCTTCCTTGGCCCCTGCTTTACCCTCCCACCAAGTTTCATGAAAATCGGCGCAGTCGTTTTTCCATAATCCCGCAAAAAAAAAGAAAAACAGACAGACAAACAGGCGGATAGACGGACGGACGGACGGACAGCACCGGAAACATAACCTCCTTGGTGGAGGTAATAAAGTACATCAAAAAAAGTTCAGAAACATAGGCTAGTTTGGTTTTTATACAACATTTTGCCCAAGAATTCAAATTAAATGTTTTGACATAATCAGTGTAGGTTATTAGCCCTAAGAGTACTTTTTGAGGGTGAATGCTGCTTTCAAACAGCAAAGGAGCCAAGCCAGTTAAAAAATAATAATAATAATAAAGCTAGCAGCTACTACATGGCCCAGGAGGAACTTTGTTCTGCAGCAGAATTTCACAACAAGCTTTAGAAAAGAGGTGTGGATAGTGGTTTACATCATTAAGTCAATGAAATCTCCACATAGCACACCTTAGCTTCAGGAATGGTTATCAGGGCTGATATTGCCTATTGCAGGCTTAAGTCATGAAAAGAGAGTAGTAGTAGGCCATAGGAGTAGTAGCAGTAGGTCTAGACTAGTAGTATTAGTAGTAGTAGTAGTAGTAGTGATAGTATATTATTTAAGCAGTCCTCAAATTCAGTACTTTTTGTGCACATCTAAAATAATGTTCTTTTATCTCTGAGAACATTCTCTGACATATTGAACGTCCTGAATCACACAGCCACGCAGGAGAAGACAGCGCAGGAAAGGAGAGAGCAGGAAAGGAGAGAGGTGTAGGTAGGGAGAGATAAGAGAGATAAAAATAGCTGGGTTCTCTCTCTTGCGACGCGCAGAACCACACACTAACGTACATACACACACGTACACACACACACACACACACACACACACACACACACACACACACACACACACACACACACACACACACACACACACACACAGACACACACACACACACACACATATGGGGGACACCTGTGTGTTGCCTACCACCTGAGGGTCTTTGATTCCTGGTGTGCTTTAATCTGGGCTGTGCTCTTGCCTGCCTTTGAAGTGAAAATCCTCACCTTCACCTCACTTTGCCGCTCTCTCTCTCTCTCTCTCTCTCTCTCTCTCTCTCTCTCTTTCCACACAGCCTGGTTGCCAGAATAAAAAGTTGTTATTTCTGCAATCCACGGATACGTAGAATAACAATGTTTCTGAACCCAAACTATGTTGCACATCTAGTTTGTGTGTAGTCTGCTATTGAAATAGCACACGGAAGGGCCGTGTTTGATCCCCAGTGTTTCCAAAGTTTAACATTTTTGTTATATTAGATTTCTGGGATTCCGTCTTGGTATTGTATTGTGTGTGTAAGATATCGGTGGGTGGCGCGATGCCAAATTGCACGAAATTCAGCACTGAACACCGTCAGCGCACTCCCCGAAGTTGAAGTCGATCCGACAAATGGTTCTCGAGATAAACCACTTTTTGTGTTGCCAGTAGGTGGTGCTATGTCAAATTGCACGAAATTCGGCCCTGCAATCTGTCATGTCCCCATAAACGCAATCCCCAAGTTAGAAGTCTATCGGATGAACGGTTCTTGAGATTAACCATTTTTTGTATTTGCCAGTAGGTAGCGCTATGCCCAATAGCAGGAAATTCGGCACTGAACTCCGCCAGGTCCCCCCTAAGCGCACTCCCCAAGTTTGAAGTCGATCCGACGAATGGTTCTTGAGATAATCTTTTTTGTGTGATGGCCACCAGTAGGTGCCGTTATGACGAATTGCATGAAATTCGGTACTGCACTCCATCACGTCCCCCTAAGCGCACTCCCAGTAACGGAGCGTACACCGGGGCAGAGGGTGCGCCCGCCGCGGGGCCCACTCGTCAGGGGGGCCCCATAAAAAAAAAAAAAAATTGCAGGCCAGGCCAAGCCAGGCCACCGGGCCCGGCTGGCAACCTGTGTTTTTCTTTTTCTTCTTCAGAACAAGCTTGTCTGTAAAGTGGCTTCACTGTAGGCTTTCTTGGACATAATATTACTTGGCTCAATGAGTGACAAATTGTGTTTTCGGATATAGGGGCAATCAGCTATTTTACAGTTGTGACTTTATTTAATAAAGTCAGTAGTGTGAGTGTGAGAGGAATTCAATCAATAGACAATAACATTGGTGTGTTTAAAATGAGATATTCCACTAAATATGGCTAAAACCGATTCAAACATGCAAAAAAGGCAAATTTTTCTTCGCGGCCTGGCCTGGCCTTCAAAGAAAAAAAAAAATATATATATATATATATATTTTTTTTTTATGGGGCCCCCCTAAGAGCTTCGCCCCCTCTGGGCCGATAGGGTTGCTCCGCCCCTGCGCACTCCCCAAATTTGAAGTCGATCGAACAAACGGTTCTCGAGATAAACCACTTTCAAATTCACCGTCATTTTGTTTCAAATTCACGTTGAGATTGTAGATTTGAAGACATATAATATATCAACATTTTTGATGTTGATATTAAAATGTCACTGTTTTGCTTCAAATTTATGTTGAGATTGTACGTACAGTATCCCTGGTTTGCACACACACACACACACACACACACACACACACGCACGCACGCACACATGCGCACGCACGCACGCACGCAGGCAGGCAGGCAGGCAGGCAGGCAGGCACAGATGCAGGCATGCACACACACAAACCCCAAATGGTCACCACCTGTTATCTTTGTCATAAATGGAGACAGAGCTCAACCAGGAGCCCAACTCTCATTCACATATTCTGCTCTATTGTGCTGGCGGCGAGCTGCGACCAAATTTATCTCACCAGCTATTTTAGGGCCTTTGTGCCATAAATCAACTTCTGTCAGCTGCAACACATTTATATCTACAGGAATAGAAACTGCTTTTCAACTTTGTTCAGCCATGGAGCTCATTTCATGGGCAGGGGGCTAGAGCAGACAGGTTTTGGTAATAGTGAGGGAATATTGCAAAAAATAAAATAAAATGTGGGAACAAATTCCTTACCAATACATTTCTTCACCAATGTGTTTGTAAATGTGTCTAAGACATATAATCAAAAAGTGTGTTTTTCTTCTTTTATTTTACAACTACCCTATAGGAAAACACGTGACAGCTGCTGAAAGTTGGGGTACCCGGAACCTTAGATATGAAAAATAGAAAATGTTCCAAAATGCACCAAAACCACTCCTTGTCGAGGAAACGCAAACTTTTCCCACTTGTCGTAAACCAACCAATGTGTGAAAATAAGTATTGACATGTTGGAAATAATATTTTAAATGGTTTGGCGTACAATGCTGCACAGTAGGCTACATGGTTTCTGGGACTTTTGGGGCCTAGGAATTCAGAATTGATGGTTTGATTATTTGACCTATTTTGACCTTCAAATCCAATTTTCAGGTCCTAGAGGTCAATTTTTCGTCATAGAGCCTTTATTAGGTTATGAAGCTCTGCTGAATTCAGTTATAAACAGTAAAACAACATGTAAGTACACATAGGTCATCTCAGAGGTCAAAAAGGTCAACGCTCGCTCTCTAGGGTCACCAATTTCTGAATGAATTGAATTGAATTGAATGATAAAGGTGTTTATTGGAATACATTTGCTAACATTAATACATCAATATCCACTTTGTAGCAGTACAAGGGATTTATTAACAAAGTATTTACCAAGGTATTTAACAAGGAATTTATCAAGGATACAATAGAAATAAAATACAAATACAAAAAGTACCAAAATAAAGAATGAGTGAACAAAAAAGGTCTCCTTTTTTCTTTGAACCACTTTCATATTCCTCTCTATCCACCTCTCTCTCCATCCACCTCTCTCTCCACCGCTTTGTCTGAGTGAAACATGGGCGTGTCCTGCACAATGGCAACCTGCGCCGACCCCTTCTTTGTCACCATGGAAACTGGGTGAGCTTTGTGGTAGCCATGGCAGTGAAAGTGTGTGTGCGCGCCAGCGACAGGTGTGTGTGTGTGTGTGTGTGTGTGTGAGAGTGAGAGTGAGTGAGTCGGTGACATGTGTGTGCAATTTGGGGGGCATGCCGGAAATAGGCAAGAGGTGAGATGTGTGTGCAGGCGTGTGCATGTGTGAGCGTGCATGTTCGTGCATCTGTTTATTTTTTATAAATTTATATTACTGTAACTGGAATTATATTATTACTGTTATAATGTTATATTATAGTATTGACATAATAATATTGCATCCCAATACTATTGACGTTGTAATATTGCATTATGACATCATAGTAATATTGACATCATAACATTGCATTACAATAAATTTACATCATAATATATGGCATTATAATAATATTGACATCATATAATATTGCATTACAACAGTATTGACATCATATTGCATTATCATAATAGAGGGATGACATATTTTTGTCGGCCAAACCAGAAGTTAGCATCACGTTGGGTTCTCTCGTCTAGACCTTTGTTCTCAGCAAGAGAAGTTGAGCAATTGCGCGCTGAGTGACACTCGAGCACTCCATGATGTGATCAGTGATGGTCACTTGAGCCACTTTGATGTCATCAGTGATGCGAAGTTGAGCAATTGTGCGCTGCGCATGCCAATAGAGCCGGTGAGGCCACGCAGCTCGGCCGAGCTGCATATGCGAGCCCGAGCAGCAGGTGGACTGCAGGGTGGGCGAGGCCGCACGGCGGCCGAGCACGAGATTTCTAGTTATACAGTATATGGGCAAGACTACTGCAATGCTGACCAGACAGTAGTGCCTTGAACTATACTGAACATAGGGCCTCTGCTTGAATAGTGTATGAAGACTCATGCAGATGCATTGAGGTGTTAAATATCCTACTGTCCCCCCCTCTCCTCCTGCCCCCCCTCTCATCCTCCCCCCTCTCTCTTCTCCTCCCCTCTCTCCTCCCCCTCTCCTCCCTCATTACCACAACCAATTAGGGATGTGTCAGACTGCTGGAGCTACCTTTCCCCCTCTCTCTCCTTCGCTCTTCTTTCCCCATAAGCTTTATTTTCTCATTAGCCCCCCCCCCCCCCCCCCCCCTCTCTCTAGGAAGGCAGTGAAGTGGAATCATTGCCCAATTTGAAGTGATCGTCATGGTTGCATAACGCCCCCCCCCCCTTCTCCTCCCATCACCTCTCTCTTCTGTCTCCTCACTTTTTTTCTTCGTGATTAAGGGCTTCAGTGCCCAGGGTGGTCCGCCTAAAGACAGGGTCATTAGCACCAACAAACTCTCTAGACTCTAGAGAGTGGAAGCAAGGTTAGGGTCCTGCCCCCTCCCCCCAAAAAAGTTCACACAGTACTACGAATGAGCAATGAAGGAGGGCTACACCCATATGAGGTTTTGAAAGCCGATACAGACGGCAGTATTTTTGGATTGAAACTGTTGATAGCTGATATTTGGTACCAAATTGATAATCACTATCTTTAAATTTGCCCATTTTCGTTTTCACAGCATTCAGACCATCATAGGACAGTACTCTCCAATGAAAGCCAGACTAGGCTTTTAGCGTTAGCAGTAAAGGTAGGGGCATAACCTTGTAAGGCAGCTGGATTTGCACGAGATCATGAGATCACGATCACACGACCATCTTGCCACCCTCCAATCTATTGTTTTGAATGTGAACCACCAGTGGTTCGAACCAATCAGCATCCAGAGGCAGCTACGGGCGCCCTCCCCCTCCCTCCCCCCGCTCTCCTCTCTGCCCGCCTCCCCTCCCCCTCCCCCCGCTCTCCTCTCTGCCCCCCTCCCCTCCCCCTCTCTCCTCTCTGCCCCCCTCCCCTCCCCTTGCTCTCCTCTCTGCCCCCCTCCCCTCCCCTTGCTCTCCTCTCTGCAGCGGTGTAATAGGATTAAGGGAAATGTCTTGTGATGACCTCTCCATCGCACATCAACATCGGCCATTTTGTCTGATGATGCAGAAAGAAACAGGGAGTCAGGCTACCTTGGGCGACACATGTGCAATCAGGCCAATGGCTAGGAGCCTATTTACTATATACTGTATGCAGAAACTCTCAGAATGGACATAAAGTTAAGGTCTATGTCCACCAGCTGCAGTACGGCTCCGGCTGCCTGAACAGGCCATTGGGAGAGAAAGAACAAATATATTAAGTCCACGATTTACTCGAACGTGCACATGTTTTAGTCCGTTCGTGCACGAGATACAATTCATTCCCCCGATTTCGTTAAACTGTGCAATTTAGGAAAAACTTCTATGTATTGCAGATAGGCCTGAGGATTTGGTATGTTAATATCATTGTCTGTTTACACTGAATATGCATAGCCTGCTTACCCCCCAAATATTGCAACTTATACCATGGTCTGGGTGAATCCTACTCTTTGATTGGCCGGCAGGTGTCCACTAAAACCATTTAATGCACACGTAGTGTCAAGTTTGATCACCGTTCTAAATGAATCCTCTCCCACATTATACCATATGGTGATCGTGAAAGCAAAACAAGCAAACAATGAGCATCCCTGGGCCAATAAGAGTATGTGCAGTCTAGTGAGATGCGTCATTTCCAAAAGTTTGGTCAAATCCATAGATAGTATAAATCTGGATAATGCGAGCTGATTGGGATTTGATAGCAGAAAATGAGGCTTGAATCTCCCGCTTCCTGCTCATCGTTGATTTGTTGAATGGATTAATTCTACATAGAAGTACGGGGAGAGGCGGCGGCTGCCCCTAGCGGCTGCTGGGGGAGTTTCCAAATTTGCCCTGTCTCTCTTATCGCCGTAATGCATTATGGGTAGTCGGCTACTGTGGCTAATGCTAGCGGCTAATGTTAGTTACTTTACATGGCAGTAAAACGCCACTGAATGACCAAATTGATTTCACTTTTAATCATTTCGAGTAACACTGTTTCCATACGGACCCCCAGCGTTGGTTAGTTGTTTATAACGTGACTATATTTATAACGTTTATAACCTACTCCGGTTTCCGGTTTGTAATTCGGGTCTGAATACAGAGAAAAAGGCTTAAGGCTTTATCTAACGGTATAGATAACGTTAAATGGTCCGCCATGTTATGAACGTTACATGTACGGTATCTATACAGTTACGTGTGTCTAGTAACATTATTAAAATATCATAATGCTATTTTCTGATAATTTGCTTAACTGTTACTTGCTATCTGCTAGCATTGGTTGCTAGGTTGCTTAACGAATTTCTTATTCGTGTACTTTCCGCAGACTAGATGCCTTGCGGCACATTGCTGCCTGTACCGGTCGGAAGTATTACTGTTCTTATTATCCAATGTGTGTCGTCTATTTTCCTCGAAATGGGTCTATAATTTAGAAAACGGAGCAGTGAGAGCATGAAAAAGACTTGAAATTGTTTTTTCAGACCATAAACTCATTTGGAAAGTGTTTATTTAAGACCGAGAGAGAAGTTGGTTCGTTTCCCATAGAGTTGAATGCATGTTCCTGGGGAGTGCTACACAAACTGCGACCCCCACTAGCCATTTGAAAGAATGCAATTTCCGCATAGGCTTCAAAAAGAGGGAGGCTGAATTAGGCACTGGTCAAATCAGATAACTTCGATATTGTGTGTGATGGACAAATGAATGAATGAACGAGCGGACGGACGGACGGACAAAAAAGGAGAAGAGAAACGTGAAGACAGGAAGCGTGAATAGTCATGGGAAAGAGGAGTGTGGAGGAGCTGTCCTTTGCAGGGCAGAAAGGTCGATTAGACAGTTTACAGACCGCCTTCACCCAGAATTACACGCCACACACCATACACACACACACACACACACACACACACACACACACACACACACACACACACACACACGCACGCACGCACGCACATACACATACACACACGCACACGCACACACGCACACACACACACACACACACACACACACACACACACACACACACACACACACACATCCAATCACTGACACACATAGAGACATGAATGGAGGCTTGACTTTCATTATCGGCCTGCCAACTGGCCCATCAGCCACCATGATAAGATGGTTGCATCAGCTCTCACTGAGGGAATAGGCCTGAAATCACAGCTGCATGCCGTAATACCTCACATTCCACTCCCAGTCAACTCTGTCCCATTATATCATCTTCATTGCAAAAATGTCCATCTTAATAAGTCATCCAGTCATAAGGTGAGTCTTGATTTTTTTTTTCTTAAATCAAGTCAGAGAAATCTGGAAGTGAGGTGATGCAGGGATGACATACTTTTGTAGGCTTAACCAAAACTCCTAGCCTGCTAAGCCAGGCGGTCACGTGAACTCACAATTCATTTTGTTCTACCAGACCGTCTGGCATCAAGCCCTGGGACGGTGTTTTCAGAAATGACAAAGTGCTCTAGCCAATCAGCGACTGCGCTCAGTGCCCTGTGATTGACAGCGCAAGTTGGCCAATCAGGAACGCCGCTGGCAAAACAGTAATGCTGCCTCCATGGCTGTCTGCTTTGAGCAGTAACGTCAGTGATCGTTAAGTCTAAACAGCCATAGAGTAAAGTTATTGCAGAAATAGACTCAATAACAACAATTAAGCAAGTACAGGAGTATGCAACTGTGGAGTGGATTTGGATTTGACTGGATCCAACACTGATTGGCCGAAGGAGATGTCTGTCAAGGCAAGTACACCAGCCCAACTGCCGCCCGCTGCAAACACTGGGTGAAAGCTGGAGGCCCGACGGTCTGGTAGAATGAAATGAAATGTGAGTTCACGTGACCAGCTGGTTTCCCAGGCTAGAAATCGTCGCCATGCTGGTTCGTAAGGGGAAAAGGCTATGGGATTTTAGAATGGGGATTTGCCATTAAATGCATGAAATAAGTTACAGTATGTGGTTAGCACAAGCATATGAGAGTGGAAATGTGTGTTCAGCAGGATAATCTTCTCAAATGAGGACCACTTTTATGACTTTTTAAACGTTTTCTGAAAACGTTTTCATGTTTAAAAATAAAACGCATTTACGCTCCAAAAGTCATAAAAGTTTGTGAAGATTATCCTGCTGAACACAAATGTCCACTCCCATAAGCTTATGCTTACCACAGTTCCTGCATTTAACAGAAATCCCCATTCTAAAAGCCCATTCACTTTCCCCTTAGGAACCGAAGTACTGCTTTAACATTGGTCAGAGGTGGTGCTGTAAAAAGAGGGGAAAAGTGCTGCAGTCTGATCTGCCAAGGTCAGCTGCTGCATGGGGCCCTCGCTGTGAATGACATCACCTTTAGCACAAGGTAACCGTCCATCAGCCCCACTGCGGTACACTCTGTTTTTATTGTATGCTGTGGAGTGTGTGTATGTGTGTATGTGTGCGTATGTGTGTGCGTGTGTGCGTGTGTGTGTGTGTGTGTGTGTGTGTGTGTGTGTGTGTGTGTGTGTGTCCGTCCGTCCTTCAATCCAAGGTAAAAGCATCACTCACTCTGACTATGGGAGACTTGGGTAACCACTGATAATACAACCGGTTTCAACCTGCATCTATGTAGTTTTAGCAGCCTGCTCGTCAGAATAAAATGTCAGCACTGTATGTTTCTGCAATCCACGGATACGTAGAATATCACCTTTCTGAACCAAAAATACATTGCATAACGTTTCTAGATAGGCCTACTACGTGTATGTTATGCTACTGAAATAGTGCGGTGGTCAGTAAGGGTGTTGTGGTCAGGGTGGATGGAGGGTGTAAATGTTTTATTTTCATACCGGAGGACTGTGTTCGATCCCCTTTTTTTGTTTTAGACGTATGTGTTAAAATTGTTCCAATGGACAGGACCTATTATTTCTGCTATTGTAATTATAGCCAAATCCCCCCCCCCCCCCCCCCGCCTCTATCACTCCCTCCCTTTGCCTCTCTCTAATTCAAATATGTATTATTGAAATGGCACTAATTGATATAAAATTAATCTCTCTGCTCCTTCCCCTCCCTAATTGAAATATGCTTTATTGAAATGGGATTAATATAGTATGAATCTCTCTCTCTCTCTCTCTCTCTCTCTCTCTCTCTCTCCCGCTTACCTTCATGAATATTCATGACTCTGTGTGTGTGTGTGTGTGTGTGTGTGTGTGTGTGTGTGTGTGTGTGTGTGTGTGTGTGTGTGTGTGTGTGTGTGTGTGTGTGTGTGTGTGTGTGTGTGTGTGTCTGCCCATGGGCAACAGAGGGTTGCCACGGGAGACAACCCATCTCCTCTCTCATCCCTCTCTCCTCTCTTTCATCTCTCCTGTCCTCTTTTAGAATCCCACCATTAATCTCCCACTCTTCACTTAGCGCTGTTCAAGTTGTTCCACTTTCCTCCACTTTTACCCCGTTGCCATTTTACCCTCACTTCGTCTTCTCCATCACTCTGTCCAGCAACTGCACCCGGTCGTGGCTCCACCCCCTCTGCCAATCTGGGGAGAGTTGTAGCACTAACACATGCTTAATCCGATACATGTGCAGTCCACAGCCGCTTCTTTTCACCTGACAGTGAGGAGTTTCACCGGCAGTATAGCATGTGGGTGGGTCACACCATTTCCCCCAGTTCCCCTCCCCCTGACCAACCGTCCAGACGAGGCACTGGTGCAGCGACTAGGACACATACCCCACTGGTTTCCTACCTACAGACACGGCCAATTGCGTCCGTAGGAACATCTACTGTAAGCCGAAAGTACCACTGCTGGAATTGAACCCAGGTCTCCGCGGTAGTAAGCGAGTGCTTTTATTACCTCACCACCCAAACGCCCCGTCATTGTAGTCTCTTGTTTTTCTTTTCTTTTTAAAGATTTATTTTGGGGTATTTGTCCCTTTATTTGATAGGACAGTAGGCAGACAGGGCTGAGACCCCATGAAAGCATACTACACCTGTGGGGGTCACTAATATGTATAGGACACAATACACACACAACAAATAGCGCTGTCAGATTCAGCACCTGGACAGCGCCACTTGTTGTGTGGGGTGCAAAAATGCTTCATCAGATTTGCTTTGTAAATCATTTTTGTAAAAAAAAAAGTATCTTATTAATGCTTGGAGTTTACTCAATATTATAATTTTGTGGTCTAAAATACACATTTTAAAATGTAGGCTACATGACAAAAATTGGCGGGCGCCCTGCAGTAGGCCTACTGTGGACCCCCTGTTGAAGACCACTGGCATAAGGTAGGCCTATTAGACTATTATGTGGATGTTATCACTAAAGCACATACATTGATTAAGCAATTATGACATGAATGCAATAATAGTCTAAGTAAACATGCCAACAACCCCAGCCCCCCCCCCCTCTCTCTCTCTCGTGCTCTCCAACGGTGGGCAGGGCTCATGGACAGGGCTACTAAAGAAGCAGAGCTCAGTTTATATGTCTTGACTGACAGACAGATACATCCAATCAGATGCAAAAGCCCGCCTTATAGCAACATTGTAGCCAATCGACGCGCGCAGGGGGCGGCCTTTTTGCAAATGTGTTGGCAAGGGAGACGCAGCGGTTCATTCATCTTCTGAGAGAGAGAGAGAGTGAAAGAGAGAGAGAGAGAGAGAGAGAGAGAGAGAAAGGTGCTATCAGGTGTTATCACGACGGTTCATTTTTTACATGAGGGACAAACGGTTTTGGACCAAAAGTTTATCTTGACAATATCCGGAAAGCAAAGGAGTGGCCTTTCTTTTGCAGCTAAAAGGATCTTGTTCTTCCTCCAAATATTTTAGGGTAAGTGGAGGGCATTCTTTTGCATTTCCCAAAGCTCTTTAGTTTGCGGCACGATGTTAATGTGTCGAAGTGTTGGTCAAACAGTGTCAGATAGGATGGACTCATTTGCCATTCTTCATATAGCCTACAGCATAAGCTATGGAATAAGAGGAGGAGAAAGAAAGATGTGGGGCATTGTTTACCATTTCGTGGATACTTTGATATGCAGGGAGCATGTAGGCTGGAGAGGGTTCAGAGTCTTGCTCAAGGACACTTGACAGGGGAGCTGTTGAAACCCCTCGGCTACAACTCTCTCTCTCTGCCTCCCCGTCCATAAGACAGTCACAAGGGGCACTTCAGAGACATTTGCCACGGCCTAGCCTGGCATGTGTTGGACATTAGCGAGTCTTTGAATGCTCATGTCTTCGGTGTAGATTAAACATGTACATGTGACTGAACTGCCGATATTTACACAGAGCTACGGTGAGGATGTGGACATAGCTGAGGAAAGTCAGCGGAATGTCCTCCAAGCGCTGGGAGCAATTACTGCTCCAATAAAATAATAAGGCTATCTGCGTGTGGCACCACTTCAAATGGATTGGTTAGGCTATGGCACATGCGAAGAGCATGCAAGCGTGTTAATTGAGTGAGAGTTAAATGCTTTATACATCATGTGTCTGTGCTAATAGTTAGCCTACATTATTGAATATGCAGTTGCAGGTTCATAATGTTTTGTCTAATCGTTCTAACTGGAGACCTGTATTTAAATGCTTAGAGGCTATTAATAACTACAGTTGCTATTTGCAAAATGTATTTTTTCAGATACCCAGTGCTGCCTCACCGTTTTGCCTTCAAAGTCATTTTGACCTGTGTGTGTGAAGAGAGAGAGAGAGAGAGAGAGAGAGAGAGAGAGAGAGAGAGAGAGAGAGAGAGAGAGAGAGAGAGAGAGAGAGAGAGAACACTGAGAAGGCTCGCTCAACAAGTGGTTTAGCTCTATCCAGTCCTGTGGACCCCGAACCTATAGGCTATAATCAATGGGACCAGCTTATGTGTACAGTGATGAGCTTGTTCACCTTATTGATGGCCCTAATTTGGGGGCTTATCGTGAGACAGGTCTGTCTATACAGTATGTGATGTAGCGTTAATTGATTTTGTTCCTATGTGGTGCAATAATTGATCCTGGGGAGAACATAGTACAAATCCAAACACAGAAATCCATGTGTACACAACAAAGATAAACAAATACAAACAAATGAACAAATATTATACACCATAAGTGATGTACATGTAGTCTTTCCATATAGGGAAACACTACAAGGTGCAGTGGTTAGAATTTTGGTTTGGGTTGGCAGTACAACAAAATTGAGCCTAAATCTATGGTACACCAACTTGTTGCTGAGCTGTTGCTCTGCTTACACTGCATCCCCCTTTGACACACTCCTGACAGAGTATCAGGGGGCTTTCTCTGTGGAGCTCATACATGAAGTGGCTTACAAGCACCACACTTATTTATTCAGCACCATCCTCTCTTGCAGAAGATCTCTGGTGATATTGTCACGACATTACTTACTGAATCTCATTCTATTATTAAGGAAGACAGCAGGTTTTTCTGAGTTTTAGTCATGGACTTCATTAAATGGTGAGAACACCAAAATCCATGTCCATGTCAGCCGAGCCATGATGTGGCCCTGGTAGGTTGGGTTCCGTTACCCGCTTCTGTCTTGGATCCAATATCTGGATTTGTTCATTCCCAAGTCGAACTGATCGCCCCATTCCTCTCCCTTCCCGCATGATGATGTCATACGCTTATACCAGTTTTGAACAGGCAAATAATTTA